>NW_022196911.1:92033561-92053289 GCF_008632895.1 Mastomys coucha
CAAACTCAGAAATCCGCCTGCCTCTGCCTCCCAAGTGCTGGGACTAAAGGTGTGCATCACCACTGCCCGGCTCTTTCCTGCTTTTTGCAGGGCTCCAGTATTCATTCAGTCTTGCAAAAGAAAGCGCTGAAAAGTTTTCTTCCCTTTGGAATAGTGGCAGGGGGCGAAGAGTAGTTATTGTGTATCATCCTCCAGAAGCGGACACAGGGGCTGCCTGGTGGTGCTTGTTCCTGATCTCAGCACTTAGGAGCAGAAAGATCAGGACATCAAGGCTGGCCACCCTGCTTACAAAAGACCCTGTGTCACAAAGAAAAAAAAAAAAATCAACCAAATAAACAAAAAGCCCAACAAAAACAAATACAAGCTTTTCCCTAAAAAAATAAAAGGAAAATGAAGAGATGAAAAAAGAAATAAAGAAAGGAAGAGAGGAAGTAAGGAAGAAAGAGAGAAAAAGAGAAAACCTAGTCACCAATTAGTCTTCCAAATCACCTGCAGGGCATTTACTGGGGCCATGTCTGGTGCCTCCCCCTGGTGGCCCATACAGGGCACTTCCATGCTGTTTAACTTGGTTATTCCTTTTTTTTTTTTTTTTTTGCGAGACAGGGTTTCTCTGTGTAGCCCTGGCTGTCCTGGAACTCACTCTGTAGACCAGGCTGTCCTTGAACACAGAAATCCACCTGCTTCTGATTCCTAAGTGCTGAGATTAAAGGCGTGCGCCACTACTGCCTGGCAGGTTGGTTATTATTAACTTGGAAGAGCTCAGGGTCAAACTGGTGCTAACAGTGTACACTGTCCTAAAGAATCTTAGCTAGGAAGATGGCAGGGACGTTTCTTATGTCACTAGGAGAAAACAAAGACACTGTTGTCAGTTAATATATCAACAACACAACTTCTGGTCGTCTGTTTGTTTGGGGGGGTTGTTTGGACTTTTTGATTTATTTGTTTTTGAGACAGAGTCTCACTATGTATCTGGTTAGCCTGCAACTTATAATTTAGACCAGGCTGGCCTTGAACTCACAGGGATCTGACTTCCTATGCTTCTCAAGTGCCGGAATTAAAGATTAAAGCTGTGCATCATCTTATATTGAGACAGGGTGTTGCTTGTAACTAGGCTGGCCTGGAACTCTTGGTGGCCTTCTCTTTTCAGTCTATCCTGTGCTTGGATTGTAGGTACACACCACCATGCCTGACTTTTAACCACCTCTCCCGAGCTCTCCAAGGGACTTGGTCCATTATCTGTCTGCTGTCCTAGCTAAAAGAAAGACATTGTGTGTGTGAGCAAGAAGCTGGGATGTGGTCCTGGCTTCCACTACTTAGTCTTTATCAATGTTCAGTTCCCCTTCCCTGGTCCAGAGGAGTGTTAGTAGGTGCAATTACTCGCCTGAGGGAAAGCCGGTCTGAAAGTAAATGAGGGATTAAATCTGAATTTCTTCAAGGTCTCTCCCTGCTCTAACACTGAGGAATTCCTTGAGAGTTTAGAAAGTATTCTAAATCTATTCCTTGGTTTGGTCCTCTGTATCCCATGGAGTGGGTACCTTGGTACATACCTGTGATGCCAGAATTTGGGAGGTAAAAGCAGTAAGATCAGAAGTTTTAAGGTAATCATTAGGATGTTTAGCAAGCTTCAACCCAGCCCGGGTTTAGCTGGGTCAGCTTTAATTTTTTTTTTCTGATATTAGAAAATTAAAACGCTTTGGGGCAGGGGAGGGGTTGAGGCTTGGTGAAAGAGCGTGTGTCTGGCTTTTTTAGGGCTCTGGGTTCAATCCCTATTCAACAAAAGGGAATGGGTGAATGCTTTTGATTTAGCCCTGGGTGAAGCAGCTTTTATTCTAATTCAGGGTTGCTTGAAGAACAAAAACAAAACAAAACAAAGCAAAAACCCCGGCAGGGGCACTAATGTAGGATTCAGAAGCAGAGTGTTCAGCCATGCCCTGTGAGGTCTGGGCTCAGTCCCCAGAACTGCAAAGGAAACAAAAAACAGACTACCTGCCTTCAGGCTAATGATATACAGACACAAAACTGCTAAATTCAGATGTTCAAGTGGTTAGACATACAGTATCAACGAGAGAAGTGGGCTGCTTGAGAAAATCAGGCCAGGCATGGCGGCTGTTTATAATCCCAGCACTCAGGAGCCCGAGGCTGGAGGTTTGAGCTCAAAGCCACCTAGTGCTATATAGAGTCCCAGGCCTTATGAGAAAATGAATACACTCACCCATGGTCAAGAAAGAAAGAGCAGCGGGTGGTTAGGTAAAAGGATCTGCCACCATACTTGATGACCTGAGTTCAATCCCTGGGATCCATATAGTGGAAAGAGAAAACTGTCTTCAGCAACACACACACACACACACACACACACACACACACACACACACACACACAATTTAACTTAAAAAACTTAAAGAAAATGGAGAGAAAGTTGAGCCAAATGGTAGTGCAAGCCTGTAGTCCCAGCACTTGGGCTCTGAAGCAGAAGGATCAACAGCAAGTTCTAGGCCAGCCAGGGCTCCACAGCAAGACCTTATCACAGGGGAAAAAGGGGCGGGGGGCTGGGGAGATAGCTCAGAGCAAAATGTTTGTTGTGCCAGCATGAGGATCTGAGTTCGGATCCTGAGTGTGTCTGTAATCCCAAAACTGGCAGGGCAGAGACAGGCAGATCTCAGAGCTCACTGGCCAGGCAGGCTAGCCAAAATGGTAGGTAAGCGAGAGATCCTGGGAACCAGGTTCAGTGAGAGATCCTGTCCCAAAAAAATGAAATGGTGAGCTCTAGAAGAAGACACCCAACATTGACCTCTGACCTCTACATATGCATGCATGGGCAAATACACTTGCATAAATGTACACACACAGAGACACTAAGAAAAAATAAGGTCAATTCTCTCTTTGCTACTGTAAACACAAAGCTATTTGCCACTTGGGTTTCTGTATCATAGACACTATGGTAATATGGAGGGAATATTAAGGGAAGTCATTGTCCAGTTGTTCTTGATTATTGGCATGGAGCAATAGAGACCCACTTCCCCAAAGGAAATAGAAATTTTTGTTTTTTATAAGAAATGTACAATTTTTTCTTTTGTTTTTTTCAAGACAGGGTTTCTCTGTGTAGCCCTGGCTGTCCTGGAACTCACTCTGTAGACCAGGCTGGCCTTGAACCCAGAAATCTGCCTGCCTCTGCCTCCCAAGTGCTGAGATTAAAAGTGTGTGCCACCACTGCCCAGCATAGAAATGTACATTTTCTACTTCTTGGCAAGGACTCCTGCCTTCATGTGACATTATTGCTATGGTTTTGCCAAAGCCACATTTCCCTGTGGGCCAGAGGATGTTTCTTTCTTTCTTTTTTTTTTTTTTAAAGATTTATTTATTATTATAATTAAGTACACTATAGCTGTCTTCAGACACACCAGAAGAGGGTGTCAGATCTCATTATAGGTGGTTGTGAGCCACCATGTGGTTGCTGGGATTTGAACTCAGGACCTTTGGTAGAGCAGTCAGTGCTCTTACCTGCTGAGCCATCTCGCCAGCCCTCTTTTTTTTTTTATAAATATTTATTTATTATATGTAAGTACACTGTAGCTGTCTTCAGACACCCCAGAAGAGGGTATCAGATCTCATTACAGATGGTTGTGAGCCACCATATGGTTGCTGGGATTTGAACTCAGGACCTTCTGAACAGAAGTCAGTGCTCTTAACCACTGAGCCATCTCTCCAGCCCCCAGAGGATGTTTCTACAGGCTAGATCTGAGGTGCAAGTCTGCAAGCAGGTAATTTTAAAGGAGATGTTCTTTCAGGAGTGTTCGGAGAGAAGGCAGCAGGATTCAGTCTTGGGAATGGAACAGGTTGCAGAGTATGAGCAGGAGAGAAAGCAAGGGGAGGGGACTGTGGTGGCTCACACCTGTAATTCGAACTTTTGGGAGTTTGAGGCCTTGTGATGGGTGCACAGGACTCAGTTTGGTTCCCAGCACCCACGTGGCTGTTAGCAACCCTCTGTAACTTCTGTTCCAGAGGATCTGACCTTTACAGGCACTCCACACATATGGTACACAAAGAGATGCGAACAAAACACCCATACACATAAAATGAAAATATTCAAGTCTGAAGAAAGAAAGGGACCAAAACCAAGTGCTCACACATAGTCAAGACTGTTGTTTGCTGTCTTGCTCCTGTTTCAGGGTCCGGCTGGGTCGTAGCCGGCCTGGAACACAGGGCAGGCAGGATGGAGGCAAGTAGGCCGTGATGAACCTGCTCTTCCTCGAGGGGGTCATGGGTTCGGGCTCTTGCTCTATGTGCTGGAGCTCTGTCACACAAGAGCAAACAGATTTTGACTTTGTGTGTGTGTGTGTGTGTGTGTATTTGCAATAGGGTCCTAGTCTTATCGTGTACCTTACACTGGCCTAGAATTCATGATCTCCTGCCTCAGCCCTACAACTCTTCTCTTTGAGGCACACATGATTTATTCTTACCACTCAGACAAAAGTTCCAGAGTTTAAATTCGGGGTCAGTTTCTTCTCATGTTAACATTAACCTTTAGGTAAACGAGCCACTCCTGCACTGGGGCTGGGTAAAGAGGAGCATTGTTGAAAGGCCCGCGCGGGTGGGGGTGGGGGCGGGGTGGGCGGGGGTGGGGCTGCGGTTTACCTTCGAGGAAGGGAGCAGCCCAAGGCCAAGACTTGCTGTTGTCCAGTTCTCTCCAACATTGTCAAGTGTGTGCCTGTTCACTGGGAACAGTGACTCATAGGACTAAGGTTTTCTCTGTTGGTTGTCCTGAGGGCAGCCATGTTTTCCAAGAGGGAAGAAACCGGCACAGCCATTGACCAATGTAACGTTTCTGCCCTCTTATCCAGGAGCGGAAGTGAACATTTACTCAGGAAGTGTATCTGAAAATCCTTTGGCAAAACCCCAGCAATATGCCACATGAGGGCTGGTTTTTTTTTGTTTTGTTTTTTGTTTTTTTGGTTTTTTGGTTTTTTTTGAGACAAGGTTTCTCTGTGTAGCCCTGGCTGTCCTGAAACTCACTCTGTAGACCAGGCTGGCCTCGAACTCAGAAATCCGCCTGCTTCTGCCTCCCCAGTGCTGGGATTAAAGGTGTGTGCCACCACTGCCCGGCTTTTTTTTTTTTTTTCTTTTTAAATTTTTATCTTGAAGGCTTATTTATAGGAAGCCTTCGTAGTTAGAACTGGACCATCACCACCAGGCACAGGGCAGAGAGGAGAGCAAGGGTGGCGTGGGGTCAAAGAGCTGGCTAGAGGTGTTGTCTAGAAATAGTAAGCTGGGCAGGAAGGGAGCTGATTCCTAAGAGACCCTGTGTAAGCCTGCTATAATTGCCTATTGCTGGTGCTAGTTAGCCCAAACTAGTTTTTTTTTTTTTTTAAGATTTATTTATTTATTACATGTAAGTACACTGTAGGTGTCTTCAGATACCCCAGAAGAAGGGGTTAGATTTCGTAACAGATGGTTGTTAGCCACCATGTGGTTGCTGGGATTTGAACTCAGGACCTTCAGAGGAGCAATTCAGATTGCTGAGCCATCTCTCCAGCCCCTAGCCCGAATTGTTAAACTTCCCCTGGGGTGTAACATGGGACATGCATGATCACATACACACATATGTATACACACACACACACACACACACACACACACACAGGAAGCTACACAATCTTCTGAGCCATTTAATCCCTGAATATTGTCTTTTCTTTGTTTTTTAAGATTTGTTTATTTATCACATGTATATGAGTTCACTGTAGCTGTCTTCAGACACACCAGAAGAAGGTATCAGATCCCATTACAGATGGTTGTGAGCCACCATGTGGTTGCTGGGATTTGAAAAAGCAGTCAGTGCTCTTAACCTCTGAGCCTTCTCCCTAGCTCCTTTGTTTTGAAAATGGAGTCTCATGTAGTCCAGGTTGGCCTCTAACTCTAGTTTCACTGAGGATGACTTTGAATATCTGACCCTCTTGTATTCACCTCCCATGTGATGGGAATTACAGGTACACACCACCATGTCACCATGGCCATTTTAAGGAAAGACACACCCTCAAACAAAAGCTGTGTTTAGGGGTACACACCTGTAACTCCTTCATTTGGGGGGCTGAGAAAGGAGAGTTGGCATGAGTTGCAGGCCAGCCTGGGCTACATAGTGAGACATTGTCTTTTTTGTTTGTTTGTTTGTTTTTCAAGACAGGGTTTCTCCATATAGTCCTGGCTGTCCTGGAACTCACTCTGTAGACCAGGCTGGCCTCAAACTCAGAAATCAGCCTGCCACTGCGTACCAAGTGCTGGGAATAAAGGTGTGCGCTGCCACCGCCCGGCGTGAGACATTGTCTTAAATAAAGAAATAGACAACCGGGCAGTGGTGATGCATGCCTTTAATCCCAGCACTTGGGAGGCAGAGGCAGGTGGATTTCTGAGTTCGAGGCTAGCCTGGTCTACAGAGTGAGTTCCAGGACAGCCAGGGCTACACGGAGAAACCCTGCCTCAAAAAACCAACAACAACAACAACAAAACAAACAAACAAAAATAAATAGACAAACGAGACAAAACCCCAAAGAAGTAAAAGACTCTCTAAAGATGAAAGTGGATTTCTTGTTTTTCTTTTCTTTTCTTTTCTTCTTCTTCTTCTTTTTTTTTTGTTTGTTTTTCAAAACAAGGTTTCTCTGTGTAGCCCTGGCTGTCCTGGAACTCACTCTGTAGACCAGGCTGGACTCAAACTCAGAAATCCGCCTGCCTCTGCCTCCTAAGTGCTGGGACTAAAGGCGTGCGCCACCACCGCCCAGCCTTGTTTTTCGTCTTTAAGAGATGGGCTCTCATTAGGCTTAAGCATCCTCCTGCCTCAGCCTCCCCACTAGCCAGACTCTATCTACCATCTCCATTCCCAGCTTGAAAATATGTTTTAGGATGTTTAGATACTATCAAAATTGGAAGCAACTTATATGTTCAACAATAAGGCAAGGGTTGGTTGAACTTAGGCATCAAGGTGGTTCAGCAGCTCAGTGTGTTTCACAGCAAACCTGACTTCCTACCTGAGGTTGATCCCAGAACCCACATAACGGGGAACCAACCCCTACAGGTTGTCTTCTAACACACACACACACACACACACACTGCACACACACACAGAGAGAGGAGAGGGGCGGTGGGGAGGGAGGAGGGAGGGAGAGAGAGAATGCAAACATATACCTAGGGACATGCAGACTCTGCCAACATAAACGTGCCTCTATGATTTATTAAATTGGCAGAAAGAAGCTGCCAAAATAGTTAAACTGATGTCAGAATACTTACAATTAGAATTTAAGAATTCGACGCCAGGGCTGGAGAGATAGCTCAGTGGTTAAGAGCACCGACTGCTCTACCGAAGGTCCTGAGTTCAAATCCCAACAACCACATGATGGCTCACAACCATCCAGAACGAGAGATCTGACTTCCTCTTCTGGAGAGTCTGAAGACAGCTACATTGTATACATATAATAAAATAAAATCTAAAAAAAAAAAAAAAAAAAAAAAAAAAATTCGCAGCCAAGGCAAAGACTCTTTGGCAGAATAGGCAAGCCACAGGCAATTGCCTGCCCTCCCAGCTCTAAGGAGCCACAGGCAATGTCTGTCCTCCCAGCTCTAAGGCCTCCTTTAACATGATTTCAGCAATAATCTGAAAGGTAAAGACATTAACTTTTAAAAACTTTGATCCAAAGGATGTGTGTGGGCAGGACAGGCAAGTGAGTAGTAAAAGGAAGGCCTGTGGACATCAAAGGAGAGAGGCTGGTGTGATGAGGTTGGTGGGAAGGAGAAGGGAGGAGGTGGGAGCCTTGTGAAATGGGCCTCATGGCCATAAGAGCCTTGGTGTGAAGGATGTGATCTGAACGGAGGCAGGAAGACCTGGGTTACACAGAGGGAGACTGTGTTCCTGAAGAACACTGGAGGTGTGTGTGTGTGTGTGTGTGTGTGTGTGTGTGAGAGAGAGAGAGAGAGAGAGAGAGAGAGAGAGGGAGGGAGGGAGGGAGGGAGGGAGAGGTCTCAGCAGTTAAATGTACTAGTTTTCCAGAAACCCTTAGTTCCAGTCTCAGAATTGTTGGGAACGGACATCTGTTGATTCACAGCCGCCTATGTGTCTTATTCATACCTGCATCTTACCTTGTGGGAAGCTGAATGCAGCACTGCAAGGGTTAAGAGAACTTGGCCCACCTCTACTACACCCTCGGGACTCAGTCCCTCAGCTAGGAAGGCTTGAAGCTTAGTTCTGAGGCTGTCTCCAGGCACACACTGACTTTAACAATAAGATTGTTTACCAGGTGGCACTGTGCATAGCAGCTCAGCTTCTTTCAGAAAACCCCAGATGGCCAAAACCAAGGCCAGGGTTGGCTAAGTGAGTCCCCAAGGCCAGAGTCTTTGGCAAAGGTGGAATTAGCTCTCTCCCTAAGCGTGCACCAAGACTGCATTTGGAGCGGGGAGCATTTTTTTATAAACTACAATCAGTTGTTTGGGAACGGACATGAGCAGGGGAGGAGTGCCCCCTTCAGGTGGACCCGTGCAACTGCTGATCCCTCTGCCTTCTCTCCAGGGAGGGCCGATGCTTCCCCAGAGCCGTCTCCAGGGCTAGGAAGATGCTACAGTGCCTGACTTCGGAAAGTGAGGAAGGGGCGGAAGAGAGGGAGGAGAGTTCCACAGACGATCTGGAGGAGCTAAAGGAATTTGTCACCCTGGCTTTTGTGAGAGAGAACACACAAAAGAGGCTTCAGAACGCCCAGCAGTATGGCAAGAAGAGGAGGAAGAAAAAAAGGTTAGTATTGAAAAACGAGGAGTCACGGTGTGTGTGTGTGTGTGTGTGTGTGTGTGTGTGTGGTGGTGGTGGTGGTGTCAGTATTGATAAGTGCAGGAAGGACCAGAGGGAAGAGGGCCTTGGCTGTTGAGAGGAAAAGAGGACACCGGGGCTTGTCTCGTCTGGATCACACCACTTTCAGTGTTCTGTTTTATGGCTTCCCATAATAGTATGCATAACCTCGAATCACACCTTGTACTTTTCCCTCCATTTGTGTTTACAATGCCTTTTAAAGGCTGGGTGGAGAGGGAGCTCCTTGCTGAAGGAGCAAGAAAAATTTCCCTTCATAAGCGCAAGCTCAAGTGTGTCCTGGGAATTTCACATACTTGCAGTGTAACAGGACCACAGTGACTTGCCAGCCCAGGTGGCTGCAGCTGGTGCATTCCAGTTCTGTGTTAGCACTCTGCTGTGCCTTGTGGAGATCTTGTCTACCTTCTAAATAGCTTACCTTAGTGGGGAGAAGAAGGAGAGAATGTTTTAGTCAGAATTATGTGCTTTTTAAAATTCCTGTCCCCGATGGGCTGATGGTGTTAAAAGTACAGGGACCACTGGGAATGTAGTCTAGGATCGAGTGCCTCATCCTCAGGCGGGAGGCCCAGGGTTCAAGTTCCATCGCTGACAAAATTGAAAAGGGGCTTGAGACAATGATGCTAACATGAAATTGCAAGCAAAAGTAATTGTAGCATCTGGAGTAACGGAACTATAAGGTACATGGTTCCTACTACTCTACGTCCTTTGCACCCACCTTGGTCCTTAGTGATGGGGAAGGGCAGGGTGCTCAGGCTTAGTGTGGCAACTGGGGCAAGTGTGTCTGGCCCCAGCCCCGTGTTCTGGCCAGGGGATCTGTCTGTGTCTTGCTGTCTGCCCTTTCCTCTTTTCCAGATGATTGGTGATCAATCTATCCAACTGCCGGTATGACAGCGGTGAGCATCTGTGTTGAAGGGATCTGTGATGGAGACTGAAGGGTGGGGAGGGGTCAGTCCTGGGAATGCCTGAGGGTGATAAAAAAGGGTCTCCAAATGCTTGGTTCTCCTGACTCCATAAACTGTCAGAGGAAAGTGGAAATCTTCTAAATATCACAGTGGGGTGTGCACAACCTATATAGTCTTGCTTATTTATGTACAGATTTGTTGACAGGGCTTCACGGTGTAGCTCAAGCTAGCTCAAGACTCAACTCTGTCAACCCTGTCTCAAAAAAAAAAAAAAAAAAAAGACTCAATTATGTCAAATATTCCCCGCACTCTCCCCAGCCTCTGTACTAGTTTATCTCACTGATTAAGCCTGGCTCAAGATTACGGTTAAGGATTGGTTTACATCCAGGGTTTAATGTTTGGAGACAAGCCAGAGGACTCCTTCCTGGGAAAGGAAAGCCAGGGTTAGTCTAACATTCATCCTATAGAGCCTCAGATGTATCCTTCAATAACGTATCCATTCCCCACACTCTTTGATCTGTCTACAAAGCAAGATGGCTTCCAGTCCCAAGGAGCCAACTCTCTAATCTCAATGTGTGTGATCTGGGTGTTCTTAGGAAAGGGACCCCCACCCCCGCCCCCTGCATAGAGCTCTTTCTTGCTTCTGTCCCTTGCCAGACCTTTGTTTTTTTTTCAACTCCTTCAACAGTGCGCAGGGCCGCCCAGCAATATGGCCTTCGAGAGGCGAGTGACAATGATGACTGGACTCTGTATTGGACTGACTACTCAGTGTCACTGGAGCGAGTGATGGAAATGAAGAGCTACCAGGTATGTCCTTCCCTGGGCATGTGGCATCTGGCCAGAGGTGGCCCTGTTTGTATCGCAGGCTTCCATAGCCTTGCTTCATCTCGGCTGGAGTGGCTTATGAATTCCGACTCCCTTTGCAGAAAATCAATCATTTTCCTGGGATGAGTGAGATCTGCCGCAAGGACTTGCTGGCCCGGAATATGAGCCGCATGTTAAAGCTGTTTCCTAAGGACTTCCATTTCTTCCCCAGGACCTGGTGTCTTCCTGCTGAGTGAGTGCCCACTATGCCCACCCCTTCGACACCTCTCATTGGTATTTTTTACTCTCTTGCCCAGATTTCCCAGCTGCCACAAACCCTTTGCATATGACTTTCTATATTTCCCCCAACTGTTCAGGAAGAAAAAAGGGTCAAGGGTGTGTCCAAGGCTGAGAAAACACAGGCCCTGCCTATAAAATGAGCTGTCAATTAGGTAGGGGCTGGGCGCCTTGGAGGTTGGACCCACAGTTAGATGAAAGTTTGCTCTGTCTCCGAAAGCTACTGGATCTGAATTTATTCCAACCATCTGCCTGTGTAGTTTCTGATATTTTAAGGAGAAAATGAGGGGTTGGCACCCAGATCAAGAAGAGAGAAGGCTGCCTAGCCTGTCCCATTCAATGGCATGGACAGCCACTAACCCTCCCTTTCAAAAGTAGACATCCACTCTCAATATGTGTGATTCTCTAGGTCCTGCCCCGAGTAGCAAGGGAATCAGAGAGATGGCATGCATGTGATGTGGGGTACGCTGAGGACATGTAAAGAGTGGTGACAGTGCAGTGTCATCTCAGAATCATATTCAAATGGACAGAGAGATAGCAGCTAAGACTGATGGCTGCTCTTGCAGAGGACCCAGGTCTAGTTCCCAGTATGGCATGGTATACATACATACTTCAAGACCTAAAAAAAAAAAAAATTAAAAATCTAAAAAAATGTTTTAAAAAGAATTATATTCACACTGCAAAGAATCTCATCCTCTCTTCTCCGCCAAGTCTTCCCCAGACCAAGAGCCCTGGAGCGGTGTAGACTCTTCATTAACCTCAAAGGAAGCATGGGTTAGCTGAGTGGTACAGGTGCACGCCTTCAATCCCAGTGCTGGAGAGGCAGAGGAGGGCATATTCTGTGATTTAGAGGCCAGTCTTGTCTACAGAGTGAGATCCAGGACAGCCAGAGCAGTTATACAGAGAAACCTTGTCTCAAATTTAAAAAACAAAACAAGCCAGGCAGTCACACGCCTTTTTTTTTCTTTTTTTTTTTTAAAGATTTATTTTATTTTATTTTATGTGTATGAGTACAGTGTAGCTGTACAGATGGCCGTGAGCTATCATGTGTGTGGCTGCTGGGAATTGAACTCAGGACCTTCTGCCGGCCTTGCTCACTCCTGCGTAATTCACTGTAGCTGGCTTCAGACACACCAGAAGAGGGCGTCTGATCTCATTATGGGTAGTTGTGAGCCACCATGTGGTTACTGGGATCCAAACTCAGGACCTTTGAAAGAGCAGTCAGTGCTCTTACCTGCTGAGCCATCTCAGCTCCAGTGGCTTATGCCTTTAATCCCAGCACTTGGGAGGCAGAGGCAGGCAGATTTCTAAGTTCGAGGCCAGCCTGGTCTACAGAGTGAGTTCCAGGACAGCCAGGACTGCACAGAGAAACCCTGTCTCGAAAAACAGCAGCAACAAAAACAAACAAAAAAGTATTTAAAAGGGAGCTGGAGAGATGACTCAGTGGTTAAGAGCACTGACTGCTCTTCCAAGAGAACTTGGGATCAATACCCAGCACCCACATGGTGGCTCATGACTGTCTGTAACTCCAGGATCTGACACCCTCACGTGCATGCATGCAAGGAAGCATGTCTGCTGCTCAGAGGACAGAAGCCTTGAGATCTCACCACCACAGTGGAGCGCCCGACTTTCTGACTTCTGCCGTGGACAGAAGACTCCTTCAAATTAAAACACGAAACAATGTCTGAAACACCTACGATCCATTGGGCTTCTTTTTTTTTTTTTTGGTTTTTTTTTTAGACAGGGTTTCTCTGTGTAGCCCTGGCTATCCTGGAACTCACTCTGTAGACCAGGCTGGCCTCGGAACTCAGAAATCCACCTGCTTCTGCCTCCCAAGTGCTGGGACTAAAGGTGTGTGCCACCACTGCCCAGCTGAGTTGGCTTCTTTATCCCTGCCCCTTTATTTCTTATACACCTCACTATATAGCCAAGGCTAGCCCAAACTCTCAGTCCATCTACTTCAGTTTCCTATGTGTTGGGAGTATAGGTACATACTACCGTGTTCAGTTCTAATCTGGCTTCCTTCTTTCTTCTACGGACACTTTGTTTTATTTTTGTTTTTGTATGTTTTAGGCATAGCATCCAGGAGCCCAGGCTAGTCTTGAATTTGCTATGTAAATAAGGATGTTCTTGAACTGCTGATCTCCTGCCTCCCACCTCTTGGTGGCTAGGATTACAGACCTGCGCTATCACACCCAGTTTATATGGTGGTGGAGATGAAGCCCAGAGCTTCATCCATGCTAGGCCTACATCTGACCTACATCCCCATCCCTCAGCACCCTTCCTTCAGGGCACTCAAGGGTGTGGTTTGCCTTCCTGCACTCCTGGCTTAAGGGGAAGCAACACAGTGAGGCCCTGGAGTCCAGACGTGAGTCCAGTACGAGAAGGTGGTCCTAGCTCAGGGCTCAAGCTGGGAGCAAAACTTCAATTCTCTCGTGTGTAAACCCAAGTCTAACTACCTGGGGCAAGTCACATCACTCTGCCCAATGTATATGATGTAACAAAGGCACAGACGAGACAGGTCTCATTATTCACATGGCGTAGGTAGTGGAGACGAGGAAGGGAAGCCGATCAAGCTTTTCACAGCTACGAAGTGGTGTTGCCTAGGTTTGAATCCAGGATGAATCTCCTTTAAAGCTCAATGTCTCTCCAGCTGGATCCACTGAGTGTCTGTCAACACCAGGACTTTGTCCGGGAGCTTCTCTCTTCTGTTTTGTTTTCATAAAGAGCCTCCTGGGGCTAGAGAGAAAAAAAGGCTGAGGATTTAAAAACACTAGCTGGTCTTCCAGAGGACCCAGGTTCGATTCCCAGCATATATATATATATATTGCCTCACAGCTGTCTGTGACTCCAGTTCCAGAGGATCTGACACCCTCTTCTGGCCTCCTCTGGCACCAGGCACAGACGCGGTGTGAAGGCACGGTGCACAGACATATACACACAGACAAAACATCCAAACACATAAAATTAATTAAAATAAGTAAAGATTAGTTTTCCTTGTCATAGTTCCCAAGCTAAAAGGTGTGTCTTGTCCCCTCCCTGCCGTGACAGCTGGGGAGATCTGCAGACTTACAGCAGGACAAGAAAAAATAAGACTTACATTTGTAAGCCGGACTCAGGCTGCCAAGGGAGAGGCATATTCATTACTCGGTCGGTGAAAGAGATCAAGCCAGGGGAGGATATGATCTGCCAGCTTTATATTTCAAAGGTACCTCCTCGATGTGATTGTGTATTTAGCTCTGTGGGACAGAATGTGAGATGAAGTCAGCGGAAGGCAGAGGTGGAGATGAAACTGAGCCTGCCTTGTGCCTTGGATGTGATCAGTCCCAAACCTTCCGAGTCACAATGTCCCTCACGTTTTCGCAGTCCACCGTTGATTGGGCCCGGACCTCTCCCTCAAATGGGTAAAGCTTGGTTTGTGGAGGCCCTGCCTCATTTGGGAGAGGGGAGTCATCTAGGGAAGTTCATAGTCACTTTTCTCCCTGACTGGGGTGGGAGGAGCCACAGTCCTCATGTGATAGAGCCCACTGCAGGGAGGGGTCCTTCTAGAAGTGTGGGTTGGAGGGGGGCAGCGCTGGCCTTCCCAAGACAAAATGTCCAAGAGCCTCTTGCAGGAAGACTCTTGGAGAAGGTAGCTGCACGTGATGTAGCACTGGGGACAACATGCCCCATTTTGGAAGGACTCTGTAGCTTTGTCCACTTGCTGAGACATCTCTCAGAATTCCTCGAAGCGTTTGATCGCTCAGGAGCTGAAGGCACTGTGTGGTTTAGTGACAACCCCAATGTCACCCGTCAGGTCCTAAAGCCCAAAGCTGTTTCTCTTGCTTCCCACCCTGGGCGAGCCTGCTCTTTACACCACTAGGCAATGCTGCAGCTAGCTCCCTCAGGACGAGGTGGGAGCTAGACATCTTCACCTGTGATTGCCGCCTCTGACGCTTGCGTGACTTCTCTCTTCCCCACCCAGCCTTTCATCATCGACGGGTTCAAGTTTGACCTTCGGGTTTATGTGTTGGTGACCTCCTGTGACCCTCTCAGGGTGTTTGTGTACAACGAAGGCCTGGCTCGCTTTGCCACTACCTCTTACTCCCAGCCCAACACAGACAACCTGGTGAGCTGAGGGGACACACCGCTTCCCCTTCCTCCTTAGCGTGATAGCATCCTCAGATTCTGGGGAACGGGCAAGCATCAGATGAGTACTGACTGTGGTCCAGATTCCATGGGGTTTCTCATTCCATCTTCCCAGGAGCCCTCCAAGATAGGGATTAGTATCCCCATCTTACAGATGAGATTAAAACCTGCAGAGTGTAGGGGACTTGTCTGGCCTCACTCAGCTAAGAAGTGTTGCATCTGGGACTCATGGCTAGGCTTTTCTGACTCCAACACCAGAGCTACAGTGCAAAGCTGCCCAAGAAGCGAAGGCCACGGATATGCTTCTCTAGTAGCCCTGCTTCCAATCTTCCTGTCCCCCAGTCTCAGAAAGAGACGGAGTCTCTTATACTCCGGGCTATGGGATATCCGTTTTTGCCTTCTCTTTGCCCCTTTGCTTATGCCTATAAATGCCTTCCCCCTGTGCCTCCCATTAAGCCCCCGGGGACTATGGGAGTAGGGTGAGGGCTGTGCATGGTGCATGGAGAAGACCCAGAAGGCCTGTGCTTCAGCCTGACCCATGGTCTTGTGTCTCTTTCCCCAGGATGAGATCTGTATGCACCTGACTAATTATTCTATCAATAAGCACAGTTCCAACTTCATTCAAGACGCTTATTCCGGCAGCAAGAGGTGAGAGGGCCGCTTCCTCATCTTGCCAGGACGCTACGCTACCCAAACCACTCAGTCCCTGCCAGTTTCCATCTTGGGTCACGTGACCCCCCACAAAGCCTGCTTTGCCTCTCAGCCCAGAGCAGATCTTCATGTCAGCTCTCCAGACTGTTAATCATTAAAAGGAGGCCATGTTGTAAACCCTGGGAGGCTGGGAGGAGGGAGATAAACACAAACGGTTTCCCCAGCAGAACACATACACACACCAAAACATACCTTGTTACAGTTGCCCTCCTGACATTTCCAGATCAACAGACTTTATTGATTTCGCGGCTGCCAAGTGAGGAGGACTTGCCAGCTGTGATTCCTTGGTCTGTGGTTCCCTGGGGTGTAGCTCCACTACAGATTCTCAACTGATGTGTCATGATGCCCTGGAGTCACCTGACCTGTGGCTAGCCAGCCTTCAGACTGGGGAAAATACAAGATTCCTAAGGCTTTGGTTTTCCCTCACAAGCACCCTTTTCTACTCAAGCTACTGATTCCTCAGCTTGCATTTGAGAGAAAGGCAGACAGAGAAGTATGTGTATGGCTGGGCAGAGATGGGCAGATAGCTGGTGCCTAAGGAGTTGTTATTGGGTTTTCACCACTACCACACTTTGGCCAAGGCAGAGTGCCCAGGAACTCTGGTGGACAGTGGAGTTAGGTGTTATTGTTTCTCTGATGAGGAAACCGAGTCTCAGAGAGGGGTTAAGTTGCCCAAGGTCACACGGCTCTGAGTGATACAGTTGGGTTGAACAGCTGTGTCTACTGTGCCAGCCTCATAGGACTTGTGGGTCAGGGAGGCATGGGGTGTTTCAGTACATGGACTATTACCAGTACAGCCTGCTTGGAAGGAGGGGATGGGTACACGCACACACTCACGCAAGCATGCACACGCATGCATGCACGCACGCATGCCTGGGGGATGTTGCTTCTTTGTGTGTGTGTGTATATATATGTGTGTACATGTGTGTATATGTGTGTACATGTGTGTATATGTTATGTACATGTATATGGTAGTGTGTGTACATGTGTGTTTTGTGTGTGTATATGTATATAAAGTGTGTACATGTGTGTTTTGTGTATATACATTAGTAGTATATGTACATGTGTGCAGTTGTGTATGTGTCTATGTGTTATGTATGTGTAATGTGTAGTGTGTACGTGTGTGTATTTGTGTGCATGTGTGTGGATTCTGTGTATATGTGTGTGCATGTATGTATATGTGTGTGTCTGTTATATGTGTGTGCATGTGGGTATTTGTATGTGTGTGTGTGTGTGTGGTGTACTAGAGCTGGCCTCAAACTTGATTATACTGGAAGATGCCTTTATCTCCCGATCTTCTTGCCTTTACTTTCCCAAATATTTTAGAGAAAAGTCTAGATATGTAGCTAAGGCTGACCTAGAACTCATGTTGTAACCCGGGGTAGCTTCAAACCCCCACTCCTCCTCCCTCAAGTGCTGAGATTACAGGGGTGCATTGCCATGCCCACCTTCGATCACCCCCCCTGCTTTAGAGGACACCAGTTCCATGTTGTCTGAAACTCTTGTCACTTGCTCTCTCTATCCAGATGGATCCTGCACTGTTTCAGCATCCTTGGTCTGGGGCGCCTAGCATGTCACACCCTCTTTGATGTTTGTCCACTGAGTAAGCCTCCACAAGTTGCTTTGTCTCTGAGCCTCCATTCCTGGGTTTTAGGGTACAGCCAATAATCCAACTTGCCTTGTCTTGCCCTCTTTGCTGGGTCCCTGTGAGACTCAGATGACCCAAGCTGCAGCCCAGTATTGTTATGATTAGTTTTCTGTAGTCCTTCTTTTATGAGAGATGATGTCATCGCCAAGCATTGTGGTGTGGTTGACATACAGTGGTGCTGGGTCCTAGCACTCAGGAGCTCTCTAGACTGAGGCAGGAGGATTATAAATTTCAGGCTAGCTTGGGCTATACAGTGAGACCCTGGAGCCAGAGATAGGAATAGAGACAGAGATAGAGACAGGAGAGGGGAGAGGGAGAAAGGAAAGAAAGAGGAGGGAGAAAAAGAGGGAGGGAAGAAGGGAAGAAGACAGAAGAGAGAGAAAATGTAAATTTAAAAACATTGAAACCAACTAGGCCTCAGGCTCTTAGGCTCTGATGGACAGGGTGTTGTGGGGACAGCCAGACCAAAATAAAATGTAGACACTTCTGGTAATATTTCCCGCCTCTGGCAATAGAATTCAACCCAAGGCCTCACACATGCTAAACGAGTATTCTATCCTAGAGTTCATATCTTCCTGACCCTCAATGCCCAACCTCTGTGCTTCCCCTGCTCTGGCCTCTCTCCATCTGAGCAGCCGTCTGCCCCGAGGGGCTCCCTCTGCACTCTCCTGGCTCAGCCTTGCTCCCCTAGAGACCCATCTCTTCTCAGCTCTGCAAGTGTGCCAGAGAGCCTGATTTTATAATAGAGCCACACCCATAACCCTTTCAGCTCTGCAAAGATTAATCCACTTAAGAGGGCAGAGCCCTCCCAAAGGTCAGGTCTCTGACACTCCAGCTTTGTAGGCCAAGTTTCTAACACTTTTGCTTAGAGGAACACAATCAGCCCATGATATGTCCTGGCCTCCTGTGTGCTTTCCATATTGTCCCCTCCCCTCTTTCTTCCCTTCCTTCCTTTCTGCCTGCCCACCCTGCTCCTCCCCACCCCCGGTTTTGAGAGCCCATCTCCTCATCTGCCGAGACATAAGACAGTTTTCTCATGCTGACTGTCTCGCCTCCTCAAAGTTGGCAACAGAGGTCCAGTGCACCCCCAGTTTTGCCTTTACCTTCCCATTGGGGTTCAAGGTCAATGAGAGCAGGAATCCAGTTGGAGAGGAAAAGATAGAAAATTTGTGAGCCTGGAGGGCCTCTGGGTGAACACCAGACATCCTCTCCCAGAGTGCCTGGCACATGCCTGGTGTTTCAGTGAACCAAGTCACCGTGGAGCATTAGAAAATTGCCAGGCAGAGTATAGTCATGGTGCCAGGCACTGAGTCATCAAGAAAGGGTTATATTGTGTTTTGTAACACGTGTTATAGGAAATCAGGGAAATGTGTAGTCTATTCCAGGAAACTTTATTTCCCAATTAGGCAAATTAAAGTTTTTTCCCCACTAGAAAGGCTTGGCTTTCAACAATCTGGAAAATCTGTCTGTGCAGAACAATTTAACCTGACAAAGGTGGGCAGAGAAATGCCTTTGTGTTGAGAGGCCCCTGCTTGTCTGTCCTTCTCTAGACACATACTGGGTGCTTTATATGCATTGACTTATTTCACGGTCCTCAGGCTTCCTTCCTATGACAGAGGTGGCACTTGCACAGACGGTTGCTTGTTCAGCAGTCGCTCTCCACAAGCTCCTTGGCTGGCAGGTCAGCTCCTTCCTTTTTGACCCTTCACGGGAGCCCAGTGAAATGGCTTTTTAAAAATAATTTTTGAAGCTGGGCAGTAGTGGTGCACTTAATCCCAGCACTCAGAAGGCAGAGACAGGTGGATCTCCAAGTTCAAGGCCAGTCTGGTCTACAGAGAGAGTTCCAGGACAAGCCAGGGCTACACAGAGAAACCTTGCCTTGAAAAAAAAAAAAGAATGTAATTTATTTATTTGGGGGAGGGGATGCATGCCATGGTACCACAGTGCACACGTATGTGGAGGTCAGAGGAAAATCTGCAGGAATCAGATCTTCCTTCCAGGTGTGGATGCTGGCGATCGAACTCTGGTCATCAGGCGTGGCAAGTGACTCTCTGTGACAGGCTAGCCAGGCACCTCAGACTACCCAAGACAGAAGGTTCCTGGAATGTGTGGTTTTATGTTTAAACTGGGGACAGTATAGTTTGCTTGGGACAGCTTCCTTTAAGTGTGGAAATGCCGTGGGCCTGTTGATATCTGTGGGCAGCCCCAAAGCAGGACTTTGTTTTAGGGTCCCTAGAACTTCAGGGGATTGAAGTGTGACCAAGGTATCATTGGTCTTCAAAGGCTCCCTTGTCTCTAAAGGTCACCAAAGGCTGAGAAACTATTGCTGCAAAGGCAAACCAGTAATGGGAGGGAGGGAGAGAGAGGGAGAGGGAGAGGGAGAGGGAGAGGAAGAGGGGGGAGGG
>NW_022196911.1:92053596-92060872 GCF_008632895.1 Mastomys coucha
AGAGGGAGAGGGAGGAGAGGGAGAGGGAGAGGGAAGAGAGGGAGAGGGAGAGGGAGGAGAGGGGGGAGAGGGAGGAGAGGGAGGAGAGGCAGCTGTCTGTCTCTGTATATTCATTCTTGTGGCTCTCCAACCGATACTCTGCCAGCTCTTTCTTCAGCCCACAGATGTTTCTTAGAAAGTTCTCAGACTGTGTATCCTGAGGTTCTGAGGCCTACTCAGAGCACCTCCACTCTAATCCAGCCTCAGTCTCACTCTGGCTTGGGTGTTCTTCTGGCATGCCTCTGGAACCTTATCATCTCCAGAAGTTCCTGGCTTTCACCATGCCAAGGCATTGGCTGACCAGGAATGATTCCCCTCCCTCATGCACCATGTCCCCTTTCAGGAAACTCTCCACCTTCAATTCATACATGGAGACCCAAGGCTACGATGTGGAGCAGATCTGGAGGGGCATTGAGGATGTCATCATCAAGACGCTCATATCCGCTCACCCCATCATCAAGCACAATTACCATACCTGCTTCCCTAGCCACACGCTCAACAGCGCCTGCTTTGAAATCCTGGGCTTTGACATCTTGTTGGACCGGAAACTCAAACCCTGGCTGCTGGAGGTAGGGAGGTTGGGGGTATAAACTCCCCCCCCCCCCATTTCTGGGTCAGCCAGCTTCGGGGACTCTGCCTTCCTGGTTCACTTGGGTTAGTTCAATTGACTTCTGTCACTTCCCTTCTGTGGTGCTTGCTGCCTGCCCATGGGATGTCACGCTTAGCTGAGAAATGGCCACCAGAGGGGGGTAGACGGCTGGGAATTGTGCCTCCCGGAGGTCCAACCAGATTTACAACTGCCACCGCTCTCAGGCAGAGTGATTGTAAAGACCCGCTCTGCTCCCTGTGTTCCCCACAAAGAGGCCATTCCTTCTTAACACTTGGATGCCAGGGATTGGTTTCAAATGGGAGCAGCTTTGCCTGGCTCTCAAGGACCCAGTATAGACAGTTCTGTGGTCAGAGTGGGGAAGCACAATCCCATGCCCGAGGAAGGAAGAGGAAGAGATTTCTGAGCGGCTTCGCTTCCTGATTAGATTCCATAGCCAGCTTAAGCCTCCATTCAATGAGCAGAGGGACAAGGATGTGGAATCCTGGGGCTCTCCCCTCCTGCACACTCAACCTGTATTCTCAAGCTGGTGAAGGAGGGGGACACTGTTTGGAGTTCCCACCCAAAGGACAGAATGAGGTGGCAGCGCAAGCTCCAGAAGCTGCTGGCACGCCACAAATGTCACACTGCTCCTCTGATCAACACGGGCTCTTCTAGAGACAGGAACTGGTCTTCTAGCTGCCTTCTTCTGTCTCTCCTTCAGTCCTGATCGGCTTCTAGAAAGAATCAGTCTGCTTCCAAACTTTGAATTGGCCTCTGGATTTCCTTCGGTATTTTATTTTTCCCTCCCCTGACCCCTATCCTCACCCAGTAGTCCTGTCAGACCCAGAACTCACTCTGTAGACCAGGCTGGCCTTGAACTCACAGAGATCCACCTGCTTTTGCCTCCCAGTCTTTGGTTCCAGCACTCAGGGAGCTGAGGCAGGTGCATTGCTGTGAGTTCCATGTCAGCCTGGTCTACATAGGTCCAGGCTAGCTAAGGCTACATAGAAAGACCCTGTCTCAGAAGCAAATAGAACCCCACCTGGATACCCTAGAGGGAATTCCACTTCCTGCCTTCTCTGCTTTCTTCACAGTGGCTCCAGTCTAGACATCCCTCAGCTCTGCCCCAGGCACACAGCCAGGGCTGTGAGGCCAGCCTTGGTGGTATCTAGAGGTGGAGTCATGTCTGCCCCCATCTCTGGTCAGAGCCATTCCCAACTGACATCTTCTCTTCACAGGTCAACCATTCTCCAAGCTTCTCTACTGACTCCAAGTTGGATAAAGAGGTGAAAGACAGCCTGCTCTATGATGCGTTGGTCCTCATCAACCTGGCAAGCTGTGACAAAAAGAAAGTCTTGGAGGAGGAGAGACAGCGGGGACGGTTCCTGCAGCAGTGTCCAAATCGGGAGATCAGGTAGAGCAGAGCCTCTGGCTCCAGGCAGCCCGTTCTCATCCTACTCGGCCCTCAGTTAAGATTGCCTGTCCTAGGCTAGGTTGTGACTAAAGTCTGCCGATTCTGTGGCCTTTTTGTCACTTCCTGGAGGCTTTGGGACCCTGTTGTGATATTAGGAGGACGGAATGACATCGTCCACACGAAGCCTTACCTAGTACTTGGCACCAGAGTTTGTTAGAAATTGTTAAGGTCCTTGGCTGTTGGGCCAGTGAGATGGCTCAGTATGTGAAGGCACTCTCAGGCTGGGCATGGTGGTGTGAGACTTTAATTCCAGCACTTGGGAGGCAGAAGCAGGTGGATCTCTGTGAGTTCAAGGCCAGTCTGGTCTACAGAGAGAGTTCCAGGATAGCTGGGGCTACACAGAGAACAAACAAACCTGTCTTAAACAAACCAAACCAACCAACCAACCAACTAACCAAACCAAACAAAAAAAAAAGCCATTTGCCATCACTCAGATGACCTGGATTCCATCCCTAGATTCCATAGGATAAAAGGAGAAAGGCAACTTCTACAACCTATGCTTTGACCTCCATGTACCCTCTGTGGTGTGTGCATGCATATGCATAGGTACACACTAAATAAGTGAATGTGAAAAAAGATTCCTAACTGCATTTTATTGTTAAAGCACTTGGCTAGCAAGCTGAGGTGCTGGGAGAGAAAGACAGGACACACACACACACACACACACACACACACACACACAGAGAGAGAGAGAGAGAGAGAGAGAGAGACAGAGACAGAGACAGAGACACAGAGAGACAGAGACAGAGAGAAGCAGAGAGGGAGAGGGAGAGAGAGAGACACACATACAGAGAGAAACGTTTTTGTAGTTTTGTTTATTTTGAGACAGGTTCTCTGTTATAGTTGTGTGTGTATGTGTGTGTGTATATGTATGTGTGTGTGTGGTATATGCACTTGTTGGGAGTAACCTGTGCATACTTGTATGCGCATGTGCAGAGAACATCCAGGCACTCTGTCTCTACCTCATTTCTTTGAGGCAGGGTCCCTCACTGACTCTGGAGCTACACTGTTGGCCAGCATCAGGGTTTCAGGCTGATATTTGTGCACAGCCAGGCCCAGCTTTCTAGAACACTGGGATCTGACAGAGGTCCGCAAGCTCTTGTACCATCTCTCTAACCCCCAGCCCTTGCTTTTTATCTTTTTGTTTGTTTGCTTGCTTTTTTTTTCTTTGTTTTTGTTTTGTTTTGTTTTTTCGAGACATGGTTTCTGGCTGTCCTGGAACTCGCTCTGGAGACTAGGCTGGCCTCAAAATCAGAAATTCACCCGCCTCTGCCTCCTAAGTGCTGGGATTAAAGGCGTGTGTCACCATTGCCCAGCTGTTTGCTTGCTTTTGATACATTCTTTTGTTTGTTGTTCTTGGGTTTTTTTTTTGTTGTTGTTGTTGTTGTTGTTTGTTTTGTTCCCATAGAACTTGCAACACAGGCTGCCTCAGCTTGGAAAGTGCTGGGGTTCCAGATGCATAGCACTATGACAGCTGAGTGGGTCATTGCTAACAAATAACAATCCTATGTACAAGGTTAGTTCGTGATGGAGAATTTGCAACAGTATCTTTTATTTTCCTGCTCTAATTGTAACCTAGGACCCTTACTGCCTCCAGCTGCTAACCTAGGCCCAGTCCTGAAAGCTTCTAGCCTCCATACACTCTGATCTAGGCCTGGAATGTTTTAAGCCTCTGACACTGCTGAATAAACTCTCCCTTTCTAGCTCTTTCAGAACTCTAGATGGTCAACCCCGTTGTTTTGGCTCAAACTCCTTTTCAAGCTGACTAATTCAGTCTGGCTTCTCTCCGCTTCTCCTGAATTGCTCCGCTGACCTCAAACTAACTCTGCAATCTGTTCCAATCATCTGGCTGCTTCTCCTTCTCTGGCTCATTCTGTCTTTACCTGTGTCTAGCTTATTCTTTCTTCAACTTGCCTCTGTAAAGTTGTCCTGGTACAACTGCCTCCTTCCTATCCACTGTGCTATTCTCTCTTAAGTAGCTTCCCTTTCCTCTCACTTCTTGTGAGAGTTGGGTATATCCTATTCTGTCAAATCTTTCTCTAATTCATCACTTTGACTGCCATTCAATTAGACTTCACCTTTTTTAAAAATTTTAATTTTTTTCATATGTAGTTCTGAGAAAGTGTTAGAAGCAAGTGTTTACTCCTAAGAATAAACTAAAAAAAATCCCAAACAAAAAAAATTAATTTTATGTTTTACTTATTCACTGTACATCCCTTTCACTGCCCCCTCCTGGTTACTCTTTCCACAATCCTTTCCCCATCTCCCCTCCCCTTCTATTCTGAGTGGGTGGGGGCCCCCTCAATATTCCCCCACCTTAGCATTTCAAGTCTCTGCAAAGATAGGCGCTTCTTCTCCCACTGAGGCCAGTCAAGGCAGCCCAGTTAGAAGAGCATATCCCATGTACAGGCAACAGCTTTTGGGATAGCCCCCATTCTAGTTGTTTGGGAGCCACATGAAAACTGAACTGCACATCTGCTACATATGTTCAGGGAGGCCTAAGGGTGTATGTTCTTTGGTTGGTGGTTCAGATACTGAGAGCCCCAAGAGTCCAGGTTAGTTGACTCTGTGGGTCTTCCTGTGGAGTTCCTATCCTCTTTAGGGCCCATAATCCTTCCTCCTTTTCTTCCATAAGAGTCCCTAAGCTCCTTCCACTGTTTGGCTGTGGGTGTCTGCATCTGTTTGAGTCAGTTACTGCGTGGAGCCTGAGTCTCAAGTTGGACTGGTTATTTGTTGGCCATTCCTTCAGTCTTAGCTCCCTATCCATAGCTGCAGTGTTGTGAGTCACAGCTAAGGTCACCCCCATTGATTCTTGGGTGCCTTTTTTTTTTTTCTTCTCGAGACAGGGTTTCTCTGTGTAGCTCTGGCTGTCCTAGAACTCACTCTGTAGACCAGGCTGGCCTGGAACTCAGAAATCTGCCTGCCTCTGCCTCCCAAGGGCTGGGATTAAAGGCATGTGCCACCACTGCCTGGCTTGGGTGCCTCTCTTATCCCAGGTCTCTGTCTCATCCTGGAGA
The DNA here is from genome assembly GCF_008632895.1 of Mastomys coucha. Classification (NCBI taxonomy): domain Eukaryota; kingdom Metazoa; phylum Chordata; class Mammalia; order Rodentia; family Muridae; genus Mastomys; species Mastomys coucha. The sequence goes on from NW_022196911.1 coordinate 92,058,716, forward strand.
TGTCCCCTACTTTCTCACCCCCATCAGTTGTAGATTTCTATTCATTTTCAAGGCCGTCTAGCCATCTCTCCTGTCCTTTCCCACACCTGATCCTGAGCCTTCCATTCCTGTCCCCATCCTCCCTCCCCAAACATGGGTGCTTCCTTCTACAAATAACTTTTACCTTCATTGTTTGGGATTAAAGGTGTATACTAAAGGCATTTCTGTATTCCAGCCAGAGGTATTAAAGGTGTGTGCTAAGGGCTGAGCCACACCACAACTAGAAATGGGTATTTTCAGAAAATAATACAATCTTGGGGTTCACAGTGTGACCACATATACTGCAACATGAATTTAGCAACTTGAACAATTTTACTAAGACTGTTTCTTTGTTCCTGGACACTGGAGATTAAGATGGATACATATAATTATATGAAATAAATTGATTAATATCACATGAAGATTTAGAAATTACTAGTCTAAGAAACAGAAACAGTGAGGTGGTGGTGATGCACACCTTTGATCCCAGCACTCGGGAGGCAGAGGCAGGCGGATTTCTGAGTTCGAGGCCAGCCTGGTCTACAGAGTGAGTTCCAGGACAGCCAGGGATACACGGAGAAACCCTGTCTCCAGAAACCATAGAAGGACAAGCAGAAGCTTTGTCACCTCTGCCCTGTTCTGTGCTCATGCCCCCTCCCCACCATTTGTCCTAGACCTAGGTCTTGCTTCTGCAGAGTGGTTCTGCTACCAGGAGACCCTGAGCCTGGTCCAGGTGGGGCTTTGTTGCTTTTCAGATCCCAGTAAACCTTATGAGACCCTAGGGCAATATACCAAAGGCATGCTCAATGGCACCTCATTTCCCCAGCACTGTGTGCCCAGTGTGGTCCTATCCTAGGGGCCAAGGACACCAGGATTCCTGACAGGAAACTGACATGGATAGGCTGGGCTGACTGGTGACAGCTCTAAACTGTAGAGCCGCGACTGTCTGCTGCCTGGGACTCCAGAAGGCCTTGTGCTGTGCTGTGCTGTGCTGTGCTGTGCTGTGCTGTGCTGTGCTGTGCTGTGTTGTGCTGTGCTATGCTGCGCTGCTGTGCTGTGCTGTGCTGTGCTGCGCTGCTGTGCTGTGCTGTGCTGCTGTGCTGTGCTGTGCTGCGCTGCTGTGTTGTGCTGTGCTGTGCTGTGCTGTGCTGTGCTGTGCTGTGCTGCACTGCGCTGCGCTGTGTTGTGCTGTGCTGTGCTGCGCTGCTGTGCTGTGCTGTGCTGTGCTGCGCTGCTGTGCTGTGCTGTGCTGCTGTGCTGCACTGCGCTGCGCTGTGTTGTGCTGTGCTATGCTGCGCTGCTGTGCTGTGCCGTGCCGCGCTGTGCTGTGCTGTGCTGTGATGCTGCGCTACGCTGTGCCGTGCTGTGCTGTGCTGCGCTGCGCTGCTGTGCTGTGCTGTGCTGCGCTGCTGTCCTGCGCTGTGCTGTGCTGCGCTGCTGTGCTGTGCTGTGCTGCTGTGCTGTGCTGTGCTGTGCTGTGCTGTGCTGTGCTGTGCTGTGCTATGCTGTGCTGTGCTGTGCCATGCTGTGCTGCGCTGTGCTGTGCTGCTGTGCTGTGCTGCTGTGCTGTGCTGCTGTGCTGTGCTATACTGTGCTGTGCTGTGCTGTGCTATGCTGTGCTGTGCTGCTGTGCTATGCTGTGCTGTGCTGTGCTATGCTGTGCTGTGCTGCTGTGCTGTGCTGCTGTGCTGTGCTGCTGTGCTGTGTTGTACTGTGCTGTGCTGCTCTGTGCTGCGCTGCGCTGTGCTGTGCTATGCTGTGCTGCACTGTGCTGTGCTGTGCTGTGTGCTGTGCTGTGCTGTGCTGTGCTGTGCTATGCTGTGCTGTGCTGTGCTGCGCTGCTGTGCTGTGCTGTGCTGTGCTGTGCTGTGTTGTGCTGTGCTGTGCTGCGCTGTGCTGTGCTGTGCTGCGCTGTGCTGTGCTGCTGTGCTGTGCTGTGCTGCGCTACGCTGTGCCGTGCTGGGCTGTGCTGTGCTGTGCTGTGCTGTGCTGTGCTGCGCTGCGCTGCTGTGCTGTGTTGCGCTGTGCTGTGCTGTGCTGTGCTGTGCTGTGCTGCGCTGTGCTGTGCTGCGCTGCTGTGCTGTGCTGCGCTGCTGTGCTGTGTTGTGCTGTGCTGTGCTGTGCTGTGCTGTGCTGCGC
>NW_022196911.1:92063130-92071230 GCF_008632895.1 Mastomys coucha
TGCTGTGCTGTGCTGTGCTGCGCTGTGCTGTGCTGTGCTGCTGTGCTGTGCCGTGCTGGGCTGTGCTGTGCTGTGCTGTGCTGTGCTGTGCTGTGCTGCGCTGCTGTGCTGTGCTGGGCTGCTGTGCTGTGCTGTGCTGTGCTGCGCTGTGCTGTGCTGTGTTGTGCTCTGCTGTGCTGTGCTGTGCTGTGCTATGCTGTGCTGCACTGTGCTGTGCTGTACTGCTGTGCTGTGCTGTGCTGCGCTGTGCTGCTGTGCTGTGCTGCGCTGTGCTGTGCTGTGCTGTGCTGCGCTGTGCTGTGCTGTGCTGTGCTGTGCTGTGCTGTGCTGGGCTGTGCTGCGCTGTGCTGTGCTGTGCTGTGCTGCGCTGCGCTGTGCTATGCTGTGCTGTTCTGTGCTGCGCTGCGCTGTGCTGCGCTGTGCTGTGCTGTGCTGCTGTGCTACGCTGTGCTGCCGTGCTGCGCTGTGCTGTGCTGTGCTGTGTTGCTGTCTCTCACACTTTAGCTGTCACACCGAAGGCCTCTCTTGTGAGATAACTCAGTGGCTCGTGGTGTCCCTGCTGTATAGGAAGCTTATCTTGCTACCCTATCTGATCTCTCCCTCCTGGGGGTTGAGTGAGGTCACCACGGCTCATAGAGGCTTATTAAGTCCACCCAAGAAGCCTTCAAGTGTAGCAAAATATGAGCTTCTTTTCTCCAGAGAAGGGTAATGAGGGCAATGAATGGGAAGGTGGCGACAGTCTGCCCAGTCAGACTAAGCCAAGGGGGAAATGGGTTTTACTCATAAAGGGAGAAAATTTGGTTGAGCTGTCAGACCCTTGTAACCAGCTCCCTCTAGCATTGTGACACTGACTGTCCCAGGAGTGCTAGAACCCCCTCTCAGAAACACTCTTGCTTTTATTTTTAACAAACACTGATCAACCACTATTATGTGGAGGGCCCTAGATGACACTCAACTTCCAAGAAAACCTAACTGTAGCTCTGCATTCTGTTTTCCCACAGGATGGAGGAAGTCAAGGGTTTCCAGGCAGTGAGGTTACAGAAAACAGAGGAATATGAGAAGAAAAACTGTGGAGGCTTCCGGCTCATCTACCCTGGTGTGAATTTGGAGAAGTATGACAAGTTTTTCCAGGACAGTAGCTCCCTCTTCCAGAACACCGTTGCTTCCAGAGCCCGGGAGTTGTATGCACGGTAGGAAGGCTTCCTTAGGGCGGAGGCGGACAGGGTGTTCTGGAAACTGTGCTTGATCTGCCCCTCTGGGTGGCCCAAAGGAGCAGGGAAAATTTCTGTGTCCCAATTCCCAACCTTGCTCCCAGTTTCCATAGTGCAGTGAGTCACTAAATAGATGACCTGCTGTTTTCCATATTCATCCTTGGGACAAACGTCCCGGCCCACCGCTGCCTCAGAAGTGTGTTATGAATCCAGGCTATATGGAGTCCAAGGTCTTGAAGAGAGCCATCCAATTAGGTCCAGTCCTTACCAAACACTTCAGTTATGAGAGGGGAAGTCAGAGCATAGAGAAGGTGGTCAGGTATCAAGATGACACCGAAGGACTTAGAACTACCTTGTCTTCTGACTCCCAAGACCAAGGAATTTCATCTGATACACGATCTTTGGTCCAGTTCCAGGGTTCACTGGCCAGAGAGCCCAGCAAATGAAGTGGCCCACATGGGAGCCCCTTTCTTTAGCACCCTACCCAGCCTCTCTTTCCAGGGAAGGGGGAGTGATGGAGTACTGTAGAATGATGGGATACTGTGGTGTGATGGAGTACTGTGGTGTGATGGGGTACTGTGGTGTGATGGGGTACTGTGGTGTGATGGGGTACTATGGTATGAGGGGGTATGGTAGGGTGATGGGGTACTGTGGTATGATGGGGTGATGTGATGTGATGGGGTGCTGTGGTGTGATGGGGTACTGTAGTGTGAGGGGGTACTGTGGTGTGAGAAGAAGCCCGTCCTTGGAAGCAAGCTCTGCCCCAGACTGGGCATGGCTGGAAGGATGGCACTTTGTTTGTTTTGTTTGTTTCTTGAGACAGGGTTTCTCTGTATAGCCCTGGCTGTCCTGGAACTCACTCTGTAGACCAGGCTGGCCTTGAACTCAGAAATCTGCCTACCTCTACCTCTCAAGTGCTGGGATTAAAGGTGTGCGCCACCACTGCCCGGCTTAGGATGGCGCTTTCTTATCTGCCCTGCTCCTTGGCCGTCAGTCACTTGTGTGCAGGCGATCCTTCCTCCAGTCCATCTTCTTTTTACTGTTTATTTTACATGTATAGGTCTTTTGCCTGCTTGTATGTCTATACATGCAGTGCCTGCAGAGTCCAGAAGAATGCATCAGATCCCCTCATAATAGACAGTTGTGAGCTGCCATGTGAATGCTGGGAGTCAAACCAGGGTCCCATGGAAGACCAGTGCTCTTAACCACTGAGCCATCTCTCCAGCCCCCTCTCCATTCTATCTTATCCGTCCCCTAAAAGAGTGCCTGCTTCCTCATCCATGACACCCACCTGTTCTTCAATCAACAGGCAGCTGATCCAGGAGCTGAGACAAAAACAGGAAAAAAAAACCTTCCTAAAAAAGGAGAGGAAGGAGGAGCTGCCCGGCGAGTCTGTGGGTGAGCAGGCAAGAGACAAAATCGTGAGGCTCCAGCGACAGAGACAGCAGCTGAAGTACAAGACCGCCACCTGTCCCCCCAAACAAGTAAACTCCCAGGAGGGGTGTGTGTGTATAACCAGCACCTTGCCCCGGCTTGGGCCAATCCAAGGGAGGGTACCACGGAGACCTCTGCTCCGAGCACAGACACACTGATGGTTGCCTGAAGTGCTGAACTATAGGAAGGGGTCTAGAAGGCACGCAGAGCCCGGTTAGACGATCCCTCCATCCTGGTACTAGAGGATGCTCACACTGGTCTGTCTCTGAAAGTAGGAGCAGCCTGTCTGTGCTAGAGACAGCATGAGCTGGTGTAGGGAGTATACTCAATGCCCTCACCCGGACCTGGGTGGGAATCCCCCCTTCAGCAGGCTCCTCAGGAGGGCTGCTTAGGAGACATGGTCCTTGGGACACTCCATGGGGATGACTAAGCAGAGCAGAGTGCTTCCAACATGCTTTCTGCACAGGGCAGCCCCGCCCCGGCAAGCCACCTCACTGTCCTGGCATCCGAGTCTTTGGATTCTCCGTCTCCAGCCTCCTGTTCTCTCCTACCTCAGTGGCACCGATGACTTTTCAACACATGTTCTTGTTCTTGTTCCGCTTTGTTCTTCTTAAAGATAGCAGTCCCACGTGACCCTAAACTTACCAGCTAGCCCAAACTAACGTGGAAATTTTCATCCTCCTGTCTCCACCTCCTGAATGCTTGAGGCGAAAAGTCTGGTTAATAGTGCTAGAGATTGAACCAGGGTCTCGTGCATACTCAGCTGCTAAATCAAGCCATATTGCCAGCTCCCCTCCAATCTTTTATTTATTTATTTTCAAAATGTCTCACTCACACTGTGAGTTGTCTTGCCGGCTGGCCTGGAACTCACTATGTAGATAGACCATGCTGTAACTCATGGCTATCCTCCTGCAAGAGTTCTGGGATCACAGGAATGAGCCACCATGCTCACTCCTTAATCTCTCTAGCCTTACAGACTTCACCTGGAAGGGCTAGAGCTGCGTTGGAGACTATTTTCAACGTTGTTGGGGGTCGGGGGAGCATCACAGGCTCTTTAGGAATCTGATGAAAGCTATGGAATCTTTGCCATCAAGTGTGCTCTGTCCTGTTTGTAATCTGAGTTTCAGGCAGCTAACGGATTCCCTCTCATAATCCAGCCATGATCTTTTAAGGGTCCCGGAACCCAGGCTAAGAGCTCCAGATTAGAAAGCCTATGGCGTCTCTCTCCTGTTTGCTTTCGCCCCTCCTCCTTTGCGCCTTCCCTGGGGTGCGGACGAATCCGATGGTGGACAGGACCCCATTTTGCTCTCCTCCTTCCCAGTCCTTCCATCCAGTGGCCTTAGTGTCCTGCACATCTGGCTTGTTGTTGAATATCAGAGGCCTCAAGAAAAGCGAAACTTGCGATAGCCTCAACCAGAAGGGCTCCAAGAAGGAGATCATCCTCACGCCCTGCAAGCCCGTGTCGGCGAGGAACTACAGTTCTGTCCCTGACCTGAGGAGTTCAAACCCCAGCTGCTCCGAGCCAGAGTTCCATAGGCCCAACTCCAAAATCAAGGAAGTCAAGTCAGCCTTTGTGGTGAACATAGTCAGCAGTGCCCAGGTACGCAGAGGGACGCGCTCCGGGAGTGGGCGGGCGAATCTTGCTCTCTCCTCCTTTTTCTGTCCCTAACTTGGAGGTCTTCAAGTACCCGGCAGCTACCTGAGCCTCAGCTGCTGCTTCCCTCTTGTGAAGCTCGAACAGGGGAACGGCATATCTGCTGGGAGGGTCGGCCTGGATTGGGTTGAGGAGGGCCTCTTCCACCGCAGCCTTTTCTTAGACAGGTTGCAGTTGACTCCAACTCCTCTCCTCCATGGCATTGCCTCAAACCTAGATGCTTCAAACAGAACCATGCATCCTCCTCTTATGGTTCTAGAACCTCCAGTGTGGGCAGGGTCGGGTTTCCTCTGAAGTCTTAGGAGAGGAAAGCCTTTTTGGCTTCGTCATCGTCTGATGGCTGCTGGCAAGCATTGATCAGTGACAGCACTGACTGCCTATGTTGTCACGTGGCCTTGTTTTTTGTTTGTTTGTTTTAAGGCAGGGCCATCACAAATACTAGAGATCACCGTGCCTCTGCCTCCTGAGTGCTGAGATTCAAGGCATGTGCCAGCACACCTAATGATAAACCTATTGTGATGAGATGTGAGGTGAGGCACACCTATGGTTATCTGGAAGGCTGCTGAAGCAGGAGGCTCACTTGAGCTCCAGAACCGAGGGCTAACCTAGTCCATCTTAAATGTTTATTTTATTTTATGTGTGCATGCTTGTGTGTGTATGTGTGTGTGTGTACACCACTTGAATGCAGTGCTAACAGGTCAGAAGAGGCCATTAGATCCCCTGGAACTGGAGTTACAGGCAGTCGTGAGCCATATGGGTACTGGGAAATGAACCTGGGTCTTCTGTAAGTGCTCTTAACTGCAGCAGCATCTCTCCATCCCCCATTCTACCCCATCTTTGTATATAACAAATGCACACAAACACAGAATCAGATAGAAAGTCTTCCTATCATCTGCTTCCATAGTTATAGGTTCAGTAATCTACAGATCAAAAAATGGTCTTTAAAAATGACATCTTTGCCGGGCAGTGGTGGCGCACGCCTTTAATCCCAGCACTTGGGAGGCAGAGGCAGGCAGATTTCTGAGTTCAAAGCCAGCCTGGTCTACAGAGTGAATTCCAGGACAGCCAAGGCTACACAGAGAAATCCTGTCTGGAAAAAAAAAAAAGAAAGAAAGAAAGAAAGAAAAAAAATGACATCTTTACTAAATGTATACATTTTCTTTTTAAAATGCATTTGTGCACGTGGGTGTTCGAGTACATGTGTCTATCTAAGTATGTGACAACCTTAGATGTCAGTCATCAGATACCATCCACTTTGTTTCTTTTCTTTTTTCTTTTTTCTTTTGTTTTTCAAGACAGGGTTTCTCTGTGTAGCCCTGGCTGTCCTGGAACTCACTCTGTAGACCAGGCCAGCCTCGAACTCAGAAATCCGCCTGCCTCTGCCTCCCAAGTGCTGGGATTAAAGGCATGCGCCACCACCGCCCGGCTCCACTTCATTTCTTGAAGTGGTTAAACTACGTTAGCTCGCCCATATGCTCCTGGGTCCTTCTGTCTCTATGTCTCTTCTGCTAGGATTACAAGTCTAAGCTTCTAAAACAAACAAACAAACAAACAAATCCTGAGTCCCGAGGATCAAACTCAGGTCCTCGTGCTTGGGAGACAAACACTCTAACCCCCCTGGGTCACGTCTCTCCAGCCCCGGTCTTTATTTCTTGTGCTGTTGAAGATTGAGCCCAGGGCCTTAAGGATGCCAGGCATGTGCTCAATCACTGAGCTATATATACCCCAAGTCCTTGTTTTTGAGAGCTTTTAATCCCAGTACTCGGGGGAAGCAGTGGCAGGTGGATCTCTTGAGTTTGAGGACAGCTTGGTCTACAGAGTGAGTTCCAAGACAGCCAAAGCTACACAGAGAAACCCTGTTCACACACACACACACACACACACACACACACACACACACACTTCCAAGCTTTTGTTTTTGAGACAGGGTCTTTCCGTGGCTGTGGCTCCCTCAGTTTTGCCACTCAGGCTGTAACTCTCAGGCACCTCCAGCTTTTGCATCCTGAATGCTACTATAGAGTGGAAGTATGTGTCACTGTGCCTAGCATCAGCATGCAGACGTTTTCCTTGACATCATTCCCTAAACAATCTAGTATGACACCTATTTATGTAGCATTTCCATTGCGTTAAACATGATACATCCGTCTAGAGGCGATTTAAAGTATATGAGCAGCAGTTGTGGTGGTGCACACCTGTGATCCCAGCACTTGAAAGGCAGAGGCAGGAAGATCCTTGGTTCAAGGCCATCCTTGGCTATGTGGAGGTCAGCCTAGGATCCACAAGACCTTGTCTCACAAACAGTGACGACGAAGAACTATCTGGATAAGATTCATCGGTGACGAGCAGGTACGACATTTTATAGAAAGGACCTGATGGCCTTGGATTTCGGTATCCTTGGGGTAGGATGTCCCTGGGCCAGTCCTCTTTAGACACCAAATGACAAATACATTTACAGCTCTTCTTCCACTCCAGAACCAAGCCAAAGAAACAGCAACAATGAAATGTTAGTTTATTCAGCAGTCAAATGTCTAGTTTTTATTTGAAAACAAAACTAAAGTGTGGTAGTGAATGCCTTTTATCACAGTACTCAGGAGGTGCAGCAGAAGCTTTAATCCCAGTACTCAGGAGGTGAGGCAGAAGGCAGAGGCCTGAGGATATTTGTGAGTTCCAGGAGAGCCAGGCTACACAGAGAAGCCCTGTCTTGAAACAAAACAAAACAACAACAACAACAACAACAAAAGTTGACTCTGGGTCAGGTGTGGAGAATCATGCCTTTAATCTCACCATTGTGGGGGAGCAGAGGCAGGTGAGTCTTTATCAGTTCAAGCTGGTATACATATCGAGTTCCAGGATATCCAAGACTATATAGAGGGACCCTGTCTTAAAACAAACAAACAAACAAACAAACAGTTGACTCTAGGTTGACCCAAGCACCGCTCCATTAGCATACAAAAACTTCAAAGCAGTGTGGTGGGGCACACCTTTAATTCCAGCACTCCGTAGGCAGAGGCAGGTGACTCTCTGTGAGTCTGAGAACAGCCTGCATAGCAAGCTCCAGGCCAGCCAGGGCTACATAGTGAAGCCCTACGAAAAAGAAAAAAAGAAATAAGACAGCAAAGATAGCCGGAGAGAGCTACTAACTCTTTCCTCCATTCGAGGGTGCAGAAATTGGCTGTTTGTGAGGAATTAGGATTCCATGACATAAAACCAGACTAGGGGATGTAGCTCAGATGTAGACTGCTAGCCTTTTTGTTTGTTTATTTGTTTTGTTTTGTTTTTGAGACAGGGTTTTGCTGTGTACCCCTTGGCTGTCCTGGAACTCACTCTGTAGACTAGGCTGGCCTAGAACTCAGAAAATCCACCTGCCTCTGCCTCCCAAGTGCTGGGATTAAAGATGTGTGCCACCACTGCCTGGCTGACTGCTAGCCTTGAATGCACCAGGCTCTGGGTTCAATCCCTATCACCACCAATTTAAAAAAAAAAGTTTTAAAAGGGGGGGGGGGAAGCAAATCCATCCAGCACCTTGATCTTGGGCTTCTTAGCCTTCAATACTTTGAAAAACTAAGTTTCTTCTGCTTATAAACCATTCAGAGTTGTTTGGCAGAAGGTGGTTCTCTCTCCCACCACGTGGGTCCTGGGCATTGAACCCCCAGTGTTCAGGCTTGGTAGCAGTCACCTCTACCCACACAGCCATCTTTTTTTTTTCTTTTTTAAAGATTTATTTATTTATTATATGTAAACACACTATAGCTGTTCAGATGCACCAGAAGAGGGCGTCAGATCTCATTACAGGTGGCTGTG
>NW_022196911.1:92071433-92085026 GCF_008632895.1 Mastomys coucha
TGGCCTCGAACTCAGAAATCCACCTGCCTCTGCCTCCCAAGTGCTGGGATCAAAGGTGTGCGCCACCATGACCGGAGCAGTCAGTGCTCTTAACAACTGAGCCATCTCACCAGCCCCTTTGCTTTCTTTTTAATTACTTCATGTGCATTGGTGTTTCGCCTGCTTATATATCTGTGTGCAGGTGTTAGGTCCCCTGGGGCTCTGAGCTGCCGTTCGTTCGGGTGCTAGGAATTGAACCCAGTCTTGTGGAATCCGGAACCTGTTCCATAGCTGACCCATCTATCTCTCCAGCCTGCTGCAGAGACATCTGAACAGCTCTCAAAGATGTTTGGTTACTGCAGCCAGAGCCGAGTTTAAAAAAAAAAAACAAAAAACCAACTAATCAGATGCAGAATTTGCAGCCCATTCCCACCTCGTAGGTAAATTTGTTGCCATTGCGGTGAAGGTGTGAGTTTGATAGAGTCTAGTTTATCTACTTCTGCTGTTGTCGCTGTGCTCTACAGTCACTGTCAAACCCAAGCCAAGGAGCCCGACAGCATATCCTTTCTCTCTGTCTGTCTCTCTATTTAAGTGATTTGATTCTAATGTCTTGTTATTGTTTTTGATGGGGTCTCACTATATAATCCTGGGTGGCCTAGAAATCACTACGTAGACAAGGCTTACCTTGAATTCACAGAGATCCACCTGTCTCTGCCTTTTGTTTGTTTGTTTTGTTTTGTTTTGTTTTGTTTTCGAGACAGGGTTTCTCTGTGTCTGTCGCCTTGGCTGTCCTAGAATTTACTCTGTAGACCAGGCTGGCCTCAAACTCAGAAATCTGCCTGCCTCTGCCTCCCAAGTGCTGGGATTAAAGGCATGTGCCACCACCGCCTGGCCTGTCTCTGCCTTTTTAAAAATAAGATTTAACAAGATTAATTTTTAAAAATCTTGCTGGGCGGTGGTGGCGCACGCCTTTAATCCCAGCACTTGGGAGGCAGAGGCAGGCGGATTTCTGAGTTCGAGGCCAGCCTGGTCTACAAAGTGAGCTCCAGGACAGCCAGGGCTATACAGAGAAACCCTGTCTCAAAAAATCAAAAAAAAAAAAAAAAAAAATCTTATACATTGAGCAGTGGTGGCACGTGCCTTTTAATCCCAGCACCCATGAGGCAGAGGTAGGCAGATCTCTGTGAGTTTGAGGTTAGCCTGGTGTACAGAGTTCCAGGACAGTTAGGTTTATACAATAAAATGGTGTCTCAAGATGACAAAGGCGAACAAATCAATAAAATAAATAAAAATTGTGTGTGTGTGTGTGTGTGTGTGCACACCTGTGTCAGTCTATCTATCTATCTATCTATGTCCTCACCAACCAGAACTGTGTGTGTGTGTGTGTGTGTGTGTGTGTGTGTGTGTGTGTGTACCTGTTTACATGTGCACCATGTGTGTCAGGTATTCACAGAGAACTAGATCCACTTCTCCAGCCCCTGAGCGCAGCTCTTAATTCACCACTGTGACCATTTCTGGTGTTTCTTTCAGGAGCGAGGAAGGATCCATCCCTCTGCCTCCCACAATCTCATTCCAGGCTGTTTTCTTTTTCAGCCCATAACATCTGTAGAAACTTCCCCAGATGCCACAGCCCCCATCTCAACCTCTCTAGAATCCCTGGTGAGCGGGAGCCTCTCCACCAGCCCTGAGTGCAGCAGCCCCGAGAGTGTCTGTCTGGCCTCCTCTAACCGCAAGCAGCAGAAGGCCTCCCATAAGCTGACCCAGGAGAAGAAATCCAAGCCCCTCATGTTTTCCAAATCCAGGCAGTTGGACCTGAACTGTACCTTGATGAAGAATGACATTAAGAGGCAGTATCTGATGTCAGAGATACTGCAGAGGGTTCAAATGAAGAAGAGACGCCCCTTGTTCCCGGCTCCCAAGTCAAGTGAGTACTGGTGTAGGCTGGGCTGTACCAAGAGCGTAGGCACTAGAGTTAGCTTTCTCTTACCATGACAAGATGACTCGTGTCGTTAACTTCTAAAGAGAATATGGTTGTTTTAGGCTCATGGCTTTCAAAGGCTTGGTGGATGACTGGGCAGACCCCCCCAGCGCTTTAGGTCTCGGTTGGGAGTGTGCCTTCACAGCAATGGCAGGGAGGCCAGGGTGAGTAAAACTCGCTCATTTCGTGGCTGGCCACCATAGGCCCCTTATCCTCTCAGGAGCATCAGGTGTCAAACTTTAACTTCAGGCCTTGGGAAACATTTGACTTCCAAGCTGTTAGGGCTCAGTTTGGTGGCACAGTCTCAGGAATCAGGGGCTGAGACAAGAAGACCGTGAATTTGCAGCTAGCCTGAGTGACGACACAGCAAGACACTTTCTCAAAAAAAAAAAAAACATAAATACATAAATAGAGACATAAATAAATAAATGCAGCACCCATAATGGGCAGCTCACTACAGTCTGTGTAACTCTAGTGTCAGGATATCCAAGCCCCTCTTCTGGCCTCCTTGGGTACCTACATCCATATGGTTCATATATAGATGAGTGTGAACATATGCATCAATAAAAACAAATAATACATTGATTTTATGTATATGGGTCTATTGTCTGCATACATGTCTGCATACCATGTGTATACCTGATGTCCTTGGAGGATTCCCTGGGATTAGAGTTACGGAGGACAATTGTAAGCCACGCTATGGGTGCTGGGATTCGAACCTAAGTCCTCTGGAAGAACGGCCAGTGTCTTAACTGTTGACCTATCTCTCCAGCCCCAACAAATAAAATGTTTAAAAATGAGCTGGAGAGCAGGCTCAGCAGTTAAGAGCACTGACTGCTCTTCCAGAGGGCCTGAGTTCAAACCCCATTTACCATATGGTGGCTCACAACCATCTGTAATGGGATCTGATGCCCTCTTCTGGTGTGTCTGTAAACACAATGTACTCATAAATAAACAAACAAACAAGCAAACAAATAAATCTTTTTTAAATGTTTAAAAATATAAATACATAAAAAAAATGATTAGGGCTGACAACATGGCTCAGTGGATAAAAGGTGATTGCCACATAACCCTGATGTCCTGAACTTGATCTCTGGGACCCTCTCGTAAAGGTGAGTGGGAAGGACTGAGTCCACAAAACTGTTCTTTGACCTCCACCTGTGTGCTGTGGTACACCCCCCCCCACACACACACACATACACACACACACACATACACATACACAATAATAATCAAATGGTTTATATTAAAAAAAACTAAAGGTTTGGAGAGATAACTTAGTAGTTAAGAGCATTGGCTGGTTTTGACCCACGTTCAATTCCCAGCACCCACGTAGCTGTTCACAACTCTCTGTAATACCAATTCCCGGCAATGCAATGCCGTCTTCTGGCCTCCATGGGCGTCAGACACATATGTGGTACACAGATAGATATACAGGCAAAACACTTAATTAAAAAAGAAGTAAAAATAATTACCAACCCCCCCAAAAAAACCCAAAACCAAAACTAATAGTGACAAGAAGATTCAAATCATATAGGATTAAAGAGAGGGGAACCAGTTGGAATAGACTCCAAGGTCTTAGGATTCCCAGGCCAAAAGGGTTAGAGCCTCTTCTCTATCCAATGATGGAGACGTGGCCCCGTGCTCTTAGAGAGTCTCCATCCCTACTGAGTAAAGAGCCAGTAGAGAGCTGGCATTCAACATTCCCAGCTCTTGTTCATATGAGCCCTATCGGCTGGCCCAATGTTTTTGGTTTTTTGAGACAGGGTTTCTCTGTGTAGCCCTGGCTGTCCTGGAACTCACTCTGTAGACCAGGCTGGCCTTGAACTCAGAAATCCGCCTGCCTCTGCCTCCCAAGTGCTGGGATTAGAGGCGTGGGCCACCACTGCCCAGCTTTTTTTTTTTTTTTTTTTTTTTTTTTTTTTTTTTTTTTTTGGCTTTGCCAATCTTGAAAGATCAAATAAACTGAGTGGAGCAGAGAAGCAATAGCTGACTTTGATTCCAAGACCTTTAGCCAGTTTGGGGTCATGGGAGCCTGCTAGGAGGTGGCCAGGAACCTGTGCTGACTGACGATGCCTTTCCAGAATACCCATCCTTGTCCAAGGAGCGGTGCCCCCACAGCCGCGGCGGGAAGAAAGAGATGGATATGCCCTCCGTCTTAGTCCTGCAGGCTTCTCACAGCCATGCTGAATCTCTGAATGACCTTCTGGTAGTTGCCACTCAGGCCCGACTGGACCCTCGGCCCAGCAGAAGCCACTCGGGCACCACAACAAGGGACTCCAACACACAGGACCCAAAGCACACTGCCACTGCCTGAGGTCTGGTCAGAAAGGACGTGAGAGGAATCAGGTGGGCACTACCCTTATTCCACAGATAGGTCATCTTGATGTCAGCTCCTCTCTTGATCCTCCTGGAGTGTTGAGAATGGAGGAGGATAGATGGATTGCTGAAGACCTACAGGTAAGTCAACAGCCGGGACAATCCTCAGAATGAGAGAGACCCTTCTTGCTTGGCCTATTTCTATGGTGCTGAACCGCGTCTTATCATGAGGTGTACCTTACCCTTGCCTTCTGCCCATGGCTAAAGTTGAGACAGTCATAAGTACAGATCCCAGGATGAGAAAGAACCTTGTCAACATCAACAGATTGATGCGCATGTCTCTAAGCTGTACAGACTTGGCTCCAGCCTGTGTCCCTATCATCAAAGGCTAGCCCTGTAATGAAAGGTGTGGAATGGCAGGACTGAGGAACCTGGAGGATTTCACTAGGCAGACGGGCCAGGGGGCCTGTAAAGGAGCACTCTTTCAGAGTCTGGGACCTCTGAAGGAAGGTTGTGTACAAAAATCCATGAGAAGAGACTGGTGCTGCTCATAGGCCCACTGTCACCCTCACTCCTGCCGTGAGAGCCAGGTATATTGACCTGGCCCGTCGTTACCAGTGGCTCTCACTGTAGAAGACCCCTGAGTAATAGTAGCCACAGGCATCACCTGGGTGTTTGTGAAAATGCATACTCTAGCCGGGCGGTGGTGGCGCATGCCTTTAATCCCAGCACCTGGGAGGCAGAGGCAGGCAGATTTCTGAGTTCGAGGCCAGCCTGGTCTACAGAGTGAGTTCCAGGACAGCCAAGGCTACACAGAGAAACCTTGTCTTGAAAAACAAAAACCAAAACAAAACAAAACAAAAAAAAAAATGCATATTCTAGAGCCAGTGAGATGGCTCAGTGGATAAATGTGCCTGCTGCCAAACCTGATGGCCTGAGTTCTAACCCTGGGGTTCCTTCCCATGGTAGAAAGAAAGAACTGATTTCTCCAAGTTGTTTTTTGACCTCCACAAATGTGCCCCCACATTAACATAATAAAGTTTTTTAATGCATAGTTAGTGTCTTATGCTTGTATTCCCAGTACTCGTGGTGGTGAGGCATGAGGATCAACATCCCTGTGCATCCTGAGCGAGCAGGGATAGACACAGCAAATCCCTGCAAAATGGATTTTAAAATGCAGCTAGGGAACCAGGTGTTGGTGGTATACACTTGTAATCCCAGCAACTGGGAAGCAAGAGGCAGGAGGATCACCGCAAGTTCAAAGCCAGCTTAGTCTACATAGCAAGTTTCAGACCAACCAGGCCTACAAAATGAGACCCTGTTTCAAAGAAAAATGGACCTGGTAGTTCACAGCTGTACCAGGGAGACCTGAAAGACCAGGAATTAAAGAGATCCATGCACTTTGAGACCAGCCTAGGCTACGTGAGACTCTGTCTCAAAAGAAAAAGAGAGAGAGAGAGAGAGAGAAAGAAGGGGAGTAATGACATCACAGATTCCACTGGAAGCTTTCATTCACACTCAGGCCCAGTGAGGGGGCTTCTAGGGTGGAGGTTCTTGCCCACGGGCCCGAGTGTCCAAGTTCAGTCACCAGATCCCATAAGGTGACAGGAGAGAAAAGATTCTTTTGACCTGCACACATGTACCGTGGCACTAACAGACACACACACACACACACACACACAAAATAAGTTGTTTTTTTTGTTTGTTTGTTTTTTGTTTGTTTCTTTTTTGGAGACAGGGTTTCTCTGTGTAGCCCTGGCTGTCCTGGAACTCACTCTGTAGACCAGGTTGGCCTCAAACTCAGAAATCCACCTGTCTCTGCCTCCCAAGTGCTGGGATTAAAAGTTGTTGTTGTTGTTGTTGTTTTTAAGATTTATTTTATGTATACGAGTACATTGCAGCTGTTTCCAGACCCACCAGGAGAGGGCATCAGATCTCTTTACAGATGGTTGTGAGCCACCATGTGGTTGCTGGGAATTGAACTCAGGACCTTTGAAAGAGCAGTAAGTGCTCTTAACCACTGAGCCATCTCTCCAGACCACAAAAGTTTTTAAACAATTTTTTTAGAGTTTATTATTTAAATTTTTAACCTTTATTTTTGTTTTATACATAGTAGTGTTTTTGCTTGCATGTATGTCTATACACCATATGCATGTAGTGACCTTGGAGACCAGAAGAGGGCATCAGATCCCCTGGAACTGGAATTACAGATGGTTATGAGCTACCATGTAGGTGCTAGGAACTGAACCTGGGTGCTCTGAAAGAGTTACCAATGCACTTAATTGGTGAACTATCTTTTCTGGTCCCTTTTATTAATTTTAGTTATGTGTATGTGTCTGCATGTAGTACATGCCCACAAAGACCAGAGGCATTGCATTCCCTGAAGCTGAAGCTATCAGTAGTTGTGAGCCAACCCATGCCCTATGTGGATGCTGGAAATTAGACTTAAGTCCTCTGGATAAGCAGTGAGGACTTTAACCACTGTTCCCAATACCACAGATGATGACAATAATGATGATGACAGACACAGTAATGAAAATCAGAAGACACATATATACACATACATACATACACACATACATACACACACACAAATACATACACACATAGACATATAGATACACAGATACACACATGTACACATGTACACATACACACATACATACACATATATACACATAGATACACAGATACACACATGTACACATGTACACATGTACACATACACACATACAAATACATACACACATATGCACATAGATAAACAGATACACACATACAAATACATACACACATAAACATATAGATACATAGATACACACATGTATACACATGTACACGTATACACATATACACATACACATATAGATACACACATACAAATACATACACACATACAAATACACACATACACCACACACACGAGAGAGACAGACAGACAGACAGACATGGGGGGTGGTTATAGTGAGACAACATGACAGCCAAGTGTGGTAGCTCAACACTAGAGAGGCTGAAGCAGATGGATCATATCGTTTTAGCCCAGTCTAGGATACAGAGTGAGGCTCCAAAAAAAAAAAAAAAAAAAAAAAAAAAAAGTGAAAAGAGGGTATGGTAAAAAACAAAGTACTTCCTGCATTGACCATAGAATAAAACTTTGAACCTGAACAGAAAAGGCTAAACACTCTCTTAGTTTTCCCTTCTTTCTCTCTAGACATTTTTGCTTTGATTCTTTTCCTTTTTAAGATTTATGTATTTTAACCAGATGTGCTGGTACACTCCTTTAATCTCAGCATTCGGGAGGCAGAGGCAGGTGACTCTCTGAAATCCAGCACCAGGCCAGCCTGGTCTACACAGTGAGTTCCAGGACAGCTAGGGTTGTGTAAAGATATGTATTTCTTGTTTAATGTCTACAAGTACTTTGCCTACGTTTATGTATGTGCACCATGTAGATGTCTGGTGCTCACAGAGGCCAGAAGAGGGCATCGGATCCCCTGGACCTAGAGTTACAGAGGGCTGTGAGCTGCCAAGTGGGTGCTGGGAACTGAGCAAGAACAAGGGAGCTGAGTGCTCCTAAGCTCTGAGCCATCTCTTCAGCCTCTTATTTCTAGTCTTAATATACATAGATATGTATTTATGTATCTGTGTGGGGTTTGTGCACATGAGGATAGTACTGTCAGAGTCCGAAGAGGGTATCTGATCCCCTAGAGCTTGAACTACAGGTGTACAGTGTGGATGCTATGAACCAAACTCAAGTCCTCTCCAAGAGCAGTACATGGTCTTAGCTGTTGGCTGCTGAGCCATCTCTCTACTCCCTCCCTCCCCCGTTCTCTTCTCTCTCCCTCTTTCCCTTCTTTCTCTTCTCTTCCTCTTCTTCCCCTTATCTAGTCTAGTGCTTGTGAGCCTCTTGCCTCAGCCTATGTCACTTGCTTGAATTATAGTGTAAGCCACCATTCCTGGCTTCAAGTGAAATATTTGTGATGCCCAAGTCCCAAAATCTCTACCTCCCATTTTTCAACCGTCTTTTTCATTATTATTCTTGAGTCAGAATTGAGGGCGTGACCAATGACTCTCCAGCAAAGGCATTTCTGCAGAAGGCTGGGAAAGCAGAGGCAAAGAGGGCTCTGGGAATATTAGGAGGGGTGACTAGATGGCAGATCTGGCCTTTTTTCTTTTCAGGATAAATAATGGATTCTAAAAGTTGTCTCCAGAATCAGCAGACCACAACTGATGAATAAGAAAACAAAAAGCAAGCTCTCTTTCTCTCTCTCTCTCTCTCTCTCTCTCTCTCTCTCTCTCTCTCTCTCTCACACACACACACACACACACACACACACACACACACACACACAAATGAGTTATATTCAGTAGAATATATGCAGAAGGTCAGTGTATGGAAGGGGATTTTGCATGGTAGATAAAAACTGAGTGAGGAAGGAATAACACGGGGGCCGTGTGGCAAACACAGCTTTGTTCAGTAAATATAATACCAATTTACTTCCCACATGGCAAATTCATATACCATTGCTCCAGGAATCCTTGTAGCAATAAGATAAAGTTGGCAAGGAAGATGTTACTTGATCCACAATTTGGAGGTAAGGAAGATCAAGGTTTGAGGATGTCTAGTGGCTTGCCCAACCTTCCTCAAATGATAAACTCAAGACAGACAGACAGGACAGCATTTCTTCCTCTTTATCACTCTGCTGTGAACATAAAGCCTGTCCTGACCCATTCTACGAGAGGAATGGAGCCCCCTAAGCCTCCCCCATATGTCTACAGAACTTAGCATAGTCTCACAATCCTCCCTCTGGATGCACATGTGTGATGAATGGATTCTCACTGAGGCTAGGGTGGGCCTCTGTGTAGTGGTAATGACCTAAGGGTTCTAGAATCCATTTAGTAAGGTTGCAAGGATGTTTAAAGCTTGGCCAGGTGGGTGGCCTTGATAATGATGACCATGGTGACCACGGATATGTGCTGTAGCTGCTGCTGCCCCTTGCATGGATTAGAAAAAAGACACCTTTGCTTTTGATGTGAGAAAGCTTTGCACAGCTTTCTCTGGCCTCTCGAAAGTGTTCTTTATTCAAATGGGGAAACCAAGGCGGAGAGGTTAGAGAACTACTGTCCCAAGGCATGCTGACACTGCCTTCTCTTTAAAAAAAAAAAAAATGTACCTGATGGGTGTGGTGGCACACACTTTTAATCCCAGCTCTCAGGAGGCAAAGGCAAGTGGATCTCTGAGTTTGAAGCCAGCCTGGTCTGTAGAATGAGTTCCAGGACAGTGAGGGCTACACAGAGAAACACTGTCTTAGAAAAAAACAAAAAACAAAAACAAAAAACAAAAACAAAAAACAAAAACAAAAAACAAAAAAAACAAACAAGCAAAAGGCTAATAAGACCAAAACAAACAAACAAACCCAAAACAAAACAAAAAACAAAAATCATACAAAACAAAGCAAAAATAAACAAAAAGCCCACAAAATACTATTGAATTTATTTTATGTTGGCTCTACTATTCCTGAACTTTGGGGCTGCCCTGGAGTATTGTTGATATACCCAGAGATACTGCATTGGAGAAAACTGACTTTCCAGTTGTGAGCAGGCATTAATTGCAAATAGCTTCTAGGTTAATGGTGGGGCCCTGTGTCTGTGTGCCACCCTTAGGTATACTGGTCTCTAACTGCTATTGTATACCAACCTGCGTGGTATACAATAGCAATATACAATATAGCCACCTTACCCACATTTTTTTGTTTTTTGAGTTTTTGTTTTTTGGTTTTGTTGTTGTTGTTTTGGTTTGGTTTGATTTTTCGAGACAGGGTTTCTCTGTATAGCCCTGGCTGTCCTAGAACTCACTCTGTAGACCAGCTGGTCTTGAACTCAGAGATCTACCTGCCTCTGCCTCCCAAGCTGGGATTAAAGGCATGTGCCACCACTGCCCGGCCACTTTATCCACTTTTAGTGAGCCATATCAAATGTCTAGGATGTCAGGTGGTAGGTGACAAAGGTTATACAGGTAAAATGTATTTCTGAGGAATGTGGTTGTGACTCTCCTAAATACCTCCCAATATACTAGTAGAAATGACGATGGCGACGTTAGGGCTGGGTCATAGGTCAGTGGTACAGCACTTCCCTGGCTTAATCCACAGCATCACAAAGACAAGACAAAAAGAAAAGAAAAAGAAATGAATTGACTTCACCATTTCAGAAGGCTTCGTAAAAGATAATCTAAGAAAAATCTATTTTTCCCCCTTTCTAGAATCAGACTGGATCTTCGCCATTTCCCTTTCCTACCTCTTACTCCAGGAAATGATTTGTCTCTTCCTGCAGTATCTGCAACATCTACAGAATGGACTGGAAGTTTCATTTCCTCATCTAGAAATTCTGGTCTGATAATTATGTCTCCGTGGCACCTTTGAGGGCAGCGGCCTTCCCTTCCGCGCTCTCCCTGTTTGTTACAGCGCTGTGTGTGTGGGACCAGGACTGGCAGGGGTCAAGTGCTGCTTCCCTAGGACGAAGTCTACTTGCCTTAGCTGTGGTGCTCCTCCAGGTCCCTCACACGATGGCCACTGTCATCCAGAACCCCCTGCCCCTGGGGTAAGAATCTTGAGGGAGGAGTGAGGGGAGGACTCATGATTTCCAGGAGTCCAGAGCCCTCCTTCCACCTGCAAGCCTGTGCCAGTCCCTGCCCTCCTCTCTAAAGAAAAAGAAGGCAGAGTCAGGACCAAGTGTGGCGGAACTCTGAGTCTTGGTGGAAAGAAGCAGGACAGTTTCAAATTCACCAGCAGAAGAGAGACCATCATCCTGCTCTCCAACCAGCCCAAAGGCCCGCTGCCCTCAGCACCAGGACTGCCTCTTGCTGCTATCTATCTTCCCTTCAGTCTTGCTGGCAAAGACAGGTAATGTGAGAGTACCTAGCCTGCAGGTATTTCTTCCATTAACCTGCAGAAATTATATATCTTCCCTCATGTATACATTGATAAAATAAATTGCCATGCTCAACGCTAGCAAGGAGCCTGGTTTGGAATGGGAGGTGACACGGCAGTTGCCCTGTGGAAATGTGTCAGGAGCTTGGAAGTACATCTTGGGATGCATGGTCCACAGGAAGGCCTGCTCTTCTTGTGAGGATCCGGGAGCCTGCCATGACTTCTCTGGGGCTGTAGTGATTTATCTCCTCTGGCTTGCAGAGAGACCTGGTTAGACCCTAGGTCTACGTAACATCTCCTCCTGTTGACCAGTTCACTCTGTGCTTTCTCCAGGAATGTGACGCAAGACCTGTGTCTCATCTGGTCTTCTGGAGGTGGATTTCTAGGGATGAGTGTTGGGGAGCCTTTGTAGAGGAAGCATGGGGAGGGTCCAGGTGGGATCTAAAGATGAGAAAAATTCACAAATGGCGTTTGTAGATTTCCAGTGGAATGCACTTCCCACCTCAGCAATGTCTGGGGCATTTAACCCCACGGTACTCTCCGAAGCAGAAGACCAAAATTATCCAAGGTTCTGAAGTCTGTTAATAAGATAAAGTCACATTTATTTTCCCTAGCAGCCATTTTGGTACCTGCACACTTGCTGCTAGCACCGTGGTGGGAGTCACATAGGCACGTGGAATCATTACTGTCACGCAGGGCCCCGTACACAGAAGGGTTCTGCCCTTGTTTAAATACTCTATGGTCCCCATCTTGGAAAGCTGAGTGATTTCTGGACAGCGAGTTTGTGTTAGCATCCTGCATTTGGCTGTCTGTGTTATTTAGCAGGTTCTGCCTAGAGTGCTTAAGAGCCCTGGGTTCTCCAATGAAAAGAGGAAATTTCAGGCTGTCTCTGTGGCTCTGCCTCCATGAGCTGCAGAAAGTAACTGTCTACTGAATGCTAATGGGGGTAGGGGAAGATGGGGACAGATAATGCCTTGCTCCTGTGGAGTGCTGCAGAGAAGGCTGCAGGTTCACAGATGCAGCCTGAGTTAAGCTCCAGGATCTGTGACTGAGAAAGAAGCCCCCCTCACATCCATCTGGTAGCCAAGTCCACTTCAATTCAAGGTGTCAGGAAAGGATAAAGAAGATTTAAAGCTCAGGGCAGTAGTAGTGCAAACCTGTAATTCCAACACTCGGGAAGCAGAGGCATGCTTGACTCATGAGTTCAAGGCCAGTGTGATCTACAGTGTGAGTTCTAGGACAGCCAGGGCTACACAGAGAAACCCTATCTTAAAAAACAAACAAAAAATTAGAAAAAGAGGCTGGGCAGTGGTGGCACACATCTTTAATCCCAGCACTTGGGAGGCAGAGACAGGCGGATTTCTGAGTTTGAGGCAACCTGGTCTACAGAGTGAGTTCCAGGACAGCCAGGGCTACACAGAGAAACCCTGTCTTGAAAAAAAAAAAAACGAAAAAGCATCTGTATGCATCCCCGTCCCCTGGTAGACCTAAGAGAGCAACTCTGATGGAGAGGGTCCAAGTGCAAAAAACGATGTCCCTAAAGACTAAGTTGTTAAAAGTGACCATGCTGCCAGATGGAGAGATGGCTCAGAGGGAAAAGGCACTTGCCAGAAATCCTGACTTTCTTGAGTTCAGTTCCTTGAGTCCATCTGGAAGGAGGAGAGAACTGACCCCTGTAGGCTGTGTTCTGATGGCCACAAATGTGCTATAGCACACATGATCACACATGTACTCATACAGACACAGATACAGGGACTTGAGAGATAGTTCACTGGTGGGGAGTACTTAGCTGCTCTTGCAGAAGACCTGGATTAAGCTCCCAACACCTAGGTGGCAGTTCCAACCATCTGTAAATCCAGTTCCAGGATATTCAATGACCCGTGCTGGCCTCCTCAGGCACTGAACATAATGTGGTACGCACACACATAAGCAAAACACCAATAAAAGTAAAAAAATTCTCTGGGTAAGGCTGAAGCTGTCTTGGCTCAGTGTTAGAGCACCTGTTCAGCATGCGAGAGGCCCTGGGTTCAACCCTTAGTGTCCCATACAGGAAAAAGACCTGAACTGTCCATGTACCTGCTTCTCCCTAGACTGACTGAGTCAATTTGGTTGAGAGAGTTTATTTGAACTTTCAAAGCTGCCCCAGGGGCTGGGGAGACACGTTTGCTGTATAAGAATGAAGACCTGAATATGAGTCATCAAAGTCCCCAAAAAACTCGGGCTCATGGCTGGAATCCTAACTTCAGTGGGCAGGAGCATACAGATCCTAGTTAAGCCAAAATGGTAGCAAGCAAGCTTCTGGTTCAGTGAGAGATCTTGTCTCAGGAATGAGGGAGGGAGAGAGGCAGGGAGAGAGGGAGGGAGGGAGGCAGGGAAGGGAGGGAGAGAGGGAGG
>NW_022196911.1:92085108-92097552 GCF_008632895.1 Mastomys coucha
AGGGAGGGAGAGAGAGAGAGAGAGAGGGAAGATAGGGAAGACTCATAAACTAATAACACATGCATATGCATGCATGTGCACACACACACAGGCACACACGCAGGCACACACAAACACTAAATATTGCTCCCCAGTAGTAATGAGTGCTTGGTATTATGGAGCCCTGGCTTATTTCTCTAGCTTCCTTCCCAGGAGTTTTTGATACATGACCAGTTTTAGGAATCATTTGGCTTACTCCAACCCTGGATCACCCTTATTCACTTCAGCCTGGGTGGCTCTTTTTAACCCTAAAAGGTTGACTGCCGTTCCAGTTTTCCTTCCACTCAGGCTGGGAGCATAAGTCAGACAGCCTAGCAGCTGCTCCAGTGCCCCTACCCCCAAGCTGGATGATTACAGGCGTCAAATGTAATCACCCGCAACCCTTGTCTTTACAGCTGGCAACATCACTTAACTTAATTACAGCACACAGTGGTATTTCAACTCAAGGAATCAAAAAAAAAAAAAAGGCAATAAAATGGAATTTGCAAATTGTTAGGAAGGCAATGAAGACTCGAAACTGCAATTTACCAAGCATCGCTTTCAATTATTTTTCTTTCTCCAGCCATGACTCTTAAGTTATTAACTAGCAGCCCGGGAAAGCCAGAGGCAGTGCGTGATGAGTATTTCCTATCTCTTGTGAGCACACTGTGTGCTCTGGAAGTGGCTGGAGGCTCTAGGAGTTGCCTTGGAGTGGGAGGGGTTGAGATAATTGGGAGTACAGATTCTTCCCATCTGGCCAGGTGCACCTGTTAATCATGCTCTTTCTGCCCTGCTACCAAACCATGCATTCTGACTGGTCCAGCATGGCCTTCAGTGGGGGGTCTCTCTTGCCTTCTTGCTCCTCAACATCTCTCCGATATTAACAACTGGCCTCAGAAAATATAAAGACGTGTTGGAAAGCAAAGCTTCCCCTCTGCTCTTTGGCTCATTTCTTTTCCTGGCTTACTTCCTGGGACCTTTTCGTTTCTGGGTCTGTACCTCTGGGCAGCTATTTTACAGGGGGTGGGGGGAAGACTAGGGCTATGAGTCTAGCACCCTGCTTTCAGAAACTCAGCAGTCCGGTGGTGGTGATAGTCCAATGGGACCCATCTGTCTGAGAGAGAAGCAGATGCATCAGGAAATGGGCAGCAGCCTGGAGACAGATTTTACTTGCCTGGGGCAATGTTCACCAGTATGATTATCAGAAGCAGAACTGCCAGCTGCCTCAGCAGCCTTGCCAGGCGGGACAGCAAACACCAAAATCCTGTTGGCAAAGCCGGCAAGACCATCACAACGTGGCCAAAGCAAACAGGGGCTGAGACATGAGACAGGCTTGCTGCAACGAACTCATTTCCCCTTGGCTGTGGCAGAGGGAGAGGACGAGCCAGAACCAGCTAAGCTCACATATCAGAACACCCAGTAGCCATAGGGATGCTTGCTTGTGCCCACCCCCCAGGGCATGGGTCCCATAGCCTCCTCTTGGTTTAGTCCTGGGTGGAGAAAAGGCTGACCGGGATAAAAGTGGTTCAGATTGTGTTCTTCCCAGCACTCCCGGGGGCTGCTGCTGCTTCCCAGGCTAGAGAGTTAGAAACTGAGGCTGGGGACAGCGAGATCATAGAGCCAGGTCTTCAGTCAGGCTTCTGACTCAGTGTGTACTACATTTCACTTCTCCTTCACTCCACCCACGTCTCCACCCCAAACTCCATGTCAGTTCCCATGGTCCCTTCACAGGCAGATCCCCAACTTCTTTAAATTTCAAGATAGGGTTTCTCTGTGTAGCCCTGGCTGTCCTGGAACTCACTCTGAAGACCAGGCTGGCCTTGAACTCAGAGATCCACTTGCCTCTCTGCCTCTGCCCCTGCCTCTTCCTCCCCCTCTCCCTCTGCTGGGATTAAAGGTGTGAGCCACCCCCCAAGAAGCCCCAACATTCTAAGGGGCAATTTGTATCCCTCCTCCCCCATTTAGTAGCTCAGAAGCAAAGACTCAGAAGGGGTCAGATATTTAGCATTTTTACAGCAAGCAGCTAATGGATACCTCTTCCCATTTTGTCTACAACACCCACCAACCAAAATGGAATCCTAGAGAGGAAAAACATGCTCTTGTGTATTTATTTGGATATTTCTGCAGTATTTACTTTGCTGCATTTATTTAAATGTGAAAGATCTGAATCATGACCAGCAGAGCCTGAGACATCTCTTGATTCTGTCTGGGCAGAGTCTGAATGGGTCTCTTATGACCTGCAGTCCTTTTGAAGTCTCTGGGGTCCAATGTACCTATGAAAAGCTGCCTGGTTGGAAATTTCTATTTTATGGAAAGAAGCATAGTAGCCATATTCATATTAATGAAAGGCTGGTTCCTATAGAAAGAGGTATTGGCCAGGGTGCTCCTTCCGGGTCTTCATTTTCTCAACAGATTTTCTAATTATTTTCTTCTAGAGAAATGGCCAGAAAATGCTATTCTTATAATGGGGTCCTGGACGGAGTACCATATGGTTGTGCTTGGACAGAGTCTCTTCTCCCAGTTTCTGCAGGGAAAGGTTGGGGGGGTTGCAGCCATCCCCCTTCCAGAGAGGGAGGCCTGTGGGGACCTGGATGATCAGTTAGAGAAAGAATGTTAAGGAAAGACTCCTTCAGATGAATTTGGTGGGAACTGGTTTTGTCCTACATAAGCCAGAATTGCTGTTGCAAGAGACCCAGGGCCTAGATCCCAATAGCAGCTGTTCCACTCTCTTGGTGGAGTCCCTGGTGACCTCTGCCTCTGCTCTCCTGGCCCATGCAGCTTAGGCCCAGAGGGTTCCCAGCAAAGCCAGGCCTTTGCCCCAGCGGAGTGGGGGTGGGTGGGGTGAGAATCCTCTCTAAATGAAAAGGGAAAAAGTTGTGGATTCGGGTAGAAATACTCAGGGCTGGGCCAGATCCCCTATTTAACTCTTTCCTCTCGCCCTTGACAAAGCCACCCAGAGCATGAATTGGCTTCCTCATGCCTGCCTTCAAGCTCTGTGCCCCAAACCCCTGAGGACATGAACTGGGGGGGGGGTACCTCTTCCATCCACAAAGGCACAGGAGTAAACCAATGTGTGTTGGTAGCAGCCAGAATGAATTTGAGGGTGACTCCAGATCTAAGTAGGACCTGCCTCAGAGCACAAACGGGGTTTGAATTGCACACACAGAATTGGTTTCGCTCAGGGAACAGCCTGCACATTCCAGCGCAGCCGCCTCCACTCTGCCTCAGCTCCCAATGTTAACTTCAATTTCAGTGTAGAAAACCTCCCAACCAGTCCAGCTGAGAGCTCCAAGGGAGATCTCTGATGTTCCAAATTTGGAAAGGCCTGAGTTTCCAGCCAAGTTGCTCTCTTGAATTTTTCACCTTCAGGTAAATGAGGATCCTGAAAGCCAGGAGGCTGGGGGACGGGTTTTAGCCTCTTCACTGTACTGTGATGCACTCTACATCGGCTCAGAGCGCCTGAACGTGGAGAGATACAGCGGGGACAGGAAAGCCCTTTCCTTTTGTTTTTCTTGTGTGTGTATGTGTAATAGTCTCAGCCTCTCCGGGAGCTCCCCTCTCATTCTCTCTCACCTATTTGGAACTGGCCAGAGAGCAAGCTGCTCTGCTTTCTATGGATCACAAAGTCAGAGAGAGAAAGCCTGAGGCACAATGAATACTTTTTTTGAGTCCATGGGTTCTGGGTTGGGGGCTGTGTTGCTAGGCACATAGCCGAATGGATTCGAATGCAGCCTCAATGCTGAACTTGTGTGTACAAGAGAACAACATGCTGAGGGAGATGAGGTCTGAAACCGGAGTGGGTGAGGAGCACTGGGCTCTATGCTGGGGTTATCTGACTCCTGCTGCTGGGCCAAGCATGGAGAGGAAACAGAAGCCAGGGCAGTCCCATCTCCATCACCCTCTCCAGCACAGGGAAATAGCCACAGCCACCCTTACCTGAGACCCTCTTGTAAAAGTGAGGACCTCCAATCTTGTCCTGGGGTAAGTTGACTATTCCTGCCCTTTACATAAGCCCTTGGGGTTTTTCTCAGCAAAGGAGCCTTGGAATCTGCTCTTCCTGTTTCTCTCACCAGGCCTCCTCCTCCCTATTCTTTGACCTCCTAACTATTCGTTGTCAAATTTGTGATGTGAACCATTCTGTAGCTGGGCACAAACAACCACCCACCATAACGCTCTATTTTCGGCTTCAAGTAGAGGGCAGTGCTGTCTCCATGGAAGGCCACTGACAAGACGAGAGAATTTCCGGTCCTCCCCCTCTGAGAACCTGGATCTTCCCTTCCCTCCTCCTGCTCCTTGTTCACCCCGTGGACGTTCTTGCCCCACCAGTTTCCCAGAGTTTAGAGGATGTTTACCCTGCAGAGCGAGGCCCTGATGGCGCTGAGGTCAGAATCCCTGATTCCTGGCTGAGAGACACCCCAGTAAGGCCCGCACCCGTCTCTATGGTGGAGGGTGGGGGTGGAGGTCTGGAAACCCAACCCTGCGCGCACCCTCCCTTCGTCCCCCCTTCCCCGTCTTCTCCCCACCCCAGCCAGCTCCTTTCTTGCCAAAGACAGCTCCTATAAACAGTGGGAGTACACCAGGGGACCCTGAACTTTCCTCATACGACACTGGGCCCAAGTCACCCGCTGCCCGGGATCGAAGCTCGTGCTTGATAGGAGGAGTTTCCCAGAGAGTACTCCACCCCTCGGTTAATTCTCTTTCTGGCTTGTGTGAGCCTGCCTAAGGCTTTCCCTGCTCCCAATAAAAGAGAGCTCCCTTACCCATCCCTTCTGACCCCAACTCTCCCTTCACTCTGAGGGAATCAGAACTAGGGCGGAGAGATCGGATACTTAAGGGTCTAGAAGGATGGGTGTGCGGGTGGAGGAAAGAAGAGACTCGCCCTGTGTTGTCCTGTGTTGTTCTGCAAGCACCCTCCCCCATCTTCAGGACCCGGAAAGGGTTAATCATTTACCAGCCACCCTCTTCCTTTTCCTTTCACCTGGCAGCTCCAAAAAGGAACATCCCAAGACCCAAGTCACTGGACTGACAGGGTCATTGGGGGTGACTGGGCAGCCCCCCTCACCTGTACAGCCCCAGCCCTGACAGGCGTCCGCCTCCCCGCTCGCTCGTTTCGCCTCGGCCGCCGCCTGACCCCAGCGGAGCTGATAAGACCCCAGACGGCCAAACATCGTTAACTTCTTTGCCTTTCTAGGTTGCTCTGCCTGTCCTTTCTCCGACCCCTGGGCTGAGGGGGCCGAATGGCATGTGTCTCTCTCCCTATCTGCTGGGACTCCAGTACAGCACTTCAGGCTTCTGGCTCGGAATAAAGTTTCTATGGCATCTCACTTCCCCTCGCCCTCCTCTCCGCCACAACTGGGTTTGCCCCACGTAGACACAGCCTCTGGAGAGCTCCAGGAAACAGTAAAAACTAGAAGAGAGAAAGGGGAAATTGGTGTCAGAGAATGCCAACAATGATTTCAGAAGTGAGCTTTAAGCCCTCCTCAGCCCACCCCCGAGTCCCGCGGGGATTGGGCTGTCCACACAGACTGAACAACCAAATTCCGTTTTCGATTTCGTGTATTGTATGCCCCTTTGTTTCTTTTGTCCTTGTGCACAACTAAATAGGTTTTGACTGACAATGCCTACACGGAGACAAACTGGTTGCTGAGAAATATGATCATGGTTTCCCATGGTATACTGGTGTGTAGACAAAAATCCATATTGGTCAAGGCCTGGGGTTCAAAGATCATTAGTCAGGACGTTGGGAGCTGCCATTAGAAAACTGGACTTGGGGCTGGAGAGATGCCTCAGAGGACCAGAGTTCAATTCTCTGCATTCACACCAGCTCACAACCATCTGTAACTCCTCCCCAGAAAATCTGACACTTTCTTCAAGTCTTCAAGGGCATCTGTATTTATGTCCTCCCCAATTCAAATAAATAAAAAAATAAGCCTTTTAAAAAAAAATGGAAGGAAGCTACTCTTTCTCTTTGGCTCTTTGCTTCAAGCAACCCAAGTGCCACCACCCCTTGTGCACTGCTCCACCCTAGGGTAGACCCTTCCCAAGCTCCCTTCCCAAGGGAAAAGGAGAAGGATTCTAGAGAGACCCTTGAAGAGAGTTTCTGCTTAGAGAGACATAGTGGGCAGTAGGGAGGCAGCATCCACAAGGAGGAGAGGTGAGTCCTTAGGGTGGGGATGACAAACTCTTCCCTCTTAAAAAGACCACCTTTTTTCCTAAGGTGCATATGGCCTACAGCCCAGGTGTGTGTTTTTTTGTTGTTGTTGTTGTTGTTGCACTAATGGTGCATGCCTTTAGTGCAAACATTGGGGAAACTGAGGCATGTTAATTTCTGTGAGTTGAAGGTCAGCCTGGTCTGCAGAGAAAGTTCTAGGATAGTCAAGGACACAGAGAAACTCTGTCTCAAAAAAAAAAAAACAATAAATAAATAAACACAAATAAAAAGGTTTCTAAAGAGATTTGGTTGATTGATTGATTATGTTTCTGCATGCCACATCGCCTGTGTAGTAGTCAGAGGACAGCTTGGGGGTGTTCTCTCCTTCAACCATATAGGCTTTGGGGATCTAATTGAGCTTGCTAAGCTTGCAACAATCTCTTTACTCTCTGAACTCTCTCCCTCAAGAATGAAGTTTATATTAATTCAAGCAATTGAATTTATATTAATTCAAACAGTTATATTATTTGGCTACATTGTAACATTTCCCTATTTGAAATAACGAAACTGGATAACAGGACCAAAAAGTTAAACGTCACTTTGGTTATATAAATTACTATCCTCACCCTTAGAGCCACTCCTGGGAGAGCTTTTTAAAAATAATAATGACGGGTCCTGGGTCCTGAGAAGACGCTAGCATGAGGACCTCGCACCCAGGTAAAAAGCCAGGTATGCCAGTGGGAGTTTGTAATCTGAAACACCGGGGAAGTGGAACCCCTGGGGCTTGCCAACCAGTTTAACCTAACCAGTGAGCTCCTGGCTCCTGGCACCTCTCCTTGCCCGAGTAGACCCTGCTCAGAACCCGGACTCTGCAAGACCTGAATCATCTATTTTCCTCTTTTCCATTTTCTGCAATCTTTTTTTCCCTGCCTAGGGAAGGAAAGACAAAATATTTTGTCTTTCAAAAATCCCATGAAAGTATGGGAGGGGGGCGCGGGGGAGGGTGAATACCAAGCCAAAGCCTAAAAAATCCTCTCTCCCCATCCTGGCAAAGCTGGGTCTGCTCCTCAACTGGAGTGGGGATGGACACCCCACCCCCACCCCAGTGTGCTAGGACAAGGCTTCCTTTGGGGATAGAGCCTAGAAAAGCAGAAAAACTTTCGGGGAGTCACGAAATCTTCAATCTTCACTTTCCTGCTGCACCCCAACTTTAGCCTCATGCACTTGGTACTCCAGCCCAGTGCTTGCTGTCCTACTCCCAAGTACCCCATCCTCATTTGTACCCCATCTTCAGGTGTAACCCACTCTCAGAGAACATGGATGTGAATGGAGGGCTGGCTGCCTTTTCTTTCTCCTTCACTGAGAACTGGCGTCCAAGGGGGAAATCTGTGACCTTCTACCCGGGTACATGGAGGGACGATCCTGAGGACCCCAGCCCTATCTCCCTCCAGGGGTTTTTAGGGGGCTCCTTTGGAGGAGCTAGTGACCCATAAAGGCTTCAAGATTGCCACAAGCATTTTGCCATCATGGTCCACCAAGGGACTTACCCATGTCTTTGAATTTTAAAGAAGTCAGAAACAGCAAGAAACGTTAAGAGAAATCAGACTTCTCTCTTCATTTTCAAAACAAAACAAAAACAAAACAAACTATAACCCAAATGAACACATCCAAATGGGCACTAGTGCGTCCTTTGTCCTTCCTCCAACCCGTCCTCCACCTCCCAGGAATAATTGTCAGAAAATTTCTAGCACACATAGAGACACTTTTCAATCTATCCTGAACACAGTCTCTGTAGACCGAACCCAAACTTCTCATTTCAGCAAAAATGTTATAGGAACAAAAATTGCTAACAATTTTTTTTAAATTAGGAAAACGGGATGGTTCTCAGAAAAAGAACACGCTGGGCTAAGTGAAAAAGGTTCAGTAGGTAGGTAAAGATGCTTTTGTCAGTCTTGAAGACTTGAATTCAACCCCAATCCTGGGGGACCCCTACGATGGAAGGGGAGAATGGACTTCAGAGAGCTGTCCTCTGACCTTCAGACCACTTGGCATGCCCACACACAAAAGCAAACAAATGTACTTAAAAAAATAAAAGAATATAGATTGCATTTAAACAAAAAATGTATCCACATCGGGCTAGCCTCAAACTTGTAGCAACAATTCTTCCTCAGCCTCCTGAGTGCTAGGACTATAAGCATGTGCCACTATGGCAAGTTACAAATTGCTTTCGAGCCTATGAAAATGCTGTATGTTCAATCCCAATGAAAATTTTATTTGTGCAAATCCCTAGATTTTATTCATTCCTTAGAGTATAGAATGTAGCTGAATGTTGAAAAGAGAAAAGAAAACCAGAAACAATCTAATTACCTCCCCATAGTCAAGTAAATTAGAGTAAAACTGAGCCATTTAAAGGGGAAAAGGCATTCACGTTTCAGACTTAGGTTTTTTTGAAAGAAAGGTAATAATATAATAAGGTAATAAGTACAATGATTGATATCTGGTAGGCAGCCATCTCTGCTAAGCATGTGTAGCCCAGGCTAGCCTCAAGTTCGTGGCAACCCTGGCTTAGCTTCCCAAACTTCTGTCACACTATGCTTGACAAGTCCTTTTAGGAAGAGGAGCAGAGATAGTGAATTGCTACCTTCCTTATCAACATAATGTATCATTTTAATTTTGGAATTCTTTAGCACGCATTATCTATTTTAAACGACAGATTAAAATAAGCCAATTGTTTTTAGTGGTGTTTATTTCTAATACATAGTGGTAAAGGAGAACAAGTTCGATAATATAAAAGTGTTTCATTAACCACCTTTCTGTTTGTTAAGAGCTCATCTCTACGATCTTTACGACTAAATGTGGGCTTTCCTCGGATAATTAGAATAAACAAAAAAAAATCAGGCTATTGATCATTTGTTATTTTCCTGAGTTTGCAGAGATTAATTCAAAACAGTGCCTAAACTGAGAGATTCGGTAAACCTATTTATTCGGGGAGGGGTGGGGAATAAATACCAATTCCTGCTTATCCCCAGACCAGGTCTCTAGAGCTGAAATCACAGCCAAAAGAGTGGGAAGGACAAATTATTTGTACCGTTTACACCAAAAATTCCTCCGGGTTCTGAGAGCTCTGTTTCAAGTTGAAACCCGTTTCTTCCTGCGGGGCTTCCCTGGATCTAGGACTTCTTGGCAGTACACTTCTAAGCTGTTCGCCCAGGGGCTCCAGAGCCCACTGGTGGAGACATTTGGGTGTAGGAGGGCTGGATCTCTTGAGTCAACTGCGGGAAGCTGGGGCTTCCTTGGGATTGGCGCCTGGGAGTGCCCTGGAATGGAGACGCCGCCGTGGGATGTGGCGCTCACCAAGTCCCTAATGGGAAGAAACACTCGGAGCCCGCGACACTTCCTTCTCCCCACGCCCGCGAGAAAGCAAAGTTGCGGAGGGGGAGGCAGGAAGCCAGAAGCCCCTTGCTCGCTCTCCCACCCGCCCCACCGCTGCGGCCCGCGTGGCACCGGGCTAGAAGACTGGCTCCCGGGCATTATTCAAAAGCAAGGCGGCCTTTTGTCCTGGGCATCCGAAGACTTGGTGAGAAGCCAACTGAGCGGCCTGGGATTCTCTGGCCCTTTGCAGGGCTGGAAGCTGCAGACAATTGTGGGATGTCCTTAGGGAGGTGGCTGGTGGTGCGTGGGTCCGGCTTGAGAATCGTGATTCGGCTTGCTCTCCCCGGTCCCTGCCAGCTCCCCGACTCCATTGCGGTCAGAATTAGCACGGGTCTGAGATCTAACCCTCTCTCGTAAGTTTACTAGAATCTCCCCGTCCCAGACTGGATGGATGGTTGCCTCAGCGCTCTATAAAGTCCCATGGGGGAGGCAGGGAAACCGAGGCATAGAAAGATGAAGAGATGTAGTGGGAAACCGGGAATCTTGGAGGCAATTTTGTAGTCACAAGGGCCTCAACAACTCCGAAGGGATGAGTCCCGTTTTGGGGCGGGTGGGGAGGTGGGGAAGGGGAAGAACTGGAAAAAATAGGAACCGATCAGATTGAGGGGAAGCATTGGGCTAGGAGTGGGGTTGCCTGAGATCACGCCAAAAGAAGCCCTGGGAAGGTATATTGTTGTTCCTACTCAGGAATATTCCTAACCGCCTAGGGGGTCCAGGGTTTTCATCCCTTCAAGGAGCAGTCGCTCTGAAGCAACACGTTTTAGCAATTGCAGACGGGATGAATGTATCCCCAAATCAGCAGCTTCTCTTCTCTTCTTTCCCACTCTCTCCCTGGACATTCTGCTCCCCACCCTTAAAGAAACTAAGAAAGATGAACAATCCTAGTCAATCAAGAAGATCCCTTGGAATCCAGATCCTCCTACCCTACAACTCCACCGTACAGATCTAATGGGGAATGGGATATCTGTTGTTTGCCCAAATGCTTCATTTGATTTTGTCGCGGTCGGTCGTGGCTTTGCAGAACCATGCCAGAGAAGACTAAGACTGACACGTGAAAACAAAAACTAACGTGGAATTTTAGGACTTTAAAAATTGTGGATTTTGCACGGCCAATGATTTAATTCAGTGTTATCGTGAGGTTCTGAGTTCATCCAAGCACAGCATTAGCAAACACCAAACCAGCCAAAGAAACAAAACAACTGGCCCTGTTTATGGGCCAGTGAGAGAGATAATGTCAGAATTGATTTTTAAAAACCTCTACGTTGTGTTGTTTATAACCAACCAACAAACAAACAAAAAAATACTTTTTGTCATTTTCCAATCTCTCTCTCAGATGAACTTGTATCAGATGGAGGGGGTATCCATTTCAGGTAGGGACTAGGGTCCCTGATCAGCTTCCAGAAATAACCGCTCAGAGAGTGAAAATTCCAGCTGGCCAACTATTGTTTTGTGGAAGAAAGGAAGGTCAAACAATAGCTCTGGCTGATTTCTTCTGAACTTGGCAGAGATGGCTGCTTATTTTGGCACCTAAGGGGGCCAAGCTATTGGATGCTGAGCCCAGCGGTTTATATCTGCCTCAAGAAGACTACTGAAGCATCCCAGCCCCCACCACCCTTCTGCCCTACTCCCCTGTGGTGGATTCCCCTTACTTAGGGTGCTCTGAAATCTCCTAATCTTTTAAACCCCAATTTCCAACACTCTTCTCCCCACATTCTGTCCTTATGTCTGTCATAGGCTGCATCCATTTTTGGTAGGGTGTTCTTTGGATTCAGTACTCTGGGATCAAATGATGGCTTTAACCACTCTTGTGTTAAGGAGTTCTCTGTCTAAGGCTGGCTCGGACCTTCTGCACAGGATGACATGGCTGCTGTTGCCGACCTATTGTCCCATCTCTGTGTTCTCTTCCCTTTCTGTTTGTGCTGTGGCCACTGTCCTTTGGAGCAGTTGAGTGTGGAAAGAGACTTTCCACTCCTTTCATCTATTAAATTCTTGCACACTCTGAAATTTCAAATTTATTTCCCACGGAAGCTGAAAGAGTGGGAGAGGATTTTATTTCATTTTGTTTTGGATTTGCTTACTCCCGATGCTGAGTAGGGAAGGCAGGGTGGGAGGATTCCTGGCTGTAAGTAAAGAAGTGTGGGGGTTGGTTCTAGTACAAAACTTCAGCAAAGCAAAGACTTCACCCCACTATTTATTTGGAAGAACTCAAGGGAACCTCAGGTATGAGCCAAGACAGAGTCTTAGGGCTTTAAGGGAACAAAGGGATAGATTGGAATCCAGTCTCTTTTTTACTTAAAAAAGAAAAGAAAATCTAGCTTCCAGCACAAGCAAGGAAATTAAAAGAGGCAAAAGAGAAGAGAGACTCAGGAAGGGGAAAGCTATTGTACCACTCAGAAACCCATATGCAATGTTGAAATCACCCCCTTTTCTTTAGCTGGGGAATGGGACCCAAAGTCTTTCTCTAACACCCTCTCTTCCCCTCACCCCTTCATGGGCTTTGTTTTGACTTAGACCAGAG
Source organism: Mastomys coucha (assembly GCF_008632895.1). Taxonomy (NCBI): domain Eukaryota; kingdom Metazoa; phylum Chordata; class Mammalia; order Rodentia; family Muridae; genus Mastomys; species Mastomys coucha. Next base: position 92,097,228 of record NW_022196911.1, read on the forward strand.
GAGCTGGAGTTGGCAAACAGCTAGTGTGGCTCAAAGTCACACTCCTCCCTTCTGTATTTTCAGGTTCTTCTCCAACAGCTTCAGCTACCCCTATTCTACCATCCCCAAGCGGTTTACAAAGCAAACAAGAGAGCTATTGAGATGGCTCACCAGGTAAAGATGCTCACCACTGCTCCGAAGACCTCCAGAACCCACATGATAGAAAGAACTGGCCAGGCAGTGCTGGCACACGCCTTTAATCTCAGCACTTGGGAGCAGAGGCAGGAGGATTTCTGAGTTTGAGGCCAGCCTGGTCTACAGAGTGAGATTCAGGACAGCCAGGGCT
>NW_022196911.1:92097562-92135102 GCF_008632895.1 Mastomys coucha
GCAAATTGTACACACACACACACACACACACACACACGAGCAACCACCAGGATAAAAATGTAAAAACCAAAACCAAACTGTAGTCTCCCTGGTTCTGTGAACTAAAGGCTCTACAAATAATAATAATAATAATAATAATAATAATAATAATAATAATAATAATAATAATACCTCCATGCTCATTCTACCTGTTTTGTATATGTGGGGTCTAGAGTAAAGGGCTTTTTTTGTTGTTGTTTTTTCGAGACAGGGTTTCTCTGTGTAGCCCTGGCTGTCCTGGATCTAACCCTAACCACCACCCAGTGAGTAAAGGGCTTTTAAATTGAGCAGAAAGGAGTATAAATCCCTGAGAAGCACTTGTCCAGGCTGCACAGTACAGCCCTGGAGATGGGAGGCAAACATGGGTCTTGGGTGATAAAACCAAATTTCGTAGGTCCCAGCAGGAAGAAGGGAAGAAGAGCCTCAGCTGCCAGAGGAGAGGTCGTTCAGCACAAGGTCCTATTCTGTACTGAGATGGCATTCTCTGTCCTTTCAGACCAAGTGAGTAAGGCACAGGGACAAACACCTGGTCACACACATAAACACACATTTGGTGAGACTTTTCTAAAGAAGGACAACTGTACCAGAGAAAACAAGATCCAATCTCTGAGTCTCGAGCTGGCTGAGTGAGCTTTGTTTAGGCTGAAAGCATATTATTGCTGGACATGGTGGCACATGCCTTTAATCCTAACACTTGGGAGACAGTGGCAGGTGAATGGCTCAATCTGAGTTCCAGACTAGAGCTGCAAAGTAAGACTAGAGAGAAGTGGGGGACGGGGAATCATATCTCATCCAGAGGCCTCCAAGGGACAAACATTTTTGTATATCTCCAGGAAGATAGCATGCAGCCCCTTAGAATGAACCGTGTGAGCTTCTCATTAACAAGTACAAATTTCGTTTCACACATGAGTCACCTTGAATAACCCAATAATTAATTAAAACCATGTCCTGCAGGGGAGAATTTATTACATTCACTGGCCTTTTATGAGCTAGGTGTAGTTTAGAAATGAAAAATGTGAGGGCTCCCTGGTACTGTAATGTTTCTGCTGTGTTCTGCATTGGGGATACATCTTCTCATTTTCTGGAAAGGGAAAGAAGCCGAGGGGAGAGTGGGGCTCTGGCTTGGAAGGAAGATAAGGATTAATCTGATTTACGCCATCTGCTTTGGCTTCTGGAACCAGACCAGTCAGTGGTTGCTGCATTTCCTCTTGGAAAGAAGTCAGGATTTTAAGTTGGCTGATGCATCAAAATGTGGCATCCTTTAAAGAAGGACAAGGCCAGGGCGAGTTAGAAAGGAAAAGGTAGCTGAGGAAGATGGAGTTTTAGCTCCTCGGTGGTTCTAGAAAAGAACAGCAGGAGCACCTTGGCATGCTTCTTCATGCCAGGAGGCCACAGCTTCTCAGGCAGGTCACCATCAAGCCCAGATCTCTTCAATTCTCGATAGCATGGGATCAAGGTTGTATGTCAGCTCCACAGACATGAGATCAGTGCAAGGTTGTGTCTCCTGGCTCCTCTTTCAGGAGAGATGCTTATCTCCTTGGATACCACCAACTGGGAGCGAAACAGTCCTTTAAATATACAGGCAACACACTCTGCAGTCTTGTCTTCTCTTAACATTTGTTTTGTTTTGTTTTGAGACAGAGTCACTTGTAATTAGGATGGGCTCTTGCACTCCTGATCCTCCTGCCTCCACCCCCTGTGTCCTGGCATGCCCCGTTTCTAGGATACTGAGGACTGGACCCGGGGTTCCTAGCACATTAAGAAAGTGCTCTACCTACTGGGCTACCCATCCCAGCACCACTTCCTTTATTGTGCTTTTCGGAATAGCCCTGTAGGAGGGTTAGAAGGGAGTGATTGCTTTCATTTTACAGATGACAAACAGAGTCAGGGAGAAAATGGCCAGTCCAAGGACCCAGAGCAGACAGCCCAAATCAGAGCAGGGGCAGAAATTATTCAGTCTTCAACACTTTCAGAAACTTACAGTAAGTAACCTTGCTTGGCTGCCTGGGAGTTGGGAAAGAATGCGATCTCAAAATGCAAGAGCACTTTGGGGCAGCAAAGGGAAAAATGAGAAGCAGGGGCAGGTTGTTACCTGTCTCAGCTCCCCTTCCTTTTTGGGAGGGGACAGTGAAGGGAATTCACACTCCCCTCTCTGCCTCAGCTTGGTACAGAAAGGTGGGGTAAGCCAATGAGTACAGAAGGTTGGGGGCTCAGTATTAATGTGCTTAATTGCCTAGTATGTAAGGATCCCTGAATTCAACCCTTGGGGCTGCAGAAGTAAATGGATGAGTATATACATAGGTAAATTTTAAAAAATTACAGTGCTGGAGAGATGGCTCAGCAGTTAAAAGCACTGGCTGCTCTTCCAGAGGACCAGGGTTCAGTTCCCAGCACCCACATGGTGGCTCACAACCATCTCCAACCCCAATTTCAGGGGATCTGTTACCTTCTTCTGACCTCTGCAGACACCAAGCACACACATGCCACACATGTGTGGTTACATATATGTAAATAAAATGCTCATACACATTAAGTAAATATATCTAAAAAAATGATTTGAAAAAGTCATTCAGTCCAACATGAAGCAATAATCTCTTTCCTTCTTCCTTCCTCTCTTTCTTTCCTTCTTCCTTCCTTCCTCCCTTCCTCTCTCTCTCTCTTTCTTTCTTCCTCCTTCTTCCCCTCTCTCTCTCTTTCTTTCCCTTTTCTTTCTTTTGAAACAGGATCTCACTCATAGCTCTGGCTGGCCTGGAATTCACTATGCAGGTTTACCTTAAACTCCCTGAGATCCAGAGATCTGCCTGCTCCTGCTGGAATTAAAGGCATGGGTACTACTAAGTCCTAAGTCCGGAGACTCAAGTTTTTAAATAAATAAATGAGATAAACTAAGGAGAAAGGGAGGTTGAGAGCATCATTCCATGGTGGGGCAGTTGCTGGAGTTTGAATCCCAGCACCAGGGGTGGAGAAAAACACATTGCTATAGGTTATGAGAAATTTGATCATGCACACAAACATCCATAGACATGTAGTTGATATGATATGATAACATTTCAACTAAATGTAATGCGTGGACTTTCAGACAGTTGCTTAACTAGTCTAACATAGAACCCCGTTAACTATTCTTCTTTTATGTTTATTTTTGTGCACACGGAGGCTACACTTAAAATCACAGAGTAAAACAACAGAAAAGAAACACTTATCAGCTGACAATCCAAGCTGAAGTATTTCGGAGGTGAATCAGTGAATGATGCCTTAAAATATTTTAGAGAAAAAAAAAAAAGTTTCATTTGGAGTTGATCTTTGCCGAAGCTGGGTGGTGGGGACTGGGGTTTATTTCATCATATTTTCTGTCTGTGCCAAATTTGCTCTCAGGAAGTAGAGTGTGAAGCTGTGGTCCACATCCTAGAAAACTACAGCATCAAGCCAGCTTCCTCCTGGTCCCAAGGGTGGACCTTTGACAGTCCAGGTTGAAGTTCCCAGAGCTCACCAAACACCCCTTCTCAGGGAGCGTTCTGGATCAGACAGGACAGAGTTGGGTCAGTAGACTGGCTGGATCTGGCTGTTCTTCCCTGCGAAGCAGCAGGAGGCCGGAGCACAGGGCCTGTAAGAGCAGTGTGGGCCTCCTGCCATTCAGCTGTAGGGAACCATGTTCCAGGCAGTTCACTTGCTGCCAGTGGAGAAAGCCCTGGAGTGAGCTGGGGTAGGGGTGGGGCCTGCAAAGGATTGAGAATAAGGTGCAAGGTTTAGTCTTTGCCTTCCTAGTTTTAGAAGTCATGGGGGAGCGGGCTGGTGAGATGGCTCAGCAGGTAAGAACACTGACTCCTGTTCTGAAGGTCTTGAGTTCAAATCCCAGCAACTACATGGTGGCTCACAACCACCCATAATGAGATCTGACACTCTCTTCTGGTGCGTCTGAAGACAGCTACAGTGGACTTATGTATAATAATAAATAAATCTTTGGACCTGAGAGAGTGGAGTTGCCTGAACAAGCAGAGGTCCTTAAAAAAAAAGTCAAATCCCAACAATCAAATGAAGGCTCACAACTATCTGTACAGCTATAGTGTGTACTCATATACATAGAATAAATAAAAAAAATTTAAAAAAAGAAGTCATGGGGAGCACTGAATAACAGTTATTGTATGTTAATTTGTTGCATATTAAAGGGATTCTTTTACCTTGGAATCAATATACATATTATTGTATTGTAAAAATCCCTTTGGGTTTTTTTTTTCTTCTCTTTCCACTTCTGTAATTTACCCAGAAACCTTGGACCTGTTCTTAATTTCAATTTCTTACATTATCAAAAATTTCATGTTTGAACAGGTAAGAAGCCAAGCACAGTGGCTCATATTGTCACCCCAGCTACTGGGAAGGTTGGGGTAGGAGGTCACTTGAACCCAGTAGTTCAAGTTCAGTGATAAAAGTGGACATGTTCCACTCCCCTCTCTTTCTCAAAAGAGAGAGATGGAGGAGAGGAGAAAAAGGAAAGACAAAGCATAGAGAAAGGTAAGAAAGGAAATGTTTAGACCTCCCATCCATTAGCTTCTATGAATGGGTAAGTTAGGCGCCTAAACCTTTTGTTTTTTTTCTTTTTTCTTTTTCTTTTGAGACTTGGGTTTAAGGCAAGCCCCACAGCTGTAACCCTCCATATGTTTAAAAAATATATTTAGTTTTAGTTTTCATGCTATATACTTTACTCATTCTTTGCAGCCCACCAGCTCCTCCCAGATTTTCTCTCCCTACTCATCTAATTTCATATTCTTTCATCTCTTAAGGACAAAAAATAAATCAAAACCAACCAAACAACTGAAGAGCGCATACACAGACTCCAAAACAAAATAAAAACCAAACCAAACAACAACATGGACTCCAGTCCGTTTTGTGTTGGCCAACTACTCCCGTCTTGGGATGTGGTTGATGTACCCAGGGTCATTCCATTGAGGAAAACTGATGTTCCCCCTCCCAGCTGGTGCCAATTGTAAATAGCTTTTTGGTTATGAGTGGGTCTTGGTGCCCACTTCCTCTTCTCTCTGTCGTGATTTTGTCTGGTTTAAACTTGTCAGGGTCTTTTTCATGCTCTCCCATCTCTTTGAGTGTGTTTGCATGCACATGCATGTGTGTGTATGTCTGTGTGTGCTGTGAGAGACAGAGAGAGTCAGAGAGACAGAGAGGGGTGCACCAAGGTGCCTGAGAAAATCTGAGATACCTCTGAAGCCCCTTGATGCGGTTCTGGGAATTAAGCTCTGCAAGGGTGAACGAGGTCTTAACCTCTGACCATTTCCTCAGCACCTCTAAAGGTCCATGGGCTTTGTTTCCTGGGGGTGGGTTGTTTGCTTGTTTTTTAATCTATAAAATGGATGGCAACCCCCCCATCCATATTCCTGCTCAGATTAAATTGAACATACCTGGGTGTCTAGGTGTCTGGGCCTACAATCCCACCAGGTAGAGGAATGCTTGCTCAAAGTTTTTTTTCCCCTTCAGGTACAGAACGAGACTGGGTTTCAATAATAGGGGAAGGCGACACCTCCACTTTGGTAACTGGTCTGTGTGTGTGAAGTGCTAAGTATCAGCTCAGCGCATAGCACAATGTCTTAAATGGGTCAGGCAGGGCAGCAAACCCAGCCCTTCCTATGCATCGGAGCCAGTTGTGGTCCAGCAGTGACTTAAGAGTCAAATTCTACCGTTAAGGGCAAAGGGGAGTGTCTGGAAGAAAGGAGCAGAGAGGAGACTCTCTCATTCCTAGAGACCACATTCTTCTGCAGCCACAGAGGTTCACTTTGCCCTCCAAGAGAAGGCCAGGGAAACCCCATAGTGACAACAGGCTTTCAAACTGAATCTTGGAAAAAAGAAAAATCATCCTAAAATCACCCTAAGGCTTGCAGAGGACTTTCTCTGGGGTGAGTGCAGCAGTGTTAGGAAACTTGTCACCTTGCATTCCCAAAGCTCCAGGCTGGGGTCCCTCCCCAGTACCAGGTGGAGATGGAAGGGGAAAGGGATTAGGAAAAGGGAAGCGTCCTGAGCACACACCTCCAGTTTGATGAAGAGGTGGTGGTTTCTGCTTGGTCCCTATAAATATTTTTCCCCCATGGATGCCACCCTAACATGCAGGGCTCCCTACACAAGGGCCTCAGGATGAAAGCAAGATGGTGTATTTTCCTTTTAAGTCTCACTCTGGCCAAGCAGTGGTGTCGCAGTTAATCCCAGCACTTGGGAGGAAGAAGCAGGTGGACTTCTGAGTTCAAGGCCAGCCTGGTCTACAGAGTGAGTTCCAGGACAGCCAGGGCTACACAGAGAAACCCAGTCTCGGAAAAACCAAAAACCAAACAAACAAAAACCAAAAGTCTCAGTCTGCATCCCCTGAGGAAGGTAATTCCCCAGCCTAGAAAACCCGTAGGAATGGTAGCACTGGTCTGGAGGGGTGGGCAACCAAGACAGAGATGACAGAGGAGGCAGAATCTGCAGGTGTCTAGCATGGCACAAAGAACACCCTTCCCTCCCTATGTGCACCCTCCTCTACCACTGCCCATACAAAGGATTGTGGAAGGGGCTAGAAAGATGTGAACTGTCTTCCTAGGTTTCCAACTTGAGCTACAAGGACTGAGCTGGGTTATCTAGGTTGATGATGATCTCAGGAATAAGAAATCAGAGACTTGACCAATGGAATAGGGTCAGTCTGGTTGGATGGTGGGACTGTGACCAACAATTGTCTCCCTGAAACCCAATGGACTTGGAGCTGGGACTGAAAGAATTATACTAAACTTTTATGCTTCTATATTCCTGTCCCATGGCACCTACGACGTGTTTTGAATTCTCAGCCAAGCAGCCAGGCAGTGGTGGCATACATCTTTAATCCCAGCACTTGGGAGGCAGAGGCAGGTGAATTTCTCTGAGTTCGAGGCCAGCCTGGTTTTCAGAGTGAGTTCCAGGACAGCCAGGGCTACTCAGAGAAACCCTGTCTTAGAAAAAAGAAAGAAAGAAAGAAAATGAATTCTCAGCCAGAGCAACTCTGGGAACCCCTTAATCCCCTTGTCTTCTTCAATGCTTCTGGCCCCAACTATGACAGCTCAGCGCTGTCTGGAGCCTCATAAGCAGCCACTAGGTTGTCCATGTTCTTTTCTACTTGGGCAAGCCAACTCCCCACCCCCCTTCCCCTCCACTCAAGGCATTTGCTGCCCAGCCACAAGAGTACTTGGCTGTAGAGAACTGGATCATAGCTAAGGACTGATTCTTTTCCCAACTGTCTAGTTTATGTAGCTGAGGAATTTGGAGCTTCCTCATGTTCAAGAGAAGGAGAGGAGAGCTGCACATATTCATTAGTTAGAGACAGCCCTAAGCAATAACTTCCCAGACAAAACTTTCTATACCTCTCAACATCTAGCTCCCTGGTCCTTGCTGTCATTTCCCTGCAGTAGCAACCAAGGTCAGAATCTCTGACCAAGTTCTTTAAGCTCCACCCCAGTCACTTAAGAGAAAAGACAGTGTCTGAAGGGATGCTGTGCGGCATCAATAGTTGAAATCACTTCCAATAGTGAACAACACAAGACCAAGGGGGGAGGGGAAAACTGTTTGTGATTTTTCCAATTTAAACAGACAAATGTTTCTCCTTCCCCAGGCCCCCTGCCCCCCCACTCTTAGATTTAGAAGGAGGAAGTATACTAGTTTAAGTTTACATAATCTAGAGCTAAGAGAGGCCACGAACTCTGTTCCAATGCAGAATTGTGCTCGTATGAAAGCTCCTGTGGGTATGCCCGAAATGCCAGCTTTAGATTGGTAGAATTTGTACAGGCAGGCTACAGCGAGCCAGCCCGGCTCCTCTAGGCTCCCAGGTCAGCATCTGAATCAAATCTTGGCCAGAACCTTGGAGACCTGACTGGCTTGGACTTTCCCCCAGGTCATGGTTCACAGGGCAGTAACCAGGAAGTGCCCAATATTAATATCAAGCTGGGGCTGAGGTTCAGAAATGGTGATGGGGCGGGGTGGCTTCCAATCTTGGAAGCAAGGAGTTATTTTTTTAAGTCTTTAGAGTGAGTACCCAGGACTTAAGTCTTTTTGATTTTCAAGGACAGGAGCCCACGAGGGACAAAGAGGATAGGACTCAACAGGGATGGATTGCGCTCCTCCCCTCCCTGTGTATAGTGTGTGGTGGTGGGGGTGGGTGGGTTACATGCTTGCTTTTTTCCTCTTCCAGCTCCTGCTATTTCAGCTTTGTTTCTTGGAATAAATAATTTAGTGAGAGGAAAAAGGGACAAGACTTTGCAATTTGAATGGGGGCAGAAAGGAGAGAGATGGGCTACTCTTGGTAAGGGAGGTATAGGGATAAGAACAAGAAATAAAAATCTACTTCCACCCCAGGGCCCCAAACCTCAAATCTGCAGTTCTTCCTCCCGCCCCCCCCCCATGTGTAAGAGGTTTAATTGAGAGGGAGAGAAGGGGCAGTAGGGGAAAGACAGGAGAGAGAAAGAGAGCTGCATTTCTTTTTTAGGTTGTGTGGGTGAAATGGTGTGGATTTAGGACACGCCATGTAAAGTGCAGTCTTTCTAACAGGAGACAGAGTCTATCCCAGCAGTCTTGAGTGTGGAACTCCACTGTCATTATTAACAATGTCACTACCAACAATGACCACATTCTCTGGTGGTGGTGGTGGGGGGGAAGGTGGTGAGTTGTCATTTCTTTTTCTTTTTTCTTTTTTTTTTCCCCTTTTGTGAATTTGTTCGCACTTCCTTTTAAAAAGAGACTTCATTCTAGAGCCCTGCCAGAGATCCCAAGAGTTGGATCAGAAGCCCAGGCTGCTAGAAGTTGCTACAAACCCCAAAAATACTGATCGAAGGTCCCCCCCCCCATTTAAAGGTCTTGCCGGGCTCCTTCAGGTTCTGGTGTGTCTGGGTTGAGGCTCTGGAATGTTCCTCAGGGAAGCGGAGTGAAGCTTAGGGAGGTGAATTTCCAATGTCAATCTGGCACCCTTTCATGGCCTCCTGAGGCACTTGCATCCGAGATGCACCATCCTGGATGACTTGCTCCATCGAGGTTTCAGCACAGAACTTGGCTCCTTTGGTCCAAACATAGATAGAAACAGATACAAATCAGAAGCAGTGGCAGTCTCATGACCTCTTTCTTCCTCCTTCCGTGGGCTTCCTCCATAACATAACCCTTTCTTCTAGATGGTTTTCCTTAGTGTCCCTTTGCCCGGAGTTAGCCCTGCTAGGAACTCAAAAGGAAGCAGAAACATCCCTTTCACACAGTGCACAGAGGAAAGCTGAGCCAGGAGTCTGGGGGATGGGTGTGAGGCTTGCCCAACGTGCTAACCATGCTGGCCACTTGAGCAGGGACCTGCCCGAGTCGTTGTAATGTTTGGCAGGACCATCCAAGCTCAGAATTCCTCATGGTTTTTTGAGTCAGATCCAAGCTGAACGCCAGGATTGGGTATCTGAGCTCTGACCTTTGCAACGCCAGGGATTGGAAGAGGGAGTTGGGGACTGGGCGTTGGGGGGTGGGGAGGATACAACAGCCAGTCTTCCTATTCAGCCTGAATAGTTGCCCACAGTCCCAGGAGCAGTATTTGCTCACTGCCTGTGGCCCTTCATTTTTCTCTGTCTGCCATTCCACTCACAGATTCACTGGCTTGGCTAAGCTCTCCAGGTTCTAGAGCCCTCAGGAAGAGCACGAAGCAACCAGCCTCTCCTCTTCTTTTCGGCTTGCCCCAAGAGGATGTCGCAGGGCTGCTCAGGCTGGGGAACTAAGGAGGCCTTCTGACTAAGTTGGCCATGCCCCTATCCCAGTTGTAGCTCTTGGATCGCAACGTCAGCTTATCTAAAAAGATTTTTCCTCTAAGGCTTGCAGAGTAGACTTGGACCGACTTCATTTTAAGGCAGTCATGGGAGAGATGTTCTAGCCCCCGCCCCCTAGGGTGCCCCTCACCCCCCAAGGCCTGTAATCAGGTCTTCTCTGCCCTGGCTGACAGCCCATTTCCAATCACAGGCTCCAGCCACTACAGTGCAGCAGGCCTTCCCAGACTTCAGCAAAGAATAAGGAGAAACCGGGCAAGAGGGAAGAAGAGGGAAAATGTGTGTGTTCTTTGGGAGAAAGAGTAACATGAAACGGAAGAAAGAAGAGAGAGAAATGCAAAATGACGACAGCAAAAAGAACAAAAGAAATAATAGAGCGAGTGTCAAACAAGAAAGGAAACAAAAAGCAAAAGGAATAGATTCAAAACCACCGGCACTAGAATGCAAGCAATAAAGAGAAAAAGAAAGAATCGGAGAAAAGAATACACAATCAAGATATCTAAAATCGAAGGAAAGTCAGATAAAAAGAAACTCAAACACAGAAGGGGCAGAAAGCTCACAAAAAGACGAAAGACAGGGAAAACATAGTTTGGAGAAAAGAGGAAAGAAAAGCAAAACACAACCAAGACCAGGTCATTCTCAGGAAGCTGGCAGAAGCGGAGCGACCACGCAATGTTCAGCCGGGCGCATGCAGTCCCGTGAATCCGGCAAACCACGGTTCTTTCGGAAAAGGAAGTGTCCTCGGGCCCCTGCTGCGAATAAATCCTTATTCGTCACCATCGACCTGAGGGCCGCCATCATTGCCACGACCTACACTCACTGTTCCACTTAAGGATAAAGAAGGCAGCGAGTTCTCACTTTACAATAAAATAAAGTCAACTGTAACAAATGCCCCGAAGTGGAGCCGGTGGGCTCTTCTTGCCCCCTCCCTCCTAAGCCCGAGTTGGGGCGGGAGCTGACACCGAGGTGCCAAGTCCCCGTGGCCGGAACCCCTGGGGGCGGGTCGGCCTCGCTCAAAGGCAAGGCTGTAAAGGTCATAGGCGGTCTGCGGGGCTGCGCTGAATGGGATCCAGGGAGGTAAACAGACTCTTAACTTTCAACTTGGCCTTGACCTTCCTGCAAGTGTCTGGCGGGTATGTAAAGGAGCATGCTGAGGCTTTCAGGGCCTTTGGCTGGGTCAGTAAAGGGGGCTCGAAGGCTACAAACTCCTCCCGGTGGGTCTAACAGGAGGTTCCCAGCGGGACACAAAGAATTCTGTGAAGCTGGAGAAAGGACTAGGGACGCTATTGGGGAGACCAGAGGACCACGGGATGGGAAGGGAAGAGGTTTGAGAGCTGAACTCCTGCACAGTCCAAGGGGGACATCCCAGTTTCTGTGTGGGATCCCCGGTTCCTGCGGTAGGAAAAAGTGATCCACATGTTCTAGGGCAGTTCTTCATTTTAAACAAAAGCAAATAACTTCTTTCTTCACGTACACACGCGGGAACACAAATCAAAGTCGCATTCGTTCAGTTTGCAAAATACTTTCATATGCAAAATCTCATTAAATCGACCTAGCCTTCCTGTAAGGTAAGAATCTTTAGCACCATTTTAGAGAGAAGGAGGCCACATCCTGCTTTCATATCCAGTTGAGATCTGGGGCAAGTCACACAACAGAGGCAATCACATATATGAACATGCAAAGGTTAATAGGAGCCTAGCTCGAATGCTATTAAATGTAATACCTAGACCTGTTCCCTGGGATAGAATAACACTGGATAAATAAATAAATAAATAAACCAATTTCTTAGTACTATTTATGTTGAAAAATGTCTGATGCTGAGGGAGCTTTTAGCATAGCTGGGGAGTGTCAGAGTTTAAGCTGGTCAGCCCCAAATCTGTAAGGAATCCCTGCAGGCTTACTCCTGTGTATGTTTATATTAGCATTTTACCTCCAAAAGGCTCAGTTGCAGTCATTGCTGCTGTGATTTTTTTTTCTCCCAGTGCACTATAAATAGAACCCAGGGCCTCACACATGCTAGGCGACCACTGCTAGAAACTGTTGTTGTTTAATTATTGTTCTTCCTAACCAAGTTGAGATAGAACTGGTGGTGGCGGTGGTGAGAACAAAGCAGGAATCCTAGGCATACAGGGTCTTTGTTTGTTTTGTTTTTTGAGATAAGGTTTTTCTGTGTAGCTCTGGCTGTCCTGGAACTCACTCTGTAGACCAGGTTGGCCTCAGAAATCCTCCCGCCTCTGCCTCCCAAGTGCTAGGACTAAAGGCGTGCCACCACTGCTTGGCAGCATACAGGGTCTTAACAAATTGAATACACCCACATAACCAGCATCCATGTTGAGATAACATTTCTAGGCCTTAGACATTCGCTTTCACTTGGCTCGTTTCTATTTTGACTATCTGAGGCCCTGGAACTCTGTAGACATGGAATCATACAGGCTCAGTCTTTTATACCTCGCTTCTTTCACCAGCAGATAAGCATAACTCATTCATGTAGAATGTAGCAGTGGTTTCCTGGATTTCTGTCATGGTGTTTCCTTCCAACTTGAATCCTTTGCCTATCCCACTGTGCTCGCTAGAATCTGACCTGCTTCCGGATTTGAATGTGTATGGGTAATGTTTGGGCAGACCTAGTGCATGACACCACGATTACTCTTTTTTTTTCTTTCTAAAAGCGGGAACCAGTGGGGACATCGTTTGTTGGTAGAATGCTTATCAGGCATGCTCTGGGTTCAATTCTGAGTACTGAGAGGAAAAAGAAAAAGGAAAAGAAAAGACTATGTCGTTTCTATCTCACCAGCAGCACTTGGGAGGGAGATGCAGGAAGATCAGAATTTCAATGGTATCTTCAGCAACAAAGGGAGTTTGAGGCCAGTCTGAGAATAAAATGCTGGGAGAATTTGCATGTCGTATATTCCAGGGTCCATGCAAATCTTCTGGATATCAATGCAGTCTCAGTGATCTACAAGAGAAAGTACTAGAACATACCCCATGGCAGATGTAATTTTTCCTTTATGCTCAGAAGTGTTGTTTTGTCAAATGATTTTGATATTTGTTTTTTAAAAATGTAAAGGCCACTCTTGCTGTATCAGTATTACTAAACTTACACACATCTTTTCTCCCCACCAAAGACAGGGTTTCTCTGTGTAGCCCTGGATGTCCTGAAACTCTGTAGAGCAGACTGGTCTCAAAAGGCCTACCTCTGCTTCCCCGGTGCTGGAGCCAAAGGTGAATGCCACCATATCTCTCTATACATCCTGGCATACAGGTGTCTGTCCTACCAAAAGCTAAACACTGAAAAGTTCTCAAGTCTTTAGGGGGGAAATCCTGGTTTTTCTGCCCTTCATGATTGGATGAGCAACAAGCTGGATGGGGCTCTGGGAAGCAGTGAAGAGACACCTTTCTCTCTCTCTTTTTTCTCCATGTTTTCAGATGTGATAAAAATCAGTGGAGATGTTTGTGCTTTGTGTCAATTATTAGCAATGTCTGTTGGGAGTGATACACAGTATACTACAGGCCTCAATTCTGGCTTTCATGGACCCTTTTCCACAAAGTGACTCAAGTTTAAGTTCAGGCATTGGCTGAACCCACTCAGAGCTCAAGGGGTTCCATTCTTTATTACAAACCAACCCTCGGTGTAGAATAGAAAAGCTCGAATTTTCTGCCGGGGTAAGGGGAATCCTGAGAGTTTTTAGAAAACTAGAAGACACAAAAGGATTTTATGTGAAAGGGATACAGGGAAAAAAATCTTTAAGGGCAGATTTGAGAAACAAGCCATTTGAATCTACAGCACAATAGGCCCCAATAGAGGGCCTCGGACAATTCCAGCGGTTGGGGCACTTCACTCTCTCCTCTTCTTTAACTTCCAAGGAAATTGAAACCCCGCAGGAGGCAGCTATGGGGTACCTTAATTGTGTGGAAGTGTGCTGGGGCCCGGGTCAGTTTCCTGGCCTAGAGAGCGTCGCCAAAAAGCAGAAAGGCCCCACACAGACTAAACTCCTGCATTCCTGGGACCCAGGGTCCCCACAGGTGATTCATGGCCACTTAACGAGCCTTGGCTTCCCCTGACTGCAGATTCCAGAAAAAGGGATACAATCTTGACACACCGCCTCCTTTCCCATTTGTAATGTGTCGATCTCTCCCTCTCTTTCCCTCTCCTTCTCCCCGCCCCCAGCCCTCCCGTTTTCCACACCGAGTCTATTCCTTCAAGTAAAGCCCGGTGTCCCTGTGTCTCTTGGTCTCTTTCTCTACCCTTAAACGGAAATCCAGACCCCTTTCCCAGACATATAGAGGCTCCATTTCCCCTTTAGGTCCGGACATTGCGTTCCCTGAGCCAAGCACTGCACGTTTTCAGCTGCTCCTTCGTGTCCCCCGCCCCTTGGCTCCGCCTCACCCCGACTGGGGCCTCCAGGGCTTTCCGCGTTGTGACTAGGCAGGGTCCTTAGGGGACGGACCTCAAAGGCACTTCCCTGGGCGCAGTGTATTCGGGACAGGAAGGGTATCTTCAATGAGCTAGTACCTAGACGCCAAGCAAAGAGCTCCCTGATGCCTACAAGTTCACCTCATTCCCATCTCAGAAGCATTCCCGGGTTCTCCTTTGAGGCGGCCCGAAGTGGCCTCCCAGCCCTTCCCCCGACTCCCCTCATCTCCAGGAGATGGACACTTTATTGGGAGAGCTTTTTATTCTCTCGTTAAACCTGCCAAAGAGCAGAAGACAGAGAGCCAGGCAGAGAGAGAGAGAGAGAGAGAGAGAGAGAGAGAGAGAGAGAGAGAGAGAGAGAAAACAGCGACAGAGACAGCAGGCAGAGACACAGAGAGAGACATATAAAGACAGAGACACAGTACACACAGAGAGAAAGACAGAGACACATACAAAAAGAGACAGAGACAGGCAGAGACGGGGAGAAGAGAGGAGGCGGAGCGGGAGCCGGGCTCCCCATCCCTTCTCCCCCCTGCAATTTCTGCGGGTGGATTTTATGAGCCTCTCTCCCCCAGGCCACAGCCAATCAGCGCTCGTGCCCGGGCTCTTGCGTCTCTTGCGTCAAGACGGCCCAGCCAGGCGAATGCAGGCGCCGTGCGAGCTGGGAGCGATTTAAAACGCTTAGGATTCCCTGGGCCTGGGTGGGGAGAGAGAGCTTGCTGCCCCCTAGAACCCCCACCCTCGGCTCCCCATGAGCCGATCTTTGGCCCCATGGAGCCCGGCAATTATGCCACCTTGGATGGGGCCAAGGATATCGAAGGCTTGCTGGGAGCTGGAGGGGGTCGAAATCTAGTCGCCCACTCCTCCCCACTGGCTAGCCATCCCGCAGCTCCAACGCTGATGCCGACTGTCAACTATGCACCCCTGGATCTGCCAGGCTCTGCAGAGCCACCAAAGCAGTGCCACCCTTGTCCTGGGGTGCCCCAGGGGGCATCTCCAGCTCCTGTGCCTTATGGCTACTTTGGAGGCGGGTACTACTCTTGCCGAGTATCCAGGAGCTCTCTGAAACCCTGTGCCCAGACGGCCACCCTGGCTACCTACCCTTCGGAAACTCCTGCACCGGGGGAGGAGTATCCCAGCCGTCCCACCGAGTTTGCCTTCTATCCGGGCTACCCGGGACCATATCAGCCTATGGCCAGTTACCTGGATGTATCTGTGGTGCAGACCCTGGGAGCCCCCGGGGAGCCTCGCCACGATTCTCTGCTTCCCGTGGACAGTTACCAGCCTTGGGCCCTGGCCGGTGGCTGGAACAGCCAGATGTGTTGCCAAGGTGAACAGAACCCACCAGGTCCATTCTGGAAAGCGGCATTTGCAGGTAACTTCTACTCTGGCTCCCCTCGGCTCAGCATGGGCTACGCTGGCACTGGCTTGGAAGGAGGAAGAGGAGAGGAAGGGAGACTTGGGGCTGCTGAGGGGGGGGTCTGGGGTTCCTTGGTTACTTACTAGGATTTTGACGGAGGGTCCAGGCAACTAGAGGGCCCGGATGGAGACCTCAGGGGAGTCTGAATAAGGGGCCTCAGCAGGGTGCTAGCAGAAACTTGAATTTAACCAGCCTTCCTGTCTCCTCCAGGAGGCTCTGGGACCAGCCTTTCAATATGTCGGGAGAACCTTGGACCTCTGCTGTTGACTGGGGCCAAAGTGTCCCTACCCAGCACAGTCCCAGGCTAATTCTGCCCAAATGCCAAATGACATAATCCAGTGGTTTTGACGGTGGCATTGAGGGGTGGGATCAGAGATATTATGGGTGTTTTCTTGAGAATACAACCCCTTTCTTCCTTTTAAAGATCAGTTTCGAAAAGAAAATTTAGGTTTTCTTTGATTGAGGGTGTACTGAAGGGTGTGTTCATGCGTGTGCTTGGTGTGTGTGTGTGTGTGTGTGTGTGTGTGTGTGTGTGTGTGTTGGGTAGGGAACATAACCCTGTTTTCTCATGTACATAATTTGCCAGTTTGGAGGAGTGGCTGAGTCTGAACACGCATGTGAAAGTGGATTTTGTGATTGTGGACAAAAACCTGACAGGGTGGGTGTGTTTACAGACTCCTGGTGTGAGATCAGTGATGGTGGGGGTGGCCAGCAGGAGCACAGGCTGAGTGAGTGGCGATCAGAGAAATCAGGCAGAATCTGGCGGGTCTGTATGCTTTGAGCCGGCCGGGCCCACACATAGGGTGATCAGGAAGCGCCTGCAGGATGACGTAGCCCCGAGGCTTGCAGGGCCTGGGTCTGCGCTTGGTTTTGCACTGGAGAGGGGACTGAGATGCCTTTTCTTCGCTCTCTTTTTCCACCAGAGCCCGGTGTCCAGCACCCTCCTCCGGACGGCTGTGCCTTTCGCAGGGGCCGCAAAAAACGCATCCCCTATAGCAAGGGGCAGTTGCGGGAGCTGGAGCGAGAGTATGCGGCCAACAAGTTTATCACTAAGGACAAGAGGCGCAAGATCTCCGCAGCCACCAGCCTCTCTGAACGGCAGATTACCATCTGGTTTCAGAACCGCCGGGTCAAGGAGAAGAAGGTTCTTGCCAAGGTCAAGACCAGCACTACCCCGTGAGCACCAGAGGGGATGGGCAGGGGAAGAGGGCTTGTCCTGGAGAATTGGGAGCCTGCCAGGGCCAGGACTGGCAGAGGACTCGGCTGAGGGACCCCAAGAGATGACACCTTTAGCAGTTTCTGGACTGTTCCTGGGGGGCTATCCTGCATGTGCTGTGAGTGAGTGGGAGGCCTGAAATGACATTCCCCTCCAACATGGTTCAGAAGAACCTGTATCAGTCATAATCATTCATCCTGACCCGACAGTGGTGATAATCCCATAACCAGTACTAGTTGTCATGATAATTAGCCGCATATTTTCTATCTAGAGCTCTGCTGAGCGCTTAGAAATCGCTTTCATGAGTTGAGCTGATTGTGAATAAATTTGGAAGAAGATCTTCTTGTAGGACAGTTTGCTCTCAGATCTCTTTCCAGGTAACCCAGTGTACTCCACTTCCCTTCTAGTGGTCGAGGGGGAAGAGAATGGGTTGGGGAGACAATGGTAGGTTCATCCTTCTAAGGTGCTAATGCCCACTTGGCATTTTTCTGAGATGACACCAAGGCAAGACAGACCGTGTTAGGGGGTGCTTCTCCCTCCTCCCTGCCCACCTTCTCCCGTGGTCTCCTTCCTCCCTGAATAACCTCCTAGGCTATACACAGTAGGAAGCCCCCATCCCCAAATGCTGAGATTTTATAAGTGAAATGAAACCAGTGGCCTGATTGGGTCAGACCCCACCAGGAAGCGAACACCAAGAAAGTGAACACCAAACACTTACAGACTTGACAAGGCATTTACTCGGGCACTTTCTTAAACTCTGCTTCTCTTGACGAATGATCAATTTGGGCTATCCTGGTTGTTCTGACCCAGTTGGATTGGGGTTTGTTGGGCATTTAGGAGCCACATGCAGTAGTCATGTGGTGTGGCCTTGTCAGGACTCCTTCCGGGTCCTGTGGTTACTGGAGAGGGCACCCTCTCCTTGGGCTTTTAAAAACACACTAGAGTTTGGGAAACCAAAAGAATGGCCCCTTTGCTCCCCATTATTCCCCCCCCACCACCTTTCTTTAACACCAAAGGAACTTCTCTCCTGAGGCCTGGGAGAAGAGAATGCCTTTTTATTGTTATTATTTTATTTTTATGGAAATGACAGAAACTGGAAAGAGTGAAGAGACCCAGGATTAGGATGGAGGGATTCCTGGCACTCAGTGTCAACGTGGCCTGGGGCTTCTTTCCCCCTTTCACTGTCTGGGCTCCCAAATAAAAGGCACCCAGTGTTACCAACTTTTTTCTCTCTTCCTCACAAGCCAGGACATAATACAGAATCCTGAAGTGGCACTAGGGGATGGACATAGAGGGTCTCATTCCCTGATGTACTTGGGCCCACCATGGTATAGAACTATAGGTCCCTGTTCAGCAGAGCCAGCAAGGCTACATCAGTCATTTGAAACCTTGGACTTCTTGGTGGGTCTCTGCGATGGAGCACCATGCCTGAGGTCCAGGGATACCTCAGGACTGAAGTTGAGTAGCCATTTGCCTTGAGTTGAATAGGCATTTAGTGGTAGGAACTGGCCAACATATTTGTGAGTTTTTCCTTGCTAAAAAGGGTTTATGGTTCTCTAAGAAACCAAAGATAAAGCACTGCAGCCAAGGGATTCTAGTGCATTGGACAGTGGTCGGGTGGGAGTCCAGCCCTGGCTCCTCTCCCAGGAAAGAATGAGTGTGGGGGGAGGGGAGCTACACATATTTTTCTAGATATGTTTACCAAAAAGGTGCCAGGAATTGGGTGTGGTGATGCATGCCTCTAAGTTCAGTCTTGGGATGGGGAGGCAGGGGAATTGCAGCAAGTTTAAGTTGAGGCTAGCGGGACCATGAGGTCCAGGCCAATCTGAGCGGTGGATGAAACCATGTCTTATTATTATTAACTTACAAAGCCAAGTCTGGGGGAAATGAAGGAGAGGGACAGCACCTCCACTCCCTGGGCAACAGAATGTGTTTGCCTCCCAGAGACCTGGACCGAGATAATCCAGACGAAAATCCAGACAGAGATTTGATGTGCCTGGAAATTTTTTCTCTCCCCCCCCCACCTGTGGTCCAGCCTAAGCCCCTAAGCCCCCAGGATCCTGATCCCTGCTTAGAAGGTCAATCTCTGCTTTCCACATTCCTCACTCCAAGCCATTTTAGGGTGGCTTTTCTAATTAGAGGTTCTTACTCTTTTGTCCCTAGCATCCCAGACCTGACTACTGTGTGAGGCCTCAGCGTAGACAGGAATGTGGGAAGTCTGTGAGGTTAGTGAGTAGGTGCACTGTGGAGTGTGGTCCCCACTTAGGCAAGGGGAAAAGCCATAAGATTGACTGTCATCTCAATGAACAGATGGCCCAAGTAGAGAGAGGCCCGGACAGGCGAAAGTTCTGGACTCCCGGGCTCTAAATTTACCACTCTACTCTAAAGGGCTTAAAATTTCAAGCCTCTTCTACTTTTCGTTGGTACTAATTTCAGAACAGACAAAAGATTCGGGGGTCTTTGAGATTTATTCTGCCACCAACATTTTGAACTATTAAGAAGACAAGCGCTCCCCCTTCCGGTAGACATTTGCCATTTCAGGCAACCGGCCCGCCGCCCAAGGCCTCCATCCTTTACTCCCCTCCCTCCACACCCCAGCTTCGGGCTTGCAGCAGCCTGGGACCTCCTGGCCTTCGGGTTTGGAAGGTTCTGGGAACGTGAAAGCTCCAGGACTCGAAGGCGCCAGGAATTCCAGCAGATGTATCAGTCTACACTCGGATAAGCCCCAGAGGAGTGCAGGAAGGGCGAAGAAGAAGCAGGCAGTAAGGACTGGAGAGCAAGGCCGCTGCCTTCTAGCCATCTCTTGGTTCCACAGGAATAATAAACCAGTCTTCCCTGAGCAGAAACGCTCATGGCGGGGTTTCTACCTTTTTTTTTTTTTTTTTTTTTTTTAAATTTCTTGTATGGGACCTAAACGAAGCAAGTTTTTTTTTTTTTTTTAATTTCATTTTGTATTAAACCATTTTAGGGAACTCTTTCCCCCAAACGCACTTTGCGAAGCGACTTATTCCCAGCCACCACCGATCCGACCACCTGGACATTGCTCACTTCTTTCTATGTAAAATACAACGACATGTCTACCCTGACTCACCTGCTATGATTTCCTTTTCAGTTAGAGATACCCGAAGCTCGCTCTTTCCCTCTCTCTCTCTCTTTCGAATTCTTAAAACAACCGAGGAAAATCTGTGACCACAACTTCAGACAATACTATCAAAGGATAAACAATTCCCGGGACGCATATCTATTCCGGAAAACAATTGGGGAGCTTTTTCATTAATAAGGTATAATTTTACTCTGTGCCGTTCGGCACCTCCTTCACTCCGACCCTTATCAGTTCCTCCAGCTCAAGAGTTTTAGCCAGTAACGAAATTGGATCCGAATGTACCTTTTCCTTCTACACCGTCCCCAGTACCAATATCACTTTTATCGACTAAGCAGGTGGAGCGTATTAGGCCTCTAGAGGTCCAATGAGTGGATTGTGGCAAGTGTGTAGACAGGATTTCCGGAAGCTCTTTTGAATCGAGGTCCCAGTAAAGCGAAGGGTGACCCCCAGGCTTTCAAGTTCCGGCCTTTTACGCCTGCTGGCAAACACTTCCGGGGATTGGGGAGGTAGGAGGACGCTGGTAGGTTTGCAGCGGAATGAAAATTTACCTTTGCCTCTCCTGAACATTCTACTACTGGGATTGCTCAAAGGCAGCTCTAGCATTGCAGGCTCTCCCCTCCAGTTCGGAAGAGTTGCGGACGGTTCCCTTCCCCCAACGCAGAGCGGGTTCCCAGCTCCCCTCCCCCCCCCCAGTCAAAGTTCTAAACGCTGCACTTTAATTAGGTTTCTTTCAGGGGCGGGGCGGGGGTGGGGGAACCGCGCCCCGTCCCCATCCCAGTCCCATCTAGTAGAAACCCCAGAGCTACAATCTCGAATTAAATAAATGAACTCGTTACCGCCAACTTCCATAAAGCGCCCAGGCGGCTGCGCGGGAAGAGGCGAAGGAAGGGAAGAGGTTTCGTTTCAGTTGTTTTTGAAAAGCATTTATGCCACAAGCTTACGCACCTGAGCATTCTCTCACGGGGCAGACGAAGGGAAAACCCAGGAGCCTCCCACCTCCTCCTGCCCAAGCGCGGGGCACCGTCCCTCCTCCCGGCTCTAGTCCGGGGGTTGGAGGAGAGATTTAAAACATCCAATGGGGAACAGATGCCAGCCTGCCTTCCTTTCACGACTACTAGTTATGGGGGATGGGGGGGAGGGCACGGAGTGGTCCGAGACCGTGAAAGAAAGAATGCCACCATTACCCTCAGCCTCCCCTAAATTGCCCCTGAAACAGGAGGGGCAGCAAAAGAATGCAGTAACCCCCCAGGATTATGGGAAGAGGAAAGCAACAACTGCGGGCGCCCAGTCTGTGGGAGTCGGGGACTTCGCCATTGAACTTGAAGATCCAGGCTGGTGGTCTCCACTCCCCCACCCCCACGCTACTAAATGCTAAATGCTTTATGGGGAGAGAGGGGGGAGAATATGGGAGGGGTAGAAGGGAAAAGCGCACATCTATGGCCTTGAGAAAGGAGGAGGCTAAGTTGGGGCTGGTGGTTGCATTTACAGAGATCTGTGCCCAAAATAACCCCAGACCTGGGTCTACAAGCAGAGTAGATTCCCCAGCCTTCTCTCTAGCCTTGCAGCTCAGAAGTGGTGGGCCACTGATTGTGCGGGGATTCCACCTTGCCCCCCAGAGTTTGCAAGGATCAGGAGATCCAGAACAGCAGCGTCTTGGGGGTTCCTCTAGCTATGGGAATCGCGACAGGAGGCTGAAATCGTTGGGCAGATGCTTGAAGAAATCAGAGTCTAGAAGCAACTGGATCCCCATCTCCACCTTTGCAGACTGATCAAGAAGGTTACTCATCCTATCCTCTTTGTTTTACTGCTTGCAAGAGTTTCTCTCCAAAACTGTAAACTTAACACACACAGTTTTCTGTAAGGGAGCGTTTCTTGTGTATCAACTTGGGATCTGCCTCTAGAAGCCCCGCAGGAATGTTGCTCAAGAACTGGGGGATGTTGGAAGTCTCTGCAATAAGAGGAAAGGCCTCAAAGGTTTTCTCAGAGGCAACCCTTCAGGGGCATCTTAATGGCTTTTGAAGCCAAAAGTGACAAAGAAAATGCTTCGAAGTATGCGGGACGGTTCTTGGTTTGGGCTAAGGAGAGGCTTGCTGGTACATCAGTAACCCCGGGCGTGTGGCTTTAAGTTTGTCTTTGACCAGATGGAATCTTGGCAAGAAAAAAAAAATAATAAATTTTATTTAAAATGCTTTGTACCTGTGTTGAAAGCTAGACAAGAACCAACAAGGATAATGATTTACTAAGTGACTGGATGTTAACACAAAGCAAGGGCAGAGTGTTGCAGCTACCCTCAGGGCCTCTAGGTCCCCTCCTCCCTTCCATGCCTTCTCAGAAGTTCCTGTGGTGGCTTCCGAGGAGCCACTGGAAGGGGGTCCCATCACAGCAGTGCAGCTCTCAAGTGTTGAATCCGTTCTGAACCGGAGCATCATGAAGCATCATGGGATAGGTCACCTCCTGAGAGCCCTAACTTGCTAACTTGAAGTTAACTTGAAGTTTGGGTGGGCAAATTCAGCTTCAGACACTTAGCAGGTACCTGCCCCACCCAAAAAATACTGTCACCTTTTCTAGTATCCCTTAGAGCTATTGCCCTCTATCCTGAAACTCATTACTGAGTGACGTTTTATAAAGAAATGGAGACAATGGTTCCAGTCACTTTATTTGTGTCATAATGGCAGCATCTAGGTCCCAAAGGGGGACTTCGCCTAATGCCCAAGCTCCAGGTCTTTACCAGCTGACAGAAAAATGAAGTCCAGTTTCTTTTCTACGCCTAACCAACTTTTCCCTAGGCAGTGACAAATACCTGCTTCCTTCTGGAACTCTGTATTCTAGATCACAGAGGGCAGGTGCTTTACAAACACTCTAGCCCTTGCCTCACTGGGGACAGATTTGTCTGATCAGCAGCCCTCCTCCCTACTTCCCCTGGAGGAGGACTACATTCTATGTCTTTTGTACTGAGGTAGAGGGACATATTTACAAAATATAACAGTCAGGACAGATGGAGAAAGAGGACTGGGACACATACGCTGCCATCTGGAGAGATTTCACCCGGAGAGACCCTGTTCCAGGAGGACCTGGAAAGATGTTCAGAATATCAAAAACTGGAGGAAATGCGCTCGCAGAAAACTCAGGAGAGAAAGTGGGAAAGCACAGGTCCTAGGGAGAGACTAGTGTGAACTTCCCTCTCTGCAAAGTGGTCAGGGGTATCTCACAGGGGCCTGGAAACCAGGGCAAAACCTGGCCCTGTGGCCCATACAGACGCTGACCACTGCTATTCCACTCAGGCAGGCACTTGCATAGCAATCCTAAGGCTTCTGACAGTGGGTAGTGGAGTTCAGACCCACCCCAGGCCCTCAGTTGTCCCACCCTAGGCTAGTCCAGCCCTGCACACGCACACGCGCGCACACACACACACACACACACACACACACACACACACACACCAATTCCCTGCCTGAGGCCTGCGCCAGCCTTTGTCTGGTGCAATGGGTGAAGTTCGCTCCCCCTCCCCCTCCAAGCAGGATTTTGTCATTGAACTTGAGTCAGGTTGTAAACATTCCTTTAGCCCTTCGGGAGTGTGACAAGAAGGCCAAGCCGGTGGAGGGGAAAGGGGCGGTGGGGGCTCTGGAAGGACCTGGAGCGCCAGAGACCTGGCCTTTCTAAATCAGTCGTTGCTTTATTAAAGGAGTTTGTGGTCCGGGGAGAATGAACGGGTTCGGAGTGTAAAAAACCTGTCGTTGAGGCCACAGAGCAAGTGAAACCGATGCCTTAGGCTCCACAAGACTAGCGTTTTCGTTCTCGTGCACTCTCCATTCCCCGGAGTTTACCTTGGATTAAGCAGTCAGGCCCCTAGTTATCTTTTCTCGCCATCAAGATAAACACGTGCATAAATAACAAAGGATTAACAGCTCCAGCTAGCGCACAGTCAGAGGTGGGTCACCCTGCAGCTCGGTCCTCTCTACCCCTGTGGCAGCCGTGGAGGTCCCCGCTGTCCGCAGAGCGACCACCGAACCCCCGCGGGTGCTCGATCTTCGTCTCGGGACCTGGATGCGAGAAGCTCGGGCAACGAGATCTCCCGCTTCCCGCTGGGGAACCTCGTCCACCGCAGCCGGGGGACCCGGGAAAAGTGCGTCTTTCCCAGAGATCTGCTGAGCGCTGAGGCCGGGGACTGGTGAGCGGCCTTAGAAGCTGGTAGTAACTGTGCTTGTTCTGTTTGGTTGTGTTCATTTTTGTTTGAGGAATTCCGGATCCTGGAACCCCGAGGAGAGAGGATGTCCACGGCGGGACGAGAGGGTGTTTGCTGGCTGTAGAATGCGGGGGTAGAAGGCGGCCCCGGGTGAGCTGTGGTCCGGGAGAGCCCGGCTAGCCTGTGGGCCTGAGGTGGGAAGCGTGGGATTTCGTCCGGGTGGGATCCGGCCCAGGAGTCTCTTCTAGGAGCACCCCTACAAACCCCAAAGGCAGGCTAAGGAGACGCCAGAGCTGGTCAACTCATACAAAGCCTCCGGCCAGGAGAAAACTGCCAGGAGAAAACTGCCAGGAGACAGATCCTCACGGGCAAAAGGGAAGTGGCCCGAGGGAACTGTCAGGATACTGGTGTGGATGCTCTTTCTTCCGGTTACCTACAGAAGGTTTGGAATAAGGAACTGGTATTTTCATCTCCTGCCCTCCCGGCGCAGGAAAGAATCCAGCCATCCCCTCTCCCTTTGTCTTGACCTTGGTAGTTGGGGAGGTGGGAAGAGAAGGGACTCTCGGGTCAAGTTCACACTTCGTCCTTTATCTTTTCAGAGAAATTAGGCCAGTAGTTTCATTCCAATTGGGCGGGGGCCAGGGGAGGGAGCTCCTAATTGTGACATTGTGTTGGAGGGGGGGAAGCGTTCGAGAAAGCTTTTCAATTTCAGCTTGTTCCGTTGTTCTCAGCGTACCACCGCCGCCGCATGCTTTGGAGGAGACGTAGTTCGATGAGAAACAAAGTGGTTCAGTTGGGGAAAAAAAAATACATTTAAAAGTGTCTTAAATTAGGCACTTATTAGGTTTTGTGTTTGGGGTGCCGGACGTTTATCAAAGTTAAGCGTTTACAAGTGTTGGGTACAAGTATTTCTGCCGAAACTGATTTAGAGGGAAAAGGGGACCACATTGCAAGTGCTTCCCCGGGAGACTCAGACTACACACAATGAAGTAAATTTCCACAACTTTCTTAATCAGGAAAAAAAGTCAAAGTACAAAAGTAAAAATAAAGACATATTCTCTAGTTCCCATCCACCTACCACCGCACAAATAGAAAACTGGGATTGGAAAATTCTTATAAAACAACCCCGAGTTCCTTCTGTCTGTGCCAGTGATTTACAATTTGGAGCCACTATTACTAGCTAGTTTTTGGTCTCCTTTTCCTGTGCTCTGACTCTCAATGCTGTGCATCCAAGCTTGCTTTAAAATGGGCCTTTCTTAGGCCATAAGCAGCTTCCCAGGTTACTGCAGTTTCTAATTAGTACTTTTTTGTTTGTTTTGGTTTGTTTTGGTTTGGT
Organism: Mastomys coucha; assembly: GCF_008632895.1. Lineage (NCBI taxonomy): Eukaryota > Metazoa > Chordata > Mammalia > Rodentia > Muridae > Mastomys > Mastomys coucha. The sequence goes on from NW_022196911.1 coordinate 92,123,056, forward strand.
TTTTCGAGACAAGGTTTCTCTGTGTATCCCTGGCTGTCCTGGACCTCGCTCTGTAGACCAGGATGGCCTCGAACTCAGAAATCCACCTGTCTCTGCCTCCCAAGTGCTGGGATTAAAGGCGTGAGCCACCACTGCCCGGCTAAATAATACTTTTTAAATTTATAATATTAAGAGTCGTCAGGCTTTAAGGAATCCACTTCCAGTGGTCACTTAGGTCCAGCCTAGTCTCCAAAACTGCCTCTTCTTCCTCTTGATTGACAGAGCAACACATTCGCACAGTCAAGTCTTCCTGGTACTTGACTTTACTTATATAAGTACTTCTGATACTTGACAATACTTCCCAAAGTATAAAATACTATAAAGAAAACAAAGCCCATCCCACACACTGCCATCTCACAAGCTGCCATCCCATAAACTGACATCCTATAAACCACCATCCCATAACCCGCCATCAAAATTTTCAAAGGTTTATCTCTGATGTGTTTTTTGTTGCTCTTTATTCTGTGTACAAGTGTATTTCAAAATCGAATTTTTTATAACTGTGTATTTTGATATTTAAATTTAATTTTAATTAGGAACATTTCCCAGTGTCACTAATGCTGTTTCAAAATCCTGGCTCCAATAGTTTTGCAATATTTAATTCTCTACATGTGCCATCAGAAAAAAAAAAATCTCTAGGGGGTGTAATTCAGAGATAGAGTGCTTCCTCGCTTGCTCAAGGCCCTGCGTTTTATCCCCCCAAAAATGCAACTTAATTTAAGTTTAGTTGTTGGACATGTGGATTGTTTCCATATTTGCTGTGTTTTTTTGTTTTTTGTTTTTCCCCTTCTCTTTGAGATCTATCCACTCTGCTAGCCTGGCACTTTCTATGTTGACCTGTCCCCACATGGATCTTAGGATTTTGCAAGTAATTCATAAAAAGACAATTGTTCTCTTAGTACATTTGGTGGGAGGATGAGAGTTGAATCCCACTGGAACAGAATGCTTTGAAATTATTAGGTTACAAAGTTTCAGCTTGTATTGGGAGACTGGAAAGGGAAGCTTTCAGAAATGCTTCATGAAGATATTCCATGTTTTGATCACATTGGCAGGTATGTGTCCTGGAGGCAAAAATTCATTAAGCAAGTCATCGGAGAGTTTGTCCTTTTTGCTTCTCAGGTTTTAAAACTCTGTTCTTTTCAATGATTCCAGCACCCCCACTCCAAGGCCTGGGTCTGTTTACATAGGAAGAAGGCAATGCCGGAAGTTGGTGGAGGAAGTGAATGAGGGGTGGAGATCAATCCAAATGAGATGGCTCACCCCCTGCTAGGGTGTTATCTGTGCTTCATAGAGACCAAAATATTTACCAGAAGTAAATATTTGATGGTTAGTGTAGAAGGGAAGGGAGAGGGAGAGAGAGGCAGAGGAAGAAAGAGAGGAGAGAGAGAGAGAGAGAGAGAGAGAGAGAGAGAGAGAGAGAGAGAGAGAGAGAGAGCTGTAGCCTTTCCCCTCCCTCCCCTGTGCTAACCGTTGTCTAATAGGGAAGCTTCCAACCCCCACTTCAATGGACGGAGGGTCTCATGCAGTTGAACCTAACTACCAAATAAATCCTGATTTACCGCTTCAGCCTCCTGAGTTCTGGGCCCCCAAACGTGAAGCGTCCCATTCCCAACTGGACTTTGCTTATTACAGTAGCAAGTCTTATGTCTTTGAGCCCCCTAGCAAGTGGAGGAAGCTAAAAAGCAGGGTAGAATCGAAGATGAACTGTAATATTTACAGACAGCTGACCGCTGCCATGTAAAGTGAAAGTGGTGGTTCTATCTACATAAACAAATACACAATGAGCTACTCAACCTGAGCTCAGGGGGAAGACAACTTGCCTAGCATGCCCAAGACCCTTGGTTCACACCTCAGCAAATAGAAGGGATACAGCTCACTTTGCATGTGCTTCATAGTATTGCAGGGATGATGATGACCCAGAGCAAGCCAACTAGAGCAGATCTGGAAGCCTGAGCCTACTTTGTTGGCATGTGTGATTAGAGATGCTTTGTGGTAGGCAGAACACAGACAGGCTTAATTCTTGTGGTGCTAAGAGGGAAGACATGTTTCCCATGTGGCACAGGTAAGTGGCTATTAAAGTCACTTCACATATGGAGGGATGATTATTTAAAGTCACTATCTCACTCCATTTTTCATGAAGGGTCAAGAGAAATGTAGGTTTTTAGAGCTTATAAGAAAGGGTATTAGAAATGGCTTTCCATATGGAAAAGAAAAAAAAAAAGATAAGACAGTGGAGCTGGTGGGGGAAACTCAGCTGGGAGAGCGCTTGCCTAGCATGTGTGAGGATCTGGGTTCCACCCCAGTACTACCCCCCACCCCACCCCCGTATCCCTAGCTCGAATGTGTGCACATTAATCCTTCATGTGTAGCCTCATGAATATTTACCTATGAGTGTTTATCCACATAATTGCAGTTCAATACAAAATCCAGAACATTCCCTGGCCTCTATTCATTCTGCCTGCCCCCCTTTCCAGTATATTCCAGAGATACCAGCAATTCATATTTATACTGACATTGGTTTGTTTTGCCTGTTTTTGTTTTTGTTTTTAATCATCACGGGGCAGTGGTGGTGCATGCCTTTAGTCCTAGCACTGGGGAGGCAGAGGCAGGTAGATCTCTGACTTTGAAGCCAGCCTGATCTGTACACAGAGCAAGTTCCAGGACAACCCTGGCTATACAGAGAAACCATGTCTTGAAAAATAAAAATAAACCTTTTAAATTACCATTAGTGTACACGTGTGTGTGTGTGTGTGTGTGTGTGTGTGTGTGTGTGTGCTTGCTTATACCTCGCTGGCCCTAGGACTACTCTCGAGCACGTCTTTTGGTACCTAAGTTGGCTCAGTCACTAGAGAAAGTCTGCATTATACAGTAGCTATTACTTAGGCGCACTAGCTAGGTGGTTTTGTAAAAATCAGGTCATCTATGCACCACTCTTGGTTTTCCAGGGATGTCAGATCTAGGAGCTGGGAGCCTCCACAGACCAGAGGAGCTGATGGCATTGACTTGGATTTCTGTGAGGAGTTTATTTTGAAGCCTTACATAATGACTTCATCATCCCTGGATCTGAATAGGTCACCACAGCATTCAGCTGGGGTGACCTCCAGTCTCCTGCTGCTGCCCCAGTCCTAGGCACAGTTGTCTTCTACCTGCCTCAGTAAATCCTCCCAAGCGCCCCTAAAAGGCAAGTGCAAGGAAGGGGCTGCCGATTGAGGTCAGAGGTCAGGGTCAGCAGGGACCCGGGGTCTAAGGGTTAGTGCCAGAAGATGAGGCTTGTTCTCCCGAGCCCTGATTCGGAAGCTCAGTTGAGTGGTGGAAAATTTATTACCTCGCAGTCTTTTAACAAGAATCGATCTATATTCCCAGGCAAAAATTTCCATTACTGGTGACAGGTGCCTGGAGCCAGCTTATTAAAAACCATCATTTCAACCCCTAAAGCAAATGTGCCTCGGTATATTTGGAACAGAATGCTAATCTCCAGCTTCATAGATCATCTGGAATTCTAGGACACAGAGAGAGCATTTTAATACTCAAGGGAAAAACAAAACAGGACAAAACCCAGGCCTATATCTTCAGCTACATCCCGGATCCAAGAAGTTTCAGAGGCTACCTTCATTCCCAGGCTATACACACTTCCTAGGAGGCTAGCATAGTCAGAAGCTCTAATCTGCTGCCTTGGGCTGGCCTTGGAGACTGGCGGGAGACTGAGCCCTGCCCTTCTTTCAAGTTGGTGAGTCGAAGTCATGACCTCTGATACACCTTAGATGACCTCAGACTCACATCATAGCCTCAGATGACCGTGAACTTCTGTCCTTCCTTTTTCTTTCTGTGAAGTCTGGGATATGGTAGGGTGCACAGTTCACCAGGTACTGGGATTTAAACCCAGGGCTTCATGCAAGCTAAGCAAGCATTCTACCAATGGAACTACATCTCCTGCCAGACCTTTACCTTTCCAAGTATCTCCAATGCTCCTGTGTCCATTCACATCGTTTGTATTGTGTGGTACAGTCAGGCACATCAAGAGAAAAGAATCTCCCCATTTTACAGAGGCCAGACAGTCAGAGGCAGTTCCCTCTTGTTGGAAGTGAGAGAACCTGTACTCACCTACTGGCTCTTGTTTCAAACTCTTTCCCCGTGCAGCCCTGGGAAACGACAGTGGGTGAGGGACAGGCTTGGGGAGACAGTGTGTGGAGATTTTGTAGGGATGAGAGCTTACACACCACACAAGATCTGTACCCGCGTCTGGTCTTCCAAGAGACCTTCTTGGCAAACTTGCCCAAATTATTAATAAAATTCTTGTCATTCAGGCCAAGTACAAGAGAAAATTTAGGGAAATTGGCAGAATGGCTTGGTGGAGAATTAATCTTATTGGGACCAGGAGTGTAGCTCAGTGGAAGAGCTGGTATGTTTTATAATTTGGTGGTATGATGCAGCCAGAGGGGGCGCCTTAGCGGGCTCATGCTGAGGCAATCCCGACTGAGGTACCAGCCACAAGAAGGGTCTAGACAGGGATGTGGATGGGATAGGGAGGAGCAGAAAGAGAAAGGAGGCGGCTGGCTGGGAACGTAGGGGCTGGGTGGGGGGAAGGGGAGAGGGGGTTGCAGGGAGAGAAAAACAGGCCAAACAGTCCTTTTATAGCAAGCCAGGCTCTTACCTGGCTGTTGCTAGGTAACCATTGGGCAGAGCCTAGAAGAAATGCTAACAAGAACAAGTGCCTAGAATCCAGGAGATTGTGGATTTCATTCCCAACACTGCCAAATAAAGAGAATGAGCCACATGTTTTCACCAGATTGTCAGTAGGTAGCTAGCTCATCCACAATGCTTAGGGATGGGGCCGGAGTTGTCCGTGAGTGGTACAGGAACTGCCCAGCGAGTGCAAGGCTCTGGCTTTAATCCTGGGCACTACCAGACAGACACAGGAAGAACAAAGTACAGAGGCTTAAACTTCTTGGCGTTGAACCTGGGAGTGAAGCTCAGTAGTGAGGCACTTAAAAGGTATAGCAGGAGGGTCAACTCTTAAAGGAGCCTTAGCAGCCAGGTATGTGGTGGCACATACCTTTAATCCCAGCCCTGGGAAGGCAGAGGCAGGAGGATCTCTATAAGTTCAAGGCCAGCCTGGTTTACAGAGAAAGTTCCAGGGCAGCCAGAGCTACACAGAGAAACCCTACCTTGGGGGAAAAAGGGGGTCGGGATGCAAGACTTGGTTGGCTACAAGAGTCCCTACATCAAAACAATGGCCCAGAGAGGGAGAGCTGGCTCAGCCAATAAAGTGCTAGCCTTGTAAGTGTTAAGACCTGAGTCTGATTCCTAGAAACCACATAAGGAAGCCAGGCACATGGTAACCTCAGCAGGGAGGTTGGGGGGGGGGGGTGCATGTGATTACCTGGGGCTCACGGGCTAGCCAGTAGAGACACGACAAATCTACTGACACATACACACAAAATCTGAAAGGAACACATAGGGGTTAGGTAAGTGGTTGCTTAGATGTGGAAGTGTTGGTGACCCCCTGAAAATGAAGCCAAAGGGCCATTTCTAACAAAATGTCCCCCATATTTTGTATTTTGGTTTCTGTTTGTTTGGGTTTTCTTTGTTTTTGTTTGTTTGTTTTTATTTGAGACTGGGGTTTCTCTGTGTAGCCTTGGCTGTCCTGGAGCTCACTCTGAGGCCAGGCTGGCCTCAGACTCAGAAATCCACCTCTTTCTACCTCCCGAGTACTGGGATTGATGCCATGTGCCATCACCGCCAGTTTGGTTTCTGTCTTAATGAGCATCATGCATTTGACATAGCTGCCTCAGAATGTGAATTTTCATAATGCTTTTGGCTGGTTTCATGGATTCACACAGTTTATTCAGTTATATCAGGCCCGGTCTACAAGGTTTGGTTTTTCTTTTTAAAATTTTTGACTTCTTAGTTTTATTTTATGTGCGTTTTGCTTACTTATATGTTTGTATACCATATGTGTGCTTGATGCTCACAACGGTCAAAAGAGGGCATCGAAGTCTCTGAAGCTGGAGTTATGAATGGCTGTGAACCACCATGTAGGTGCCAGGAGTCAAACTGGTCCTCTGCAGGAGCAACAAGAACTCTTAACCACTAAGCCATTTTGTCCAGCATCTTAGTTTTGTTTGTTTGTTTGGGGAGTGGTGCTGTGGATTGTACCAAGAACCTACGAAAGCCAGGAAAGCATTCACTATTTAGCTCCTATTATAGATTTTTTTTTCTCACTCTGTTGTAGGCTTTGGTTTTTTAATGTATTATTTTACGTATTGGATCCCATTACAGATCTTTCTGAGCCATCATGTGGGTGCTGGGAATTGAACTCAAGGCCTCTGGAAGAACAGTCAGAGCTTGCTCTTAACTCCTGAGTCATCTCTCAGTCCCCTAGGCTTAGATTTTTAAAAATCTGCTTTAATAAGGGTTCTTAAATGCTTTGACCTCCCTTCTAGCCCACTACCAACCAAAGCTAGTGGAAAGGAAAGGTTAATAGAGCAAAGGGGGATGTGGACCTATTTAGAAATAGTTCTTTGGGGGCAATTCCAATCTTTGTTGTCAGGATATTAGCAGTTTAGTTCACATGAATGAGCAGCAGGTAGCTTGATCCACTTGCAAACACCATTCACAGATCCGCAATGGAAGTTTGATTCAAAAGGAAACTGCAAGGTTCTGTCAATCAGCCTGAGTCCACAGTCATGAAATTTTCTTTGGTGCTTTTTCCTCGTGCTATGAAGTCACAACAAATGATGATCAGTGAAGAAGGCAAGGTGAACCAATGCCACAGCATCGTCAGCAAGGACCAGCATCAGCAAAGCCCAAACAATGAAGACCAGCAAAGAGTGGCAAGGTGAACCAATACCACACAGCATCAATCACTGTCTGTTGGGTTATATTTATACCCTTTCCAGACATCACGTGTTCTCTCAAGCATCCGCTCTACCAGAATATCACGTGCCCCTTTTCCAAGCAGCTTCCAGAAAAAAACCAGAAAAAAAAAATCTGTTCCAGCAAAACACCCTCTCCTAAGACAGTTTCCAGGAAAACATCACATGACACAACTGAGTCTCCAAAGAAACCAGACATTTCCACTTCACTCTGTAGCTTAAGCTAGCTGGCACTAACTCAGTGGGCTCTTCTGGCCTTTAAAACAATCCTCCTGCCTCAGTTTCATGAGTACTGGCACCATAGGTGTTAGCCAGTTCAACCCTAAAAAATATTTTGTCCTGGAGATTTGGGAGGCCTTGACCTCTCCCTGACCTTTCTCACTTCATCTAATTAGTCAAGCTTACTTCCTTCTGCGTCCCCTCCCCACTGTAAAATATTTCAACAAGCAACACAAACTCAAGTTTACAGTTACTTAAGCTTCTTAGAGACTGGTCTGCAGGAAAAAAAAATACTGTGTAATTGAACTTTCATCTGTAAGTTGGTGCCTCATGGTTTGGGGCTTGGAAGAGCCAAAAACTTAGTGCTGAGAACCCCCATGGTGAAAAAAAACAATGTCAAGGGCCATCAAGTTGCCTCAGTGCATAGAGATGCTTGCGACCAAGTCTAGTGACCTGAGTTCAATCCTCAGAGTGAAAGGAGAGAAGCTACTCTTAACAAATTGTCCTCTGAACTCCATGTACACTGCAGGGCAGGAGCATGAATACACACTAACACACACAAACATACACAAAGAAGCAAACAAAACCTAGTCTTTTATTCCTTTCTAGGCTCAGAGCAGTGGTTCTTTTGGCTTTCTGGGTGGAACCACTTCTTGGACCTTAGATAACAGTTTCCCTTCCTAAGCCTTTTACACACACACACACACACACACACACACACAAACACACACACACACACACACACAGACTTCCTGAGAAACAAAGGCTTTCCCTCCTGCACTCAAAGCAACAAGGCTCCCATGGGCGAGGCATCTCCTGCAGCCCAGGTGTGGGCAACTAGAGAAGTTGTTGCATTTCCTAGATGACCTGGGCTATGGAAGCAAGCCCTTCTTCCATAAAGGCATTTTATTTGTCCCTAAGATTTCTTTGGAATCACCTCACTGTGTCCCATATACTATTTTTACTCTGTTTCCAAGATGCATGCTCACTCTTGGCACGGCGGGTGGGTGAAAGTGTGATTCTGGGTTGAGATGTCTGCTGCCAACTTGGCAGGGGTTTCCCAAGGTTGGCCTGAGGGTGCAGGCGCTGCTGTGGAATAGACTGACTTGTCAATAAGCTTGTCTCTGAGCTTAAGCCACACCTCTACTATCCCCTCAGGAAACTATGCAACTTCAGGAGAATCTGGGGAGAAAGACAAGCAGGAAAGAGACAATGCCCTTCTCCTCTCCTTTAAAAAAGACTCAGTTAGGGGCTGGAGAGATGGCTCAGTGGTTAAAAGTACTGACTGCTCTTCTAGAGGTCCTGAGTTCAATTCCCAGCAGCCACATGGTGGCTCACAACCATCTGTAATGGGGTCCCATGCTCTCTTCTGGTGTGTCTGAGGACAGCTACAATGTATTCATATTTAAAAGTATTAAATAAGCCTTTTAAAAAGACTTAATTCTTTTTATTATATCCCTGCACATGCATGCCTGGTGCTTGTGGAAGTCTGAAATGAGCATTGAGTTCCCCCTTGTTCTCAACATCAGGAAAGAGAACAGCTTCTGTTGAATTCTGGGAATCTTCTTTGCATTCGGGGCACAGTTGAGAGGGTGTGACTTTTCAGATCCTCTTCAGTCAGCCTGCACAGAGTTTCATAACTTGCCTTTAGGGTCATGAGTCTGTTGTGAGTAGCTGCCTTAGTAGGTGCTAGATAAATGTGGAAAAATTCTTGAACACTGTCACCATCAACCAAGGTTATATCCCAAAGTGAAACTATGCAATCCCTTTTATAATAAAGCAATGGTTTGTTTGATACGTGGTGACCTTTCACTGGTAGCTGAGTGGTATTTTTTTTTTTAATCTTACTTTACAGCATGACAAAATGTTACCCTGTTACACTGATCCTTCTTTCTGAGGTGTCCCCTCGTCCAAGGCCACAAGAATAACACACAAACTGCATTATGCTCCCCAAGATCATTTATGATAAGTTTTCTTCTCTCCAGGGCAACAATGCACAATCTGAGGGTTATTATTATTATTATTATTATTATTATTATTATTGTTGTTTGCAATGTTATCATTAACATATTACTCCTTTCTCTGATGTGAGAGACAATGTGGGGTTTATTTATTTATTTATTTATTTATTTATTTTTATTTTACTATTTTACGTGCATTGGTGTTTTGCCTGCATGTATGTCTGTGTGAGGGGGTCAGATCTTGGAATTACAGACAGTTGTGAGCTAGCATGTGGGTGTTGGGAATTGAACCCTGGTCCTCTGAAAGAGCAGTCAGTGCTTTTATCCGCTGAACTATGGAGACCCTGAGAGATAATAATGTTTTATATGTATCGTGCAGGTGAAGAATGGTCAAGCTAATGAGAGGCAGAACCAGGATTTTATGTCGATTGTTTTGTTTGTTTGTTTTGTTTGGGTTTTTTTTTTGTTGTTGTTTTTGATTGTTTGAGACAAGGTTTCTCTGTGTAGCCCTGGCTGTCTTGGAACTCACTCTGTAGACCAGGTTGGCCTTGAACTCAGAAATCTACCTGCCTCTGCCTCCCAAGTGCTGGGATTAAAGGTGTGCACCGTGGGTTGTTAATCCTAGTCCTCCACACCGGAACCTCTCTAGGTTTGCTCTCTCCCAAGCCCCTACAACTCCATCTTTCCTTTCCTTGTGAGTGCTGGAATTTTCTTACCTCTGGGTTTTGTCTAGATGAAACCCCCATTTTCTCAACTCTATGTGTTTGGCATGACATCTGTTCTTCAAAGTTCAGCTCAGATGCCACATGAGCCCTTTGACAGGAGTATTCTTTTCTGATATTGTTCCTTGACCTTATGGTTGTTTGAGGATAAGCATATTGGGCTTTGTCGTGGGACTGTCAGATCTTTGGGACTGGGATTGTGCCTTATTCCCTTGTGTAGGTTCCACAGTGACCGGCATGGTGTCTGTCATACAGTAATGACCTAATAAACACCGACCAATATCATTATGTTTTCATTATGAAGTAAAAAAATATGTAGAGTGGTTTATTTGTTAAGATTTATCTTTATGTGTATGAATATTTAGCCTACATGTAATACAGCGCATTGTTGTGCATGCAGTGTCCACAGAAGCCAGAGGGAGGGATTGGATTTCCTGGAATATGGGATTTGAACCCAGGTCCTCCATAAGAGCAGCCAGTGCCCTCCACTGTGAGCCATCTGTCCAGCCTGGGAGTGGTCTCTCTTTTTATTTTTAACTTTATTTAATATTATTCTATATTATGTACATAGGTAGAGTCTTGTGTGCACATGTATGTTCAACACATGGAGGTCAGAGGACATGGTCCAGGAGTCTGTTCTTTCCTTACACTTGGGTTTCCATAATCAAACTCTTGGTCAGGGACTTGTGTAGCAAGCACTTTTATCTGCTGAGACATGGAGCTGGCCCATGGTCTATGCGTTTGCATGAAAAGAAGGGAAATAGTATGGCTGCTGGAGCTGGGACTGTAGCCTAGCATTTGTGAAGTTCTGGGTTCATTCCCCAGCACCACATAAAACTAGATGTGGTGGTACACACTTGAAATCCCAGCCTTTGTGTGTGTGTGTAAAAGAGAGAGAGAGAGAGAGAGAGAGAGAGAGAGAGAGAGAGAGAGAGAGAGAGAGAGAGAGAGAGAGAGAGAAAGAGAGAGAGAGAGAGAGAGAGAGAAAGAGAGAGAGAGAGAACAAGCAAGAGAGAGAGAGGTGGGGGAGGTCTTAGACTAAGTCCTAGACTAAGAAAACCAGCCTACCTCTGCCTCCCAAAAGAGTGCTGGGATTAAAGGTGCGTGCCTCCACCACCACCTAGCTGTTTGTTTGTTTGCTTGTTTGAGATAGTCTTGTTAGGTGACTCTGACTAACTTGTTCCTCACTGTGCGGCCCAGACTGGCTTTGTATTCATGGCAAGCTTCCCTCTCACCCTCCCAAATGTCAGGATGACAGACATATATCACCATACCAGCTAAATGCTTTTGTTCTCTGGCTTTGTTTTAGGAAAAGAGGTAGCTGAAGTGGCTGGGTCAACTGGAAGCATCCCTAATATCCCCTCACTTGTGAAATGACAGCATCCATAAACTGTCAGCAGCTCATCAGCCCTATGGCAGGTGACAAGGCCGTCCCTGCAGAAGGCAATAAGACCCCACTTGATATGACAGACAGAAGGTGGGAGGGGAATGGAGGGCAGAGGCAGGCGAGAGAGCAGATTAAAGAAAGGGAAAAGTAGAGAAATGATGATGGAAAAGACAAAAAAAAAATAGGGGGAGGGGCTGGGGTTATAGCTCCGTTGGCACAGTGCTTGCCCAGCATGGAAGCCAGGCTTCCAAGCCCAGCACCAAGCGCCAAGCGTTTGCAGTGATTCAGGATTAGCATCTCAGGACTCAGGAGGTAGAGACAAGAGGATCAGAAGCTCAAGGCTATTCTTGACTACACAGTGAGTTCACGGCCAACTTGAGCTCTGTCTTAAGGAAAGATAGAAGGTGGCAGGCAGGGGGAAGAAGGCTGAGGAGCAGAAAATATGTATCTGGAAAAGACTCAGAGGAAAATTCCACCCTCAGGTCACCCCACTGTCAGGGTCCGTGAGACACAGGTGAGGAGAATCCATTTTTCTTCCTTCCTTCCTTCCTTCCTTCCTTCCTTCCTTCCTTCCTTCCTTCCTTCTTTCCTTCCTCCCTTCCTCTTCTTCCCTCCCTCCCCCTCCCTCCCTTCCTTCCTTCCTTCTTTTCTTCCTCCCTTCCTTTCCTTCCCTCCCTCCATCCCTCCCTCCCTTCCTCCCTTCCTTCCTTCCTTCCTTCCTTCCTTCCTTCTTTTCTTCCTCCCTTCCTCTCCTTCCCTCCCTCTCTCCCTCTCTTCCTCCCTCCCTCCCTTCCTTCCTTCCTTCTTTCCTTCCTCCCTCCCTTCCTCCCTCCCTCCCTCCCTC
>NW_022196911.1:92135366-92166942 GCF_008632895.1 Mastomys coucha
CCTCCCTTCCTTCCTTCTTTCCATTTCTTTCTTTTGGACAGGGTCTCTTTGTGTAGCCCCAGCTGTCCTGAAGCCTGCTCTGTAGACCAGGCTGTCCTGGAACTCATCACAGAAGCCCACCTGCCTCTGGCTTCTGAGTGCTGAGATTAAAGGCATATGCCACCACTGCGGGGATGAGGCTACAAATCTCTCTCTCTCTCTCTCTCTCTCTCTCTCTCTCTCTCTCTCTCTCTTCCTTCGAGACAGGGTTTCTCTGTGTAGCCCTGGCTGTCCTGGAACCCACCCTATAGTCCAGGCTTGCTTTGAACTCAGAAATCCACCTGCCTCTGCCTCCCAAGTGCTGGGATTAAAGGCGTGCGCCACCACCGCTTGGCTAAATTTTTCTTTTTTTAAAGATTTTTTTTTAAAGGTTTATTTATTATGTATACAACATTCTTCCCGAATGTACACCTGCAGGCCAGAAGGGCACTGGATCTCATGGTGAGCCACCATGTGGTTGCTGGGAGTTGAACTCAGGACCTCTGGAAAAGCAGATGGTGCTCTCAACCTCTGATCCATCTCTCCAACCCGAGGATCCACATTTCTAATCAGAGGTTCAACAAAGCTTTGGTCTTAACTGGCTGTTCAGGTGCAGGCAGGCGCTCCCCAGTACCACCCCTGCAGGGATGGGGAGCCATTCTCCAGGCTACCTTGGTCCTTCTCAGGGGCCAATCCCAACCAACCTTCAGGAGTTGAACTCCCAAGAGGCAGGGCACCCTCAGAGGATGGTGTGGAACAATGGGACACATCTGTCCTGCTCTTGGGCACAGTTGCCAGGCTGTGTCTGTGGCGTTAGGCTCCTTAGTTCTGGGGCAGGTTGGCCTGTTGCAGCTTTGGCTCCAGATTCCCCACTGTAGGAGGGGGGTTTTTGTTTGGTTGGTTTTGGTTTTGTTTTCATTTATTTTTCTGGGCAGCACGTGAGTCATAGTTTATGTGTGGAAGGCAGAGGACTCTTTGTAGGAGCTGGTTCTTTCTTTTAATCTTGTGGGTCTCAGGGGTGGAACTCAGCTGTGTAGGCTTGGCAGCCATTTTCCAGGCCCACTTTTGTTTCTGTGTGTTTGGTGGTGATGTGGGAGGGTAACACATGCACCACAGAACAGCGTGGATGGAGGTCAAAGGACAACTGAAGCGGCCGATCCTCTTCTCCTAACCATGTGGGGTCCAGGGATCAAACTCAGGTCTTGTGTCTTGGTAGCAAACTTTTTTTTTTTTTAAAGATTTATTTATCTGGTTATTAGCGCAGAAGTCTGGAATACAGGAAGAACAACCCACATTCCACAAGGAACTCTAGAAGAAGGAAGACCAAAAGGTGGACATTTCATTCCTTCTTAAAAGGGGGAACCAAATACCCACGGAAGGAGTTGCAGAGATTAACTATGGAGCAGAGACTGAAGGAAGGGCAAGCCAGCCTAAATATAGCCATCTCCTGAGAGGCTCTGACAGTATCTGACTAACACAGATGTAGAGGCTCACAGCCATTCATTGATCTGAGTACAGGGTCCCCAGTGAAGGAATTAGAGAAAGGACCAATGGAGCTGAGGGGTTTGCAGCCCCTTAGGACGAACAACAATATGAACTAACTAGTACCCTCGGAGGTCCCAGGGTCTCAACCACCAACCAAGGACTGCACATCGAGGGGTCTGATTGTTCAGGCAGCATGTGTATGGTAGAGGATTGCAAAGTCGATCATCAATAGGAGGAGAGGACCTCGGCCCTTTTAAGGTTCCCCAGTGTAGGGGAATGCCAGGACCAGAACGTGGGAGAGGGCGGGGTGGCAGGCATGGGGAAGGGGGAGGCAACAGGGGTTTGGTTTTGTTGTTTTTGTTTGTTTCTTTGTTTTTTGGAGGGGAAACTGGGAATGGAGAAATTCGCATGTAAATAAAGAAAATATCTAAAATAAAATAAAATAAAAATATTTATTTATTTATTATACATAAGTACACTGCAGCTGTATTCAGACACTCCAGAAGAGGGTGTCAGATCTCCTTACGGATAGTTGTGAGCTACCATGTGGTTGCTGGGATTTGAACTCAGGGCCTTTGGAAGAGCAGTCGGTGCTCTTAACCACTGAGCCATCTCTCCAGCCCCAGCAAACTTTTTTTTACCCACTGAACCCTCTTGCCTGCCCAAGTGGGGGGTTTATTTTATTTTATCTTTTTAAAGGTTTTTTTTTTCAAAGATTCATTTATTTATTATATGTAAGTACACTGTAGCTGGTTTTCAGACACACCAGAAGAGGGTGTCAGATCTCATTACAGATGGTTGTGAGCCACCATGTGGCTGCTGGGATTTGAACTCAGGACCTTCGGAAGAGCAGTCAGTGCTCTTACCCACTGAGCCATCTCGCCAGCCCAATTTTTTTTGTTTGTTTGTTTTTGTTTTTTGTTTTTTGTTTTGTTTTGTTTTGTTTTCAAGACAGGGTTTCTCTGTGTAGCCCTGGCTGTCCTGGAACTCACTCTGTAGAACTAGCCTCGAACTCAGAAATCCGCCTGCCTCAGCCTCCCAAGTGCTGGGATTAAAGGCGTGTGCCACCACTGCCCCGGCCAGAGCTGCTTTTTAAACCTGGCAGGGTTGTTCAAGGCTCTGAGCTCTTTTGTCTGTGGTGCAGCATGTCCTGGGGGAGGATGTGTGGAGTGGTGTGTGCAGGGAGCAGGTGGGGGATGGGTGCTCTGGGTGGAGTCACCATCAGCCCAAGTATTCTGGCTAGTTGGACCAACATCTGGATGTATATGGAACCAAAAAAAAATTTTTTTAATGCGCTCATATTCCAGACATTTGGTTTGCGTGCCACTGAACATCTGGACGCTGGAAAAATATCTGGTTTGGGAACTGTGATTTTGTGTTTCTCTTCAAAATTTGAAAACCTTTGGGCACATTGCCTTGCCAGCAAACTTGAAGCATACCCTTAACTCTTGCGCATCCTCAGGAAATCCCTATGGTGGTAACAGCACTGTCTAGATAATTCGCACTCTTCAACAAGCCGAGAGGGCAAGAAAATCAGAGAACGGATGTGCCTGGGGAAGGGGCAACCTCTATTTACTTGAGAGGACAGGGGGGGTTCTCTAGAGAGCATTAGCCCCATTGTCTCCTCACTCTTGCCTCTCAGGGCCTGTGTTGGAACACCCCCTTGCTTTGCCCATCAGCCAATGAAAGCCCAGACTGGCGGTGCTTGGCTACCAGGCACCTACGAAGCCCAGGCTGGTCGATTTTTATAAGCTCCAGTTTATTGGCCATTCAGCCACCAGCTGAGGAGCCAGTTCAGGAAATGAAGCAGGATCCAAGCCACACTGGACCCACTGTAGCCTCTTTTCTCCAGGAAACTGCTTGTCTTGGCCTGGAGAACCCGTTCCAGCCCGTCTCTGACTTGAAGCCAAACACAACCTCTAATGCCCTGGCCAAAAAAAAAAATCTCCATTTCTGCTATATTGGGCAGAAATGGATTCCCCTTTAGGAGAGAGATGACAGGATCAGGAGACTTTGGGAGAATCAGGCCCAGTGGGAGGAGCCTGAGCAGGTTAGATGCTGAAGGGAAACATCTTGGAGGTGGGGTACAGGGGATGGGGTGGGGGGTGGGAATTGGACAGCTCCACAGTGAGGCACCCTGCCATTGGCTTTGGCTCTCGGGCCTACTTCAGTTTTCTTCTGAGATCCCTCAAGACTCACTGTAAGATTGTTTTAAAAAATTAAAAATTTGCAGGGCATTGGAGGCACATGCCTTTAATCCCAGCACTTGGGAGGCAAAGGTAGGTGGATTTCTGAGTTGGAGGCCAGCCTGGTCTACAGGGTGAGTTCCAAAACAACCAGGGCTACACAGAGAAACCTTGTCTCAAAACAAAAACAAAAACAAAAACAAAACAAAACAAACAAACAAACAAAAAAAATTGTGCTACTTTGCCTCAATTTGGAGGTAAGAAATCACCCCTAGTTTTTCTTAAAACCACAAAACAACCCAAGAAAATCCAACAACCTGGGAAATACCCAAATCCTTGGAAACTAAACAATGAATTTCTAAATAATTTCTGAATCAAGAAGGGAGTCTGAAAAAAAAAAAAAAAAAGAGTCTGAAGAGATGTTAGCCACACTGAAGAGATGTTAGCCACATTGAAGAGATGTTAGCCACACTGGCTGAACAAGTTCCATCATTAGTGGGCCGCTGCTGCTGTAGTGTGGTGGAGGGAGCTGGCAGACTGACTGATTTTTTTAGTTCAGCAAGCACCTGAAAGGCGGAAGGCCTCGAATAAAGGTCTCACATCAATCATCTGAGCTCCCAGCTCAAGAACCCAAGAAGGATAAATAAATCCACAGCAATCAGAAGAAACTACTAAGCTAAGAAGAGCACCCCTCCTCCACAAGATTAAAAACAGGATAAGAAATAAGCAGAAAACTGAAAAGAAGGACAAGGAGGGAGCTCAGAGGTAGAGGGCCTGACTGGCATATAGGAGACTCCTGGGTCTGAGCCTCAGCACTGCAAAAAAGATGACAGAACAACACATACACACACATGCACGCACGCGCGTACACGCACACACATACACATACACACACACGGGGGGGGGGGGGGGGGGAAGACAGGGAAAAAGACACAGAGACCGAGAAGTAATGAAACAAGGAGCTGATAGCTTGAAAAAAATTAGTAAATTTGTTGTAAGACCAACAAACTTCAAAAGAGCAAAGGGGCTAGAGAGGTGATAACTGAGGGCCCAGTGGTTGAGCGTGGACTATTCCTCCAGAGAACCTGAGTGGCTCAACTGTCTATAACTTTAACCCCAAAGGATCTGGCATCTCAATGCAAACACACATAATTTTAGAGATCCAAAACTGGGCCAAGGAGATGGCTCAGCATGTGAAGGGTCTGTTGCCAAGCCTGATGACCTGAGTTTGATCCCCAGAACCCACACAGTTAAAGAACCAACTCCAGCAGAATCTCCTTTCACATTCACAGGCAGGCTGTGGCATGAGTACACTTGTGCACAAATGTAATTTAAAAATCATTTAAAGAATATTGCCAGGAAGTGGTGGTGCACGCCTTTAATCCCAGAATTTGGGAGGCAGAGGCAGGTGGATTTCTATGCTTGAGGACACTCTAGTCTACAAAGCCAGAGTTCCAGAACAGCCAGGGCTACATAGAGAAACTTTGTCTCAAAACAAAACAAATCAAATCAAAACAAAACAAAACAAAACAAAATTGTGCTGGACAGGGTGGTGCTTGCTTTAAATCCCAGTGCTTGGGAGGCAGAAACTGAAGAGTTCAGAAAAAGCTGGGGGCTTTTAGAAGCTAGAAGAGGTCGGGATGAATTCTTCCCTTGAGCCTTTGCAGGAGACACTGTCCCGTCAGCACCTTTCTTTTGGCTTATTTATGCTATGATTTGTGGCCTCCAGAACTGTGAGGAAAATCTTATTGTCTTAAGCCATTGTTTTGCTAATTTGTTACAGCAAGCTGCAGGAAACTAATACCCTATGAATAACTCTGCACCCATAAATTTGGTGTCTTAAATAAAATAAAATTATCCCTTAAAAGACACAAACCACCAAAATTCATCCCATATGAACTCGGTCATTCGAATAGCCCTGTAACTATTAAGAAATTTGAATTTGTAATAAAAACCATCCCTTCTGCCTCTTCAATATTTTTAGATCCAGATGATTTTACTGGAGAAACTGCTAAGTATTTAAAGAAGAATTAAACTCTCTGTACAATTTTTCCAGGAATCAGGAATAAGGTATTATTTCTTAATTAATCTTATGAAAGTAATATTGCTCTTAACACCAAAAGCAGATGAAAATGGTACAAAGCAAAACAGAAACAACTAAAGATAAATATCCTTCATGAGTACAGACTCAAAAATCCTTAGAAAATAGTAGCAAATAGAATCTAGTAATACAGGTCTGAAGAGAAGGCTTAGCAGTTTTTTGTTTGTTTGTTTGGTTGGTTGGTTTTGGTTTTCTTTTTTTTGTTTTTTCAAGACAGGGTTCCTCTGTATAGCCCTGGCTGTCACTCTGTAGACCAGGCTGGCCTCGAACTCAGAAATCCACCTGCCTCTGCCTCCCAAGTGCTGGGATTAAAGGCGTGCGCCACCACTGCTGCCACCACTGCCGGGCTAAGGCTCAGCAGTTAAGAGTGCTTGCTACTCTTCCAGAGAACCTGGGTTTTGTTCCCAGAACCACAGTGAGTGGTATTAATTCCCCTCCAGTAAAAGTGGCGCCCTCTTCTGGCCTCAGTGGGCAGCACACAACCATGCACATAGACACATAAAGAAAAAAATTAAAGATTTCAGCAATATATTAAAAGAACTATATACCATAACTAAGTGGGATTTATTCATAGATGCAAGGCAGGTTCAATATTCAACACTCATCAATTTAATCCACCCTATTAAGGAAATCCACATGATCATATAAAAGACCTGTGTAATCTAACGCCCCTTTAGTGCATCTTTAAAAACCTCTTAGAACATAGATACAAAGGGGAGGAAAGCCTTAACTTGGTAAAGAACACTTATGGAAAAGTCATCAGCATCTTATTTTATGGCGTAAGACTGAAAAATCACACACTACCTTTATGCACCATACAGCTGGATGCTCCATCAGTATAACAAAAAAGATGGGGAAATGGATTTTGTGAAGGATGTAAATGGAGAGGAGGTAAAACCACCTTCATTTGCAGATGACATAGAGCATCTCAGGCAACCCACAAAACAAGACCCTGCCTCGGAATAAGCAGTGAGCTCATCAAAGTCAAGGAACATAAATGCTGATTTCATGTCCATATGCTGAATTCTGCCAATAACTACATGGACACCAAAATTCAAAATACTATCTGTGACCACTAAGAAATAGAAATATTCAG
Organism: Mastomys coucha; assembly: GCF_008632895.1. NCBI lineage: Eukaryota > Metazoa > Chordata > Mammalia > Rodentia > Muridae > Mastomys > Mastomys coucha. The sequence continues at coordinate 92,142,253 of NW_022196911.1, forward strand.
TCTGTGAGAGATAGCTCTGCGGGTAAAGGTGCTTGCTGCTAAGAGAGATGACCTGAGTTGGATCACCAGGACCCACATCATGGAGGCAGGCAGACACACACACACACACACACACACACACACACACACACACACCTCTCTAAATAGATGTAATGTAAATTTTTAATGTTTTTTTTCTTTTTTTTTGGTTTTTTGAGACAAGGTTTCTCTGTGTAGACCAGGCTGGCCTCCAACTCAGAAATCCACCTACCTTTGCCTCCCAAGTGCTAGGATTAAAGGCATGTGCCTCCAATACCCTGCAAATTTTTAATTTTTTAAAGATTTATTTAAATCTGCACTAGGGAAGCAGAGGCAGGTGGATCTCTGAGTTGGAGGCCAGCCTGGTCTACAGAGTGAGTTCCAGGTCAGTCAGGGCTCCACAAAGAAACTTGGTCTCGCTGGGCATGGTGCACACACCATGTACAAACCTCAAGTACAAACCTCAGGACTTTATAACGAGACTTTTTTTTTTTAAATGAGGTTGTTGTAGATATGAATGATTAAAAGAACTTGGGGCTGGAGAGATAGCTCAGAGGGAAAGAGTACTGAGAACTTCTCCTCTAAAAGACCCAGGTTCGATCCCCAGCACCCACATAGTGCCTCACAACTGTCTATAATCCAGTCCTAGGGGATGGGACGCCCTTTTCTGGCTTCCTCAGGTTCCAGGAGTACACACGACGCATAGACATATGTTCAAGAGAAACACCCATAAGCATAAAAAGTAAAATAAGGTTACAGTGAGGAAGAATGGGTTCCGATCCAACAGAACTCCTGACCTTTTAAGAAAGGGAGCCTGTAGGGCTGGAACGATGACTGAGTAATAAATGAGTGCTTCCGGCTCTCACAGATGAACCCACTAAGATTAGGTGACTCACAACCGTTTATAACTCCAGCTCCAGGGGATCCAATACCTAATTCTGGTCTCCACTGGTACCTGCACTCATGTACACACACTGTACACACACACACTTTAAAAGTAAAAATAAATCTTTAAAAAAAGAAAAAGAAAAAGAGGGGAATTTGAAGTCGGAGACAGAAACGCTGAATTCTTTGCCCACTGAATACAGAGGAAATAGAGGAGTAAAGAGATGGAAGAGTGGGCAGTGGTGGCGCACGCCTTTAATCCTAGCACTTGGGAGGCAGAGGCAGGTGGATTTCTGAGTTCGAGGCCAGCCTGATCTACAGAGTGAGTTCCAGGACAGCCAAGGCTACACAGAGAAACCCTGTCTGTAAGGGAAGAGAGAGAGAGAGAGAGAGAGAGAGAGAGAGAGAGAGAGAGAGAGAGAGAGAGAGAGATGGAAAGGGACAAAGATGGCTGGGCATGGTGGTGTGTGTTTTTATCCCAGCACTCAGGAGGCAGAGGCAGGAGGATCTCTGACTCTGAAGCTAGCCTGGTCTACAAAGCAAATTCCAGGACAGTCAGGGTTACACAGAGAAACCCTGTGTCAAAAAAAGAAAGAAAGAAAAAGAAGGAAGGTGAGAGAGAGGAAGGGGAGGGAGGGAGGGAGGGAGGGAGGGAGGGAGGGAGATAGCAGAGTGAAGGAATGCCTGAGCCATGGTGGTAGATGAGGAAGAAGCCCCCTCTAGAGGAGAACTAGGGTCTTTCACCTACTAACTTTTCAAACTGTTGAGAGAACACCTTTATCTTGTTTTAAGTCACCCACTTTACTACTTTCTGCTTTGCAGGAAATTAGTTTTCAGGTATAAACAGAGGCAGAGATGTGAGACACAAATAATACATTCTGTTCAGAGAAACCATCCACAGCTCCATACTTAATGATCACACTGTGTGAGGCAGGGGCATGGCCTCGAGCAGTGTGATGAATCTAGAGGTGAAGGACAAAGCTATGGATGCCTTTAAGATATCTGCTCCCACCTCCCTCAGAGCTCAGGGAGCCCGACAGAAGAAGGGGCAGTAAGAGCCACAGCGGATGGAGGACACCAGAACATCATCTAAATCATCTGAGCAAAGTTCATGAACTCACTGAAACATAGAGCAGAGGGCCTGCTTGGGTGAGCACCAGGTCCTGTGCATATCTACTATGAAAAGACAGGGAGAAAAGGTTTCTGCTTTTCAACGAGTGGGGGTGGGAGGCTGGGATGTAGTGCCTGTCGGTAGACTGCTTGCCTGGTGTGCACTGGGTTTGACCCCAGCCCTTCACAAACCGAGTGTGGTAGCACACACCCATAATCGCAGCTCTCAGGAGGTGTAGGCAGAGGGACCAGAGGGGAGGATTTCCAAGGAGATGTATCCTCTACTGTAAGCGTGTTCTGTCCCACACGATCCCCAAGTTCCAATGGTTGAGTCTCCTCCTATTCCAGTATTGCTATTGTAGGGGTGGCTTCTCCATTCATAGAATCCACCATCCCAGCTACAGATGAGTGGTCCAGGGGATAGGCTCCATCCTGTGGTGCTTGCTTTTGAGTTTAATCAGAAGAGCACAGGACTGTTGACAGGACTCCTGGGAGTCAGCAGGCAGGTAGCAGTTAGGTCCTGGCAAGGGTGTCTTTCCAGGAGACAGTAGACTAGGAGAAAATGGACTCTGAAGATGGCATCTCTCCGGAAGTAATGAGAGCAACAGTCTGTCTAGCCGGAATCACAGGTACAACACAGAACTTGGAAGAGTTCCAGGAGAGAACACCCTAACTGCATTTAGAGTGGACGGAGCTAGGGCTGAGGGGATAAGAAGGCGAATTCTCTAGGACGCAGATCCTGACCAGTGGTAGAGCTCTGCCAGCTAACAGTGTCATAAGCCTGATGAACTGAGTCCAGTCCCCCAAAACACACATGCGAAGAGGAGAGAGCTGGTTCCCACAGGTTATCCTCTGACTCCCCCCCCCCCCCCCCCCCCCCCCCCCCGCCCCACTCACACCAAACAAACAAATGTAAACTTAATGTAAACTTAAAAAAACAGTGCATGTGCACTTCCACACATACACACACTCATGCCAAATAAACAAGTAAATAATACATGTAAACTTTAAAAAATATTCATTATTTTTATTTAATATTCATGGGTGTCCTGCCCTAATGTATGTCTGCATCACATGTATGCAGTACCCAAGGAGACCAGAAGAGGGCATTACACGTGCAGTTACAGATTCGTTTTAATGTGGGTCCTGGGAATTGAACCCGGGTCCTCTGGGAAAGCAGTCAATGATCTAAGTTGCTGAGCCAACTCCCTAGACTGGAATATAAAAATAAAAAATTAAAAAGACTCACTGAGTGGTGATGGCACATGCCTTTAATTCTAGCACTCGGGAGGCAGAGGCAAGTGGATCTCTGCGAGTTCGAGGCCAGCCTAGTCCACAGAGTGAGTTCCAGGACAGCCGGGGCTACACAGAGAAACCCTGTCACAGAGTAACAGCAGCAACAAACAATAACAACAACAACTCCCTCCCCCAAAGGAAACCCACCCAACCAACCAACCAACCAAAAGCTTTAGAAAAAACCATGGCAAAAGAGTAAGGATGGCCACCCATGGGAGAGCATTCCTAGAATGTTTGACACCACCTGCCCACTGCATTCTTTGAAATTTCTGTGTTACCACAACCGTCCTCCCACCATATCTTACACTCGATGTCATAAGCCATTGTGATGGTTTGTATATGCTTGGCCCAGGGAGTGTCACTATTAGGAGCTGTGGCCTGGCTGAAGTGACTGTGTCACGGTGGGTGCGGGCTTTAAGACCCTTCTTCTAGCTGTCTGGAAGTCAGTATTTTCCTTGCAGCCTCCAGATGAAGATGTAAAATTCTCAGCTCCTCCTGCACCATGCCTGCCTGGATGCTGCCATGTTCCTGCCTTGATGATAACGGACTGAATCTCTGAACCTGTAAGCCAGTCCCAATTAAATGTTGTCTTTATAAGAGTTGCCTTGGTCATGGTGTCTGTCCACAGCAGTAAAACCTAAGACAGCCACTGAGGTGAGTCATTAAGCTGGTTTACTCAGTTTATCTTGTGAACATAATAATAAAAAGAATGTTATTAAATCCATGTGATTCTGACAATGAAAAGGTAGTGGGAGCTTTAGGAGATACAATAAAATCTTTTAATTAAACTAGTCAACGGCCATTAGACCAGCAATTAGTGTCACTTGCTTTGTAATTGAATAGTATGAAATATTACTAATCATATTACTAGTAATTATTACTAATACTATTACCAAATATATTACTAATAGTACTAATACTCACATTAGTATTCCCTCTCTTCTCTTCCTCCTTTTCTTCCTCTTCCTCTCCTCCTCTTTTTCCTCTTCTCTGCTTCCTCCTTTCTTTCTCTCTTCCCCCACCTCTAATCCTAGGGATGGCATCTAGAGCCTCATACACAATGTACAAGTATTCTTCCACTGAGGGACACCCAGCCCTTATAACCTATTGCAGCAAATGCAGGAAGTATGGAAACTTCTTTCCCATTCTTACTACGCAAGCACTATTATCAATCAGGAGCCGTGCAGAGCTGTGCACAGTGAACAATACAGGTGGAGTGTCTGCCCTCCAGGAGCTTGGATCCTAGTGTGGCAACTTCATGCCATAGACCACTAACTGGAAAGTGCCTCCCTCCCTCCTCCCATAGGGGAGAAGAGAATAGTCGCTAGAATTCAGGTCAAACTGTCAGAGAGAATAAATAATGAGGGGTGCGACATTTAAGAATGCCTGTTGCTCTTCTAGAGGACCGAGGTTCGGATCTCTGGTGGCTAGCAGTTTTCTGTAACTCTGGTTCCATCTGGTTTCAAGGGTTCTGACACCTCTGGCCTCTGAGGGCCATGTATGCACATGGTGCTTATACATGTGTGAGGGCAGCGTACGCACATGGTGCTTATACATGTGTGAGGGCAGCGTACGCACATGGTGCATATACATGTGTGAGGGCAGCGTACGCACATGGTGCATATACATGTGTGAGGGCAGCGTACGCACATGGTGCATATACATGTGTGAGGGCAGTGTACACACATGGTGCATATACATGGGTGCCAGGAAAATACTCATGTGCACGTGATAAAAATAAATCACTCTCTTAAAATCAATCTTTGAGGGGATGGGATGGGGGTTTCCAGAGGGGAAACCAGGAAAAGGGAGAACATTTGAAATGTAAATAAAGAAAATATCCAATAAAAGAAAAAGAACAAAACAAAACAAAACAAATCACTTTTCATGTTTTCATGTTCACTGTGTGTCTGCAAGGGAGGATAGCATGGTGGAAGGGGAGGGACCTGGATTCTGTTCAGAGTTTTGGTTTATTTAGCTTTCCCAACCTCATCTTAAGTCTTGAGATAATAATAGCAAGACTCATGTAAATCCTCCTCCATGATACAATAGCCGTTCTTACTAACCTTACTTAGCTTGTTTTTAAAGATGAGAAACTTGGCCCCAGATGTGGGTGGCACATGCCTTTCAGTTCCAGCACTCAGGAGGCAGAGGCAGGTAGATCTCGATGAGTTCCAGGGTAGCCAGAGCTACATAGTGAGTTGCAGGACAACTCCACAGTGAAACCCTGTCACAAAACAAAACAAACAAATAAAAAAAGATGAGAAACTTGAGCCAGAGATGAAAAGTGACTTTCTCAAGATCGCAAAGTGGTGGTTGGCACAACAGAAACTTTAACCCAAATCTACCAATTTCCAGGTCATGCTCTAGGTCCAATTTTGCACCACAGCCTGGCATGAAACCCAAGAGTAATTACTTATAATTACAGAAAAGTATGCTCCCAGAAGGGTGCAGGCGTCATGACTTTGCAAGGATATCCTGAAGGGACCAGGAAAAGAGAGGCGTCTTGGTAGGTGAGCTCCTAGGAAGGCTCAGTCAAAGCAACTAGATTCTGCATCTGGCTAACTAACAGGTTCACCCGCAGCTACACAGTGCCCCCTGCCGGCCGCGAGAGGAAAAGCGGCTCCCAGCCTAGAACCGCCCATACCTAAGAAAGCATCCACAGGTTCACTTCTTGAAAATCTGAAGACCTCTGTTCCCACTGGGCACCAGAAGAAGGCCAGAGCTGAGAGCAGTTCGCCATGGTTCCCACCCCGAGCACCTCCCAGACCTTCCCTTGCCTCTGTCCTCATCTTGTTGAGGCTAGCTGCTCCCGCTCCACATCAGATGGCGCCAACCTGGGAGAGGCAAGGGCGCTTCCAGGGCTGAATCCCAGCCTCAGCGCGGATGAATACAGGTGATGAAATGTCAAGTTCTTTCTCACCTCCCGACTCCCGAGTCCGGCCAGGGTCTGGGTCTGGAAGGCTTAACTCTGCAGCCCCAGCATACGGAGGACCTGTCTTTTCTCTGGTCTTTCTTCTTTCCTCGGCCAGAAGAACTGCGTTCGGATGACTGGGAAGCTGGTATTCTCAGTTTTTAAAACTATGCTGCTAGCTATGTCCAGTTCTTCGCTACCAACTGTGAGCTAAACACAGAGAATGGAAGAAAATGCTATTTCTCAATATGACTATGTATGTTTCTTCATATAAAAGAAGTTCTGGAGACTGGGCTTGCAGCTTAGTAAAATGCTTACCCAGCATACATAAGGTTCTGTCCCCAGAAGCACACAAAAGCAGCAATCATGATGCACACCTGATCCCCAGGAGCTAGAGGCAGGAGGGTCAGAAGTTCCCAGTCATCCTCTGTCAGAGTTCAAAGCTAGCCTAAATTACATGAGATCCTGAGGTGGTAGGGGGAGAGAAAGGAGGAAGGGAGTGGAGAAGAGAGAGAGAGAGAGAGAGAGAGAGAGAGAGAGAGAGAGAGAGAGAGAGAGAGAGAGAGAGAGAGAGAGAGAGAGAGAGAGAGAGACTTGGAGGGCAGGAACTTGCTTACATTTCAGCCGAAACATGGGAAAGTGTGACACACTCCGTCGACTTTCAGGGAACAAGTTCAAGGGCCTGTATAATAACTCCAAATCAGTATATAACAGAAAATAGCCTCTAGCAATCTAGAGATATGGGAGGGGAAGGGTCCCTAGCATCCCATGTAGGAGGTAGCCCACCTTCAATCCCAGCACTCAGGAGACAAAGGCAGGTGGATCTCTGAGTTCGAGGCCACTCTGATCTATAGAGAAAGTTCCAAGACAGCCAAGGCTACAGAGAAACCTTGTCTTGAAAAACAAACAACAAGCAAACAAATAAGACAAAACAAAATGGAAAAAAACCTTAAAGACAAAGAGGTCAGGATGGTGGAGCAGGCCTTTAATTACCAGTACTCTGGAGGCATAGGCAGGCAGATCTCTGTGAGTTCAAGGCTAGCCTGGTCAGACGGAAAGAGAGAGAGACTCAACAGTCACAACAAAGACAACAGTCTTGTTAGCAACTCAGGTAGATTTATTTAGGAGGTAAGATTTTAGATGCCGTTGATAAACTTCAGAGAGTAACAAGACATCTGCCAAAGTAAGTTCTGCCGTCAGCTCTGTGACCGTCTCCCCAAGTCAAGAGTGCTAATTCACAGGACTCCTTTCTATTTTTTTTTTTTTTATTCATTTGCGGGGGCAGTGGTGAGAAAGGGTCTTATTGTATGGCTCTGGGCAGCTTCAAACTTATAGAGATCCGCCTGCCTCTGCCTTCTGAGTGCTGTGATACAAGGCACGGGGGCTTTGGATTTATTCTTAACCTTTAATGTGGATATTGACCATAAATGCATTAAAACAAAAAGCATAAATAAGAGCTGTGTGGTTACCTCCATATTTATAAATATAACAGAGTTTGGAGAACCGCCACAACAAACCCTGCGACATGTGTATATGTATGTGGGGTGTATGTACATATTCACATGTGTGTTCGGGTACACGCGATGAGGGTGTGTGCATGTGTAGTCAGTCAGACTGACCTGGGATGCATCCCTCAATCGTTCTGAATCTTACGTATTAAGGCGAAGGCCCTGACTTGAAGCCCTTGGCTCAGGAGGGTCTCCACTTTCCAAAGGCTGAGATTACAGGAGGGGAGTCACACCTGCTCAGTCCTTACTCTTTTGTAGTCTTTACCCAGGAACCCATCCCTCCAGCCGCATGAGAAGGGAGAGCTACAGAAGAGGAAAACAGTAACATTTTTTTCTTGCTTTTTTTTTTTCTTTCTTATTGAGATTTAATTCACAGCCACCCTGGCTGTCCTAGAACAAGCTCAGTGGTCTTGGTTGGCTTCAAACTCACAGAGATCTGCTGGCCTCTGCCTGAGGAGTACTGGTATTAAGGGTGTGTACCACCACCACCACCACCTGGCTCCTGTTTTGCTTTTTGACCAAAATGCTGTGTCGCTTAGACTGGTTTCAAGCTCACCATCCTCCTTTCAGTCTCCCAAGTCCTGGGATTCCGGGCGTGTGCTGCACAGCCAGGCTAAACTCCAAAATATTCTCACCATCTGAAAAGAAATCTTACAACTATTAGCAGGCACTGTACATTAATCCTTTCTCCAAGTCCTTGTCAATCATAAATCTCAGAGGGTTTGTCTAATTAGATATGTGATAGAAATAAAATCATGCTATAAGTGTCTATTCAGGACTGGCTTCTTTCACTCAGCCCAATGTTTCCAAGGTTCATCCATACTATAGTGTGCTTTAGAACTCCAATCTTTTTTAAAATTAGCTTTGATAATTTATAATTGTTATTATCTATTTATCTGTAGGGAGGGCATGGGTATGCCACACAGCATAGGTGGGGATCCGAGGGCAGTTTGCAGGAGTTGGATCTCTCCCTCCATCATGAGTCTTGGAGATGGGGAACCAAGTCGTCCTCCTTGGTAACAGGTACCTTTGCCTACTGAACTGTGTCACTGGCCCTCCATTCCTTTTTGCAACAGAGTAATACTCCATGGGTGTGGACATGCCATATTATGTTTATTCACTAATCAATCTAAGTTGATAGGCACTTGTGTTGTTCGTAACTATAATCCTTAGATTATAGTTAATAAAGCTGCTATGAATGTTCACATACAACTTCTAAAAGGATTTATTTAATTTTTTTTTTATTTATGTGTGGTGTGTGTGTGCCCTGAGTGAGCAGAAGCTGTTGGAAGCCAGAGGGAGGGCATCAGAATCCTCTGAGCTATAATTAGAGTAGGTTGCAAGCTGTCTGACACAGGTGCTGGGAACCAAACTTCTCTGGAAGAGTGGCAAGTGCTCTTAACCGTTGAACTATCTCTGCATTCCCCCCACGTGCAGCTTTCCAGTTTCTCAGGCACCTAGGAGTGACATGTTTATGGTTTTTGTAAAATTTCTAGACAATTGTTTCTTGTAATGTTTTTCTGAGTGGCCTCCTGCCTCTGGAGTGGAGTGCATCACCTTGTCCACCTTATGTTGAATGAAGGGTGACAGGCAAAACCATGCAGAGCATCCTCCATTTTGTATTATTATTTTTTTTTAAAAAAATATTTTATTTACTTATTTTATGTATATGAGTACACTGTAGCTATCTTTAGACACACCAGAAGAGGGCATCAGATCTCATTACAGATGGTTGTGAGTCACCATGTGGTTGCTGAGAATTGAACTCAGGACCTCTGGCAGAGCAGTCAGTGCTCTTAACCACTGAGCCATCTCTCCAGCCCCCATTTTGTATTCTTGCTGAGGCCATCTTAGACTTGACTAGAATTTGATCTCTTTGAAGAGAAGCCCCAAGGGAAATTACCTAACTCTTTTTTAGGAACCAAGATCATGGTGTCTCAACTAACTTACTTTACTTAGTGTTTTAGTCAGGGTTTCTATTCCTGCACAAACATCATGACCAAGAAGCAAGTTGGGGAGGAAAGGGTTTATTCAGCTTACTTCCACATTGCTGTTTATCACCAAGGAAGTCAGGACTGGAACTCAAGCAGGTCAGGAAGCAGGAGCTGATGCAGAGGCCATGGAAGGATGTTCCTTACTGGCTTGCTTTCCCTGGCTTGCTCAGCCTGCTCTCTTATAGAACCCAAGACTTCCAGTCCAGGGATGGCACCACCCACAAGGGGCCCTCCCCCCTTAATCACTAATTGAGAAAATGCCCCACAGCTGGATCTCATGGAGGCACTTCCCCAACTGAAGCTCTCTTCTCAGTGATAACTCCAGCCTGTGTGGAGTTGACACACAAAACCAGCCAGTACACTTAGTGTCTGTTAATCTACCTTGTTGTGCAGGAACTCTCTCCCCACAGCTGCCAATCCAGAGCCCAGGATCGGCTTATTTCCCTTCAAAGATCCCTTGCTCTGGACACTTGGTGCTACACTTACTTTGGTCCTGGAATACTCAAACGTCGTCCCAGCCAGCCATAATAAAGACTTCCAGGTGGCTATGCTGGGTCTGAGTGGTCGCCTCTGGTAGGTTTCCTGTAACAGAAGTGTCTGGACTCATACCTTTTAAATCCTGATAAAATCTTTCCTTCAGATGCTTGTTTTGACATCATATCCAGGAAACCACTGACTAATTCGAGGCTCTGAAGGTTTGTACCTATGCTGTCTTTTAAGACTTTCATAGTTTTATTCCTTACATTTAGAACGTTGATCCATTTTGAGTTAACTTTTGTAGATGATGGGAGAATGGAGCCCAAATTCATTCTTTTTTTTTTTTTTTTTTTTTTTTTTTTTTTTTTTTGGTATTTTCGAGACAGGGTTTCTCTGTGTAACCCTGGAACTCACTCTGTAGACCAGGCTGGCCTCGAACTCAGAAATCCGCCTGCCTCTGCCTCCCAAGTGCTGGGATTAAAGGCGTGCGCCACCACCGCCTGGCCCAATTCTTTCTCATATAAATATTTGAGACTCCCAGCACCATTTGTTGGGAAAACAAACAAACAAAGCGTCGTTGAATGGTTCTGACACTGACCACAGAGCTTGGATTCACTCCAGACTCTCAGATCTCCTCCATGTATCTCTTGACACTCCTGACTCCCGCGGTATTTGGGAATGGTCTCTGTGAATTCTCCAACTTTGTCCTTTTTAAAAAAGGGCTGCAGCTAAGGCTAGTGTGGTGGTACATTCCGTTAATCCCAGTACTCAAGAGGTAGAGGCAGGTGGATCTCTGTAAGCTACATAGTAAATTCCAGGACAGCTAGGGCTAAATAGTAAGACCCTGTTTCAAAAAGAGAGAGAGAGAGAGAGAGACAGAGACAGAGACAGAGACAGAGAGACAGAGAGAAAGAAAAGAAAAAAGAATAAACAGCTAGAAAATATCAAGATATCAGCCTTTAACACTTTTTTCTTTTCATTCAATACCATGAATATGTAATTGTTTCTTATATTAATCCCTCCACTGTTCTGTATTAAAATCTTTGTGCTAGATGTGTTTTTCAATTAAATGGCTCCAACAAATTAACAAGCTATAAATACAGGAGAGAATCTTGCACTCGCTATATTGTGAGCTGTTATTGTTTTAAGCATAAAAACGTAAAGGGATCCTTTGAAGCTACAGTATCTGGGTCCAAAATCTATTTTGTCATTCCTTAATGAAATGGTCTGAGGCCACTAAGCACTTCTCCAGTTCCTAAGTAGTAGAACGAGGTAAAACATTAGCTTCATGGGGGCTGTTGTGAGACTGGCTCCCCATTGGTGATCCTTTTCACATTTGTTTGAAAAGGGCTTAACTGGCCATCAGGACACTGTGTTGGGTCTTACTCTGGTCTCCCAGGTCAAGTCCAACAGAAAGCAAGTTCTGCCCAGTTCATTCTGTTACCTCCTGTCGTCCCTAGAGTCCTGTTTCTGGAGCAGCTAACGTGGCAGCTCAGCTGATCCAAAACAAGCTTCCTAACAAGCACTGGGGCGGAGATCCCTTGACTGCGAGCCTGCCGAGCTTTCTGAGCGCCGAGCACCCTCTAGTGTCAGTCTATGGTAACGCCGACAAACAGGCAACCACCCCAAAGATCCACACACTCCTGGCAGAACTTCTTCCTTACCACAGTCCAGCTTAAAGAGCAAAAAGTTAAACTGCTTTCAGGTCACCGTTGGAAAACAATAGTGAAAACTTAAAAAAAAACCTATCAGTTCCTAGTATTTCTGAGCACTTATGATGTACTATATCCTGACATAGTTGATTTTTTGGTTTTTTGTTTTTTGGGTTTTTTTTTTGTTTGTTTGTTTTTTTTCGGGACAGGGTTTCTCTGTGTAGTACTGGTGACCTAGTTGATTTTACATGACTTACTCTCGAGAATGATTAACTATGTATGTGACATATATATCATGTAGAAATTAAGAAACCGGGCTAAAGATATGACTAAGTTGGTAGAATACTTGTTTAGCAGACACAAAGAAGTGGATTCAGTCCCCAGCACTGCACAAACGCCGTGTCTATATTCCCAGCACTGAGTAAAAGACACAGGAACACCAGAAGTTCAAGGGCATCCTTGACTCTGAGGTTGAGCCTAGTCTGGAATACATGAGACATTGTCTCAAAATAACAGGAGAAGATGGGAGGAGGAGGAGGAGGAGGAGGAGGAGGAGGAAAGAGGAGAAAGAAGAGAGGCAGTTGTTGGGAGAATCTGTTAGAGGCAGAGGTAGAAGACCACTTACATGGTCATAAATTCTTTGGCCTATTGTCAAGAAAACAACACAGTGAGAGACTAAGATAGCACTAATCAAATTTCTCCTGGCTACTTGGGAAATTTTTTGTTTGTTTGTTTTTTGTTTTTTTGAGACAGGGTTTCTCTGTGTAGCCCTGGCTGTCCTGGAACTCACTCTGTAGACCAGGCTGGCCTCGAACTCAGAAATCCGCCTGCTTCTGCCTCCCAAGTGCTGGGATTAGAGGTGTGCACCACCACTGCCTGGTGGGAAAATTTTTTTAATTGGAATAAATCCACCAGATTTATTTCAAAGCCTAAAGTATGAATGACAACGGGCCTTTCCAGGTTCATGATGAAAGAAATAAAAAGAAACTACCAGGTTCTAAAGTCACAGTTTTGACTCATTGATGAGTTCAAATTAGCTAGAAAAAAAAAACAATAAACTAAAATAAGGTAGTAGATTAGCATTTTAAATGTTGAAATATAGTGTCTGGAGAGATGATGGGTCAGTGGTTAAGAGTGCTTATTAAGTTGGGCAGTGGTGGCGCACGCCTTTAATCCTAGCACTTGGGAGACAGAGGCAGGTGGATTTCTGAGTTCGAGGCCAGCCTAGTCTACAAAGTGAGTTCCAGGACATCAGGACAATCTTGCTTCAAAAAACAAAACAAGGGGCTGGGGAGATGGCTCAGTGTTTAAGAGCCTGCTCTTCCAGAGGTCCTGACTTCAACCCCCAGCAACCACATGGTGGCTCAAAACCATCTGTAATGTGGTCCGACGCACTCTTGGGTATGTCTGAAGATAGCAGCACTGTGCTCACATACATAAAATAAATAAATCTTTTTTCTTTAAAAAAAAAAGTTGATACAGGCTGAAGAGATGGCTCAGAGGATAAGAGTATTGACTGTTCTTCCAGAGGTCCTGAGTTCAATTCCCAGCAACCACATGGTGGCTCATAACCATCTGTAATGGGATCCGATGCCCTCTTCTGATGTGTCTGAGGACAGTGACAGTGTACTCATGTGAATAAATTAAATAAAATAAATAAATCTTTTTTTAAAAATTGATACACAACAGAGCAGGAAATGGTACACAGTACCAATAACCTACCTTCTCTGTAACCCAATTTTTCTTTTTCCTCTCTTTCCCAAATAGTTCTTTCCACTTCCCCTTACCATCCCACCGGTGATGATGTTTCTCGGGGTACTTCTGAGGGCTCCATTCAGCTCACTAATCGATCACTGTCCCCTGCATCTGTTCTCTGAGCCAGGGGAGAGCCTGGCTTGTCAGGCTTCCCGCCTCAGCACAACACTCCAGGCCTTTGGAGGTTGATGATCGGCCTGAGGACTGCTAAATTCATGGCCTGTCACTCTCCCATGTGGTACACCAGCATCGGTGGCTTCTCAACTCGTCCTTTATCTACAAGCCAGGTTGTGCTGGTTTGTTTATTTATGTCAACTTGACACATGCTGAGGTCACCAGGAAAGAGGGAACTTGAAGGAGAAAAATGCCTCCTCCATCAGGTGGTCCCCTTTGTGGGACATTTTCTTGATGTGGAAAGGCCCAGCCTTCAGTGGGCCATGCCATCCCTGGGCAGGTGATCCTTGTATAAGAAAGCAAGCTGACTTCATGGGCTCCTGTCCTACTTGAGTTCCTGCCTTGGCTCCTCTCAATGATGGCTGTGAGCTGACTGTGTAAACCAAATATACCTTTTCCTACCTAAGCTGCTTTTAGTCATAAAAAAAATATTTGTCTGTCACAGCAATAAAAGCTAACTGGGACACATGTAAACTTAGGGTGGTGAGTGGGAAACCGTAAAAAAAGAAAAGAAAGAAGAAAGAAAAGAAAAAGTGAGGGTACCAAAAAGGGTGGGTGCATGATCATGTGTATGGTATGGTGTGTGTGGGGTGATCTGTGTGTATGTGGGGGTGCTTTGTGTAGAGGGGTTGTGGTGTGTGTGTGTATATGTGTAGTGTGGGATGGGGGCTGTGTGTGTGGTGTAGTGTGTGTTGTGATCTGTGTGTGTGTGGGGGGGGGCTGTGTGTGTGTGTGTGTGGCATCGTGTGTGTGGTGTGGTGTGTGTGTGTGTTGTGATCTGTGTGTGTATGTGGGGGGCTGTGTGTGTGTGTGTGTGGCATCGTGTGTGTGGTGTGGTGTGTGTGTGTGTTGTGATCTGTGTGTGTATGTGGGGGGCTGTGTGTGTGTGTGTGTGGCATCGTGTGTGTGGTGTGGTATGGTGGGGGAGAGACAAATAAAAATGAAACCAGACCTTAAACCAGCATTCAGAAGGGTGATGAGCTGGAGGACCAGGATCAAGGGGTAGCTTGGACTACTTAGCAGGTTGGAGACTAGCCTGGGCTCCATGAGACCCCATCTCCCATACATTCTGATCCTCCTGCCTCCACCTCCTGACTGCTAAGGTTGATTACAGATGTGTACCACCATGTCCAGTTTTGTGGTGCTCTCTCCCAACTGGGAGTTACATCCTCAGCCGTATATTTTAAGATTTATTTTATTGTTTTATGTGTGTGAATGTTTTGCCTGCACACATGTCGATGCATCCCATGCATGCCTGGTGCCTTGGGAAGTCAGGAAGGGCTATCAAATCCCCTGCGGTTGGGGTTACAGGTGTGAGCTACCATGCTCTTCACTGCTGAGCTAACTCTGCAGTCCCTCTAGCAATATTTCTACATCATTTTCCAAATCCCGTCCCGTTACCTATTAGTTTGGTGTGTGTGTGTGTGGGGGGGTGTAGTGCACACATGCTATTTGTGATGGAGGCACTTGTAAAGATCAGAGGACATGTTGCAAGTGGAACTGATTTTCTTCCTCCAGCCTTGTGGGTCCCAGAGTTGAATTCAGGTCACCAAGCCTGAACTTCTAAGGTGGAATCTGATCTTCATGGGTCAGTTAGCCTTTGAACTCATCGCTGCTGAGATTTTTGTTTAGAACTTTTGTATCTGTGCTCACAAGTGTGGACTCATGTGTAATTGTGGCTTCATTTCAATTTTCTCATCTTACTAAGAGGATGATGTTCTCCTTCCTTAAAAATTAAGTTGAGAAGTATTGCTTCCTGTGATCTTCCTGGAGTTTCTTCAAGACTGACACTGTCTTCAAGATATTGCTTTTGGAAAAAAAGAAAGATATTTATTAGCATCGCCCACTGAGGCCATTTTGATATTCTTTGTGAAAAGTAATTTTTGGTAGGCTTTTTTTTTAAACAATTTATTTATTTTATGTATATGAGTACATACTGTAGCTGTACAGATAGTTGTGAGCCTTCATCTGTTTGTTGGGAATTGACTTTTTTTTTGTAGGACCTCTGCTCACTCTGGTCGGCCTCCCTCACTCAGTCCCTGCTCGCTCTGGCCTAAAGATTTATTTATTATTATAATAAATAAGTACACTGTAGCTGTCTTCAGATCTCATTTCGGGTGGTTGTGGGCCACCATGTGGTTGCTGGGATTTGAACTCAGGAACTTCAGAAGAGCAGTTGGAGTTCTTACCCGCTGAGCCATCTTACCAGCCCTTTGGTAGGCGCTTTAGCCTCCTGGAATCTTGAACATTCCTAAAATGATGCTAGGCAAGTCTCTCTGACTGATTTGCAACCCCTGACCTTTGGGAAAGTTTCTGACACTTCTTCAATTTCTATGTAGACTTATGTATATTCTGAATATCTATCTCTTAGATGGGCTTTGGGACATAGTATCTTCCAACAAACCCATTCATAGGGCTGGGAGATGCTTCCATGTACTTACCGCACAAACACAAGGACCTGAATTCAGAACCCCTGGAGGGTCCCTGGGACTTGCTGGCTAGACAGTCTAGGTAGATCAGCAAACTTCAGATTCAATGAGAAGCTCTACCTTAAATAAAATAAAATAAAATAAAAAACCCAACCACAACAGTAACAACAACAAAACATGCTCCAAATTAACTTCTGGCCTCCACCCAAGCAGGCACATACTTGTGCTTACATCCAGGACATGAACACATGCACACATACATCTGCCTATGTGAACAGTCTTTACTAAAGATAATCTGGACTCCTTCTCTCTGTCCTGTTCATTTTGCTTGAGAATGGTTATCTATTTTTATTGATCTTTTCAAAAAGTTTTAGAGACCAGGGATATAACCTAGATTGCAGAGCACTTGCCTAGCATATATGATCTGAGTAAAACCTAATACTATAACATATCACTATGTATGGATAGTTGCAGGGACGTTGGCATTAAGTACTTATACTAGAAAAATTAAATCCCAGAACCACACAAACTTGGCATGGTGATTCACATCCCAGCACTCTGTTTTACCAGATGAAAGACTTCTAGAGACCACAAGAACTCAAATATACTTAACATGTTGAACTAGACAACTAAAAATATTTAGGAATGGAGAGATGGCCCCATGATTAAGAAAGTTTGCTGCTAAACCGGGCAGTGGTGGTGCACGCCTTTAATCCCAGAGGCGAGGCAGAGGCAGGCAGATTTCAGAGTTCGAGGCCAGCCTGGTCTACAGAGTGAGTTCCAGGACAGTCAGGGCTACCCAGAGAAACCCTGTCTCAAAAAACAAAAAAACAAAACCAACCAAACAAACAAAAAAGAAAGTTTGCTGCTCATTCAGAGGACCCATGTTTGGTTTTCCAACACCCACACCAGGTGGTTCAAGCTTGTTCTTACAGAGAACCAGGGTTTCATTACCAGTACCCACATAGTGGCTCACTACCACCTGTAACTCTGGTTCCACGAGGTCCAGTGCTCTCTTCTGACCTCTGAGGACATCAGGGATGCACGTGACACATATGTAAGCAAAATACTAGTACACGTAAAATTAAATCAATGAATCTAAAAAATATTTAAAGAGTAATTTTTGTGTGTGTATTCTCCCTCTCTCTCTCTCTGCATGTGTGTGTGTGTGTAGTCTATGTGTGTAGTCAATGTGTATGTATACATGTGTGAGCTTGTCTTGATGGAGATCACATGTTGATGTTAAACACCTTCCTAAATTGCTTTTCACCTTAAGTTTTTGAGACAGGGTCTCTCACTAAACCTGAAGCTCATTGATTTTGCTAGACTGACTGTCTAGAAAGCCTTAGGGGTTTGCCTCTCCTTAGTACTAGAATTATAGACACAAACTGCCCAAGCTTTGTACAGAGATACTAGGAGTCTGAACTCATGTTCTTAAACCTTGGGCAGCGAGGATTTTACCAAGTAAGCTTTCCCCTCAGCCCCCGTGGGGCAATGTTTGTTGCATTTTACCACAACCCTCCAATGAACTAGAGCAACTAAAGCAATCTTGGCCAACAACTTCAGAACACTGAGTTACTATCAAAGATAAGCACACCGTGCCTTGTAACCCAGCACACCACTTCTGGTCTCTAAGTGCTGATATCCATCAAAATGCATAGACAGAGGCTGGAGAGACGTACAGTGGTTAAGAGCATTGGTTGCTCTTCCAGAGAACCTGGGTGTGATTCTTAGCACCTATGGGGTGGCTCACATCAGTCTATAACTCCAATCCAGGGCATCTAAAGCCTGTTGCTGGCCCCTGTGGGCACCAGGCATGTGCACAGTGCACAGACATACACGCAAGCAAAATACCCATACGCTCAAAATAACTTTTAAAACAGGAACTGCCAGGCAGTGGTGGCACATGCCTTTAATCACAGCACTCAGGAGGCAGAGGCAGGCTGTGAATCTGAGGCCAGCCTGGTCTACAGAGTAAGTTCCAGGATAGCCAAAGCTACATAGAGAAACTGTCTCAAAAAACAAAACAAAACAAAAGAAAGCAAACAAACAAAAAAACAAATACACAGAGACAAGAATATTCAAAACATTATTTTCATAATAGCCTAAAATGGGGAATAGCCCCAAAGTTCATCAAGACCTGATGGGTAAATTCATTGTGAGACAGTCTTACAAAAGAACACAGAACAGCAGTAAAATGAGTTTAATTACTGTAGTCTACAGCCATGTGGATGAGCCTCACTTCCCATACTGAGCAGTAAAGCCAACATAAAAGAATACAAACTCATGAGTTTATTTCTGTGAAGTCCAAGGACAGACAACACTGATCTAAGAGGACAGAAAACAGGACAACCTTTACTTGAAGGGTAGGTGTTGAATGGGTGGTTGCTGACTGGAAGGAGCCACAGGTGCACCTTCTGCTAGGATGTAGGTATTTAGATCTGGATCATCACTACACTGACATGCATAATGTCCTTTAAGGTATGTGAACTATAGAGCAATAACAAGTACTGAAAAGGAAAGGTAAAAACAGGTAGCTTCACAGAAGCAAAAATTTACCTTGTCCTTTAAAAAAAAAAATCAAACCAAGCAAGGGCCACATGCATGCTAGGTAAGTGCCCTATGGCTTAGCCACACACGCCCAGTCCCAATTTCTCATAAACTGTCACTTTGATATGCCATTCCTTAAGCGATTTAAGATGGCCGTAAATGTGAGGGCTGGAGACATGGCTCTGTGGTTAAGAGCCCTGTGTTTTTCCAGAGGACTCAGGTTCAATTCCCAGCACCCATATGGTGGCTCATGACTCTCTGTAACTCTAGTTATAGGGGACTTGACACCTTTACACAGACTGTGCACATAACCAATGCACATAACATAAAAATAAATAGTTATAGAAAAAGATGGCCATAAATGCAAAACGCACTGCTCAACTTGTTCCCATTTTACACATGCAGAAACTGAGACCCAATGAGAAGAGAGCTAGGGATGGTGGTTCATAATTGTAATCCCAGCAGTGAGGGGACTGAGGAAGAATTGACTTGAGTTTACAGTCACTGTGGGTTACACAGTTAATTTCAGGGCTGGCCAACCTGGGCTACAATGTGAGAGTCCCATGTAAAGAAGCAGGGATGAGGGAGAAAGTGTGGAGGCAGGCCTGGCATACAGAGGGTTGCCATACCCTTACTGGCCCCCTAGGCAAAGGCTGGCAGGGAGAGGCTGAACTGCCCTAGAGTCCCATGCTGGCTGAGGATACAAGTCTGAGATCTGATGTCATCTTCAGCTACAGGGTTTCAGTCCAGCCTAGGCTACTTGAGGGAGAAAGAGGAGGAGAAGGAGGAGGAGTAGGGAAGGAGGAGGAGGGGAGGAGGAAGGAAGGAATGCAGAAAAGGAAGAAAGAAACTGTGAAATCAGGAGATGTGAGGTGGTTCTTTGTAACCCTGGCTGTTGGGAGTTGGGAGTCGGAAACTCATGTTAAATACAGATAAGTTGGAGGAGCCACCGTTTGGGCTTCAAAGAGAAAAATTTTAAAGGTTCAGAATTCCAGGACTAAAACTCAAAGAAGTCTTAGGAGCTTTTGGTATGTGAAAATTCCAGGCTCTCTCTGTGACCTTGGTCAAGGTCGTTCCCTCTGGACCCACGTATGCTGTTTATTCAATAGGGAAAAAAAAAAGAAAAAAAGAAAAAAAGAAACTGACTTAGGATCCTGGAAGAAAGTAATTTTCATAAGTAGGCCCAGTGGCCAGGGAACCTCCAGCCTGGTGCTGCTGTGTCTGCGTGGAGGGAGCGCGGGAAGTTGAACTGGTCGGAGGTGGGCTGCAACAGGCCGAGGGGGGAGGGGTGGAGGAGGGGTCTCTCTGAGTCTGTCCTAAAGGGGAATCGGTCGCCTCCCGCCCAAGGTCTGCATGCTTTCTTCCGTTCTTGGGCTCTTAGGGCCTCGCCCCTCCCTCTCACATTCCCAACTCCCAAGGACAACTTGTCGCTGGCTTCAGACGCCTGCCCCGCCTGAGGCTTCCTTGTGTCCCCGACTCTGCTGTTTTCTTTTGTCTAATTTGTCGGTTTCTGCACTTGACAATTTCTTCGGAACTAACTTCAATCTACTTCTCTCTTGCCTGTTATAGTCTCTCTCTTAATCTCCTCTCTCTCTCTCTCTCTCTCTCTCTCTCTCTCTCACACACACACACACACACACACACACACACACACACACACACACACACACACACACACACGCTGTCTACTCTTCTTCCTCCTAGCCATCTCTGAGTCTTCCAGCTGGCTCTGGCCTGTCCTTGGCACACCTCCCCACTACCTACTGATCCGACGGCGCCCGAGGCGGTGTAGGCTGGTGAGATTGCTCGGGGAAGGAGGCTCCGGGATAATCCACGCGGCCGCGCCCCGCACCTACCGGCGGCGCCACGGAGACGCAGGATGCTCCGGATCCTCCTAGCGCCGTCAGCCCCACCACACCGGACACGCACTGTCCACGAGGCCTCAAAGGGTGGAGGCAGTGGCCCCGGGGCCGACTCCCGGGTGGCCGCCAATTTGGCCTCAAGACACTTCAGGATCTCGCAACCGTTGAAGGATGGCGCGGTTCCAAGAGGTAGGTGATATGGTCCCCGCCCTTGAGCTCATCCTGGGTAGGACTGCACCGAGGAGGATCCAGAGTGGAGAGGCCCTCTGCGGCCTTGCGACCTGGTGGCTTGAGCTTCGATCACCGACTAAGGGTGATGAGCGAGAGAGCGAGAGCGGCTTTTCGGCCACCAGCTTTAACCTTGAGCTCCAGACCGACCTAGGTTTCTGGTTGAGAATTCAAGGACGCGCCGAACCGCCCGATCCCCCTCCCCTGCCCATCTCTCTGGCTCAACTATCCCACTTCAATGCGGGGGTGCGGGCCCAGGGTCCCCTCCCCTTGTCCCACTGCATCTCCATCTAATCCAGTTCTTCCTGTCCAGAAGCCTGGACTGCAATAGGACCTTAGGCGACAGAGGTGATCTGCCCTAAACGGTTTCCCTAGTGGGGATTACTTAGAAAAGAAAAATGGCCATTCCTTTCCCGACAAAAAATGAAGCACTTCTGTCTGAAATTGTGAGGGTCCATCCAAAGGGGATCCCCGAGGTGCAGAACCAACGTGCTCTCTGCTCTGTAGTTGCAACACCCCCCCCCCCCCATGAATGGAGAAAGAATGGAGGAAGAATCCTGGCTTCTTCTTTTGTCTTTGAGAGGCTGTGAAAAAAAAACCTAGGTCCCTTACCCTCCAAATTGCTGGTTTTGATGAGACTCGGGGTTGTCTCTGGCCAAGGAGAGCGTGCATCCGACTGAGGGATCTAGGCGCCGCCATCTTACTCGAAATTCACATCCACAGAAACGTTGGTCTCTCTCTCTCTCTCTCTCTCTCTCTCTCTCTCTCTCTCTCTCTCTCTCTCTGTGTGTGTGTGTGTGTGTGTGTGTTAGTGTGTGTGTTATGTAGAAGGGCCTGTCGTTTACCAGAGTGTGCACAAGGTCGGGAGGTTGGGGGTGGGGGGGAATTGAAATCTTTAGGTGTGGTTTGTGGAGTGGATAAGAAAATCATGCGAGGTTTGAGAAGGCATGTAGAGAATAATCGTAGAGAGGCCTCGCACCCATGGGTATTGTGGCATCTCTGAGGAGTCATTGAACATGAAGGCCTTAGGAATTCCCTAAGACAACAAACTAACAGTGAGGATTTGCCCAAGCATGCCACAGAGACTTAAAGTTACCCGCTCCCAATTACGTTTGTGCTAACTGTGTACCTCCCTTCTCCCTATTTCAAATAAGACAGTCTGCAGTGTAGTTCACATGTGGTAGCATGCTGCCCTGGTCGGGTCTGGGCTTTCCAGAAGAAATAGAATTGAGGAGACCCATCCTGGAGGATCTGGGCTTCCCGAGGGCCAAGTTCCTGTCTCTGGATGCACTTAGCTTACTCTTGAGGAAAGAGAGACTGAGGCTTTTCCAGAGAGAATATTCTTTCCAAATTTCCCTGGGATCCTAGTACCAATGTTTCTCTTCTTGCACTTGGTTACAAGTCCAGAGAGGCAGCCTACGAGATCAAATGAAGCCTCCTTCACTGCAAATTACATTGCTCTTGGCTCCCCACTCTCAGGGGGCTCCCCACTCCAACACACACACACACACACACACACACACACACACACACACACACACCTCATATGGGGAGGGGGATGGGGAGGCTGGAACCATTATTAGACTTTCTTCCTTGGAGTCAAACATTGGATTTCAGAGGTGGTTGAATTGTTGAATTCGGGCCCCCTCTCAAATCTTCTCTTCCCTCCATCTTTCCCTCGCTCCCAGATACGGTGTGCTTCTCTCCAAATGTAGAGAAGCTGAAAATTCATAGCCTTTCCTAGTTTGGTGAAAAAGGTTAAAGAGGGAAAGGAAGAAATATATGACCCACGCAGGCAGCAGCCAAGGAGAGATGCCACAGACATCCAAGTCGTCCCTGCCCTCCCAAACTTTTTGATTCTGCAATCCTTCTCTCAAGGCCCAGCGGTGCCCTCTTCTGCATGAGGAATAAAGATCAGATCGTAGCTTTTGCAGTTTAAAAAAAAAATGGGAGAAGAAAAAACTGTAGGTATTCAGGTAGCCAGTGGGAGTCTACAGTTTGGCCAAGAGACCCAGGCAGACAGAGAAAGACATCCAGAGGGAGGGCTGGGGGAAAGGGGTTGAGGATTTTTGGAAAGAATCTAGAAATGATACCAGGTCCTGGGGGGTCCATATGCCTGTCCTGTTCCAATGGTTCTCCATCCCCAAACCCATTTTGATCCATAAATCATAAACATTATATACTATATACACTATGATATACTATATATGTTATATATACTATATCCGACACTTCTAATCTGCTTACATTCCCAGGTACCTCCTAAGAGCAATGGGGAAAAAACAGTTCTCATTGGCTGCCCTGTGCCTTCCCACTCAATTTGGCAATGCACAGAGGGGCAACTTGAGCTTCAGAGGAGTCCAGGGAACTAAACAGCAGGGCTTGAACCTCTTGCTTCTCATCCCGTGCCTCTTTTTCTTGCTCCCAAGACAGGCTTTCTCCGAAAAATGACATAAAGCTTTCTCTTTCTCTTTCTCTTTTTCCTCCCGCCCCCCATCCCCCATGTCTAAGGCTTTCTGATCCCCTGAACTTCAGTTTAACACCACCTCTCCTAATTGCTGGAGGCAGTTTGTGTCTGGAAACGAGGCCACACATGGTTAATGACTGTAGATCTTCACCACTGCAACCGCCGCCCCCCCCCGCCCCCCTTCACTGAGATTTCTGCACTGAACCAGGTCAACCATCACCTTTAAAAACACCAGTTGGTACTGCGGTCCTCCTCAGCACCGAGTGTAATCAAAGGGGAAAAGCGCCCGGGGCCAGAAACTTGGGTCTGGAATTCCAGCGTCTCCTTTCTCAGGAAGATGTCAAGTGGCGATTGTTAGCCCACTTCCTGTTCTTTCCTTTCCCCTCCCTCTCTCTGGCCACAGTTATTGGGAGGAAAGCCGTTCCCTAGCTGGATAATTAACCAAAGTGCCCCCACAGCTGGTCACAGGCTTGGAGCCCCCCCCCCCACGTCTGTCTTTCTTGTCCTGTCCCTCCTCCTCCTCTTTTGAAGCACTTCCGGACACCTGTTGAAGTCTGAGTCTCAGCTAAAGTGAGAAAGTAGTCTAAACCCCTAGATATCAGGTGGTAATGACCATAGAAAAATAGGTCCAAGCCAGCGTGGGCTTCAGAAATCCGCTGGCTCCTAAAGTCTTCTTGTACAAGACTCTCTCAAAAGAAAAGTTACACCTTGATGTGTAGCCAGGGTATTTGCTGAGGCATGAGCAGATTCTCGGGAACTCCTTCATGGAGAGAGAAGTCAGTGGTTATATAGTCACTTTTTGTTTTTGTTTTGTTTGTTTGTTTTTGTTTTGTTTCTTGTTGTTGGGGGGGTTTGTTTTGTTTTTGTTTTGAGACAGGGTTTCTCCGTGTAGCCCCGACTGTCCTGGAACTCACTCTGTAGACCAGGCTGGCCTCGAAGTCAGAAATCCGCCTGCCTCAGCCTCTTAAGTGCTGGGATTAAAGGCGTGTGCCAGTACTGCCGGGCACTATACTTCACTTTTTAAAGACAATTAAAAGAGAGAGCGATCAGATTTCTGTCCTTACCTCTTCTTTAGTCGAATCCTTCCTTAGCCCAGGGACCGGAGCTTCTGGACTCCAAGGTAAGCTAGAAGGATCAGAGGTCCCTCTTCTGGGCTTAATCAGGATGAGAAGTCTCTTTTTTTTTTTTTTTTTAGGTTAATGAAAAGTTTAATGAGGTTACTTTTCTTTTTTATTCTTTTTTTATTCTTTACTTCTTTGGCTCCTGGTGGGACCAGGTATCTCTGGAGTTAAGTTATCGAAGGGAAAGAGACCTCTGCGTCTCCTCTGCGTCTCCTCTCCTCCTGCTTCTCGGACTCCTGGCTGCTTAGCA
>NW_022196911.1:92166952-92187062 GCF_008632895.1 Mastomys coucha
ACACACACACACGGCACGAACATGGGGCTTGGTATCTTTAGGCAATTTCACCGTTAGGTTAAGTTACGGTGCGATCCACTGGCCCCTCCGCAGCTGTGGCGGTGATGGTTGGGGGGAAGCAAAACAGGAAGACCGCCAGACGGAGAAGTGGTCAAGACTGTGAGGCGCAGACTCGCAAGAGTCCGGGGAGGGGGGGAGATTGAGGCACCTTAGGTTTGTGCTCTGAGCCATAGGTTTAGATTTGTGCTACCGCCCGTAGCGGATGGAATCTGGAAGCCGGGGAGGGACTAACCCAGAGCCCCAGCCGCGTGGAGCTGGGAACTAGCGTTGGCATTGGGAAGTCGCATTGAAGGGATAAAGGGAGTTCGCAATGACACAGATGCTATCCTCAAACTGCAATGCCAAGGGCCTGCAGACGGACCTCAGTTCCCACCCTCCGGGACCAGAGGAGATGCAGGCGGAGGCTCTGGCCAGACCTCACTCAGACTAGAAACTCTGACTTACTGCCAAGTAGGACCTCGCTGCTTATGGCCCAACAACGGTCTTGAGAACCAGGGCCGCTGCCTCGCCCGGCTTCCTTGTTTTTACAAGGGTGAGCATCCTCTCGGTGAGCCTCTGTATCTCTGAGCTGAGGAATAGTTCTCCACCTTTAGGAACAATTTACTTGCTTCCTCCGAACCACAAACTCCACGGTCCCCTCCTCATTTCCCAGCTGTGGGGTTTTTCTTTCAGATGCCACCCCACTTGCCACCATTAACAGACACTTGCAAAACCCCACTAGGTCCCCAGCAAAGGGACACGTCCATCCTCTGGAGCCGGCCAGTTAATTAAAGAACACTAAGAAGCAGGAGGAGGTGTAATGGAGTAGTTTGGAACGTGAGGGGCGCTGGTGAGGTCATTAACCTCGGAGTAAAGATTGGAGCTGCAGATGCGCCTCTGGGCCTTTCTCAGCATCCGGGTTTTGGTCACTCCACCTGTCTATAGCATTCAACCTCTCTCCTCTTGTCCAGCGATGCGTTTTTTCCCCTTCATTTTCTCTTTCTCTGAGGAACGGTTTTTATTACCTCTAGGTATCTAAAACCAAATACCTTCTTCTATGTACCTGTCACAGACCAAAATAACGCAGAGGTAACAAGAAGCAACCGCACACTGGCTGTCTAGGCTCAAGGGTCTCATATTTGACTCCTTAGACCTAGTCCTAAACTGTAGAAGCTGAAAATTCCTCTAGGCGTAAATATACCCTCAAGAGAAAGACACTTTCAGGGGAGGAATGGTTTCAGAAACTTGCTTTGCAGAAGCAGTTTGCTCAGAGCAGTTTGCAGTGAGCCCTCTGCGGTGACTGCCTTGAGCTGACACATCCGTAGAACCCCCCCCCCCAACACTCTGGTTACAGATCGTACATCTTCATCATAAGGCATAAAAGTGTGCAAAAACTAGCTTGTTGTCGGTTGCTTTGCCTCTGCCCCAGAGCTTTTGGCACCCGTGAGAGATGCAGGATATTCTAGAGAAGGCCAGGTACTGGTACCTACCTACAGGGTTTTATGGTACACACATGGCTGCCCCCTTAGTTGGCTTTTCCAAGCAAAGTTTCACTGCCCTCTGGTTGCTTGTATGTGAACAGCAGGGGGTAGGGAGGGGATGGTTTTTAACATTTTAGGGGCACTCACTGTTACTTTAAAGTTTGATTTAAAAAAAAAAAGCATGATCCTATCCCCTATTTATGCAGCCCTCAATAAATCCCATAGCTTCAGGGGGTTTAGGACTACTCAATTCCCAGACTAAGAGTCATTTGGATTGAGGGAAGGGGCCAGTCTCTGGGAAAAAAAATGCTGAAACCAAGTATCAGTCAGTTTATGTAGATTTCACTTCTTGTCCTTTGGCTGGCAGTTTTGTGTTTGCCAGGCTGCCTAGCACCTTTGAAAATACTCAGGGCTGAGCATAATGGTCCACATCTTTCACCCCAGCATTGGGGAGGCAGAGTCAGGTGGATCTCTGTGAGTTAGAGCCCAGACTGGTCTACCGAATGAGTTCAAAGGCAGAGAACTACAGAGTGAAAGTCTTGGAGGAGAGGAAAGAAAGAACAACCCCAGCCATTGGATCTCTGAGTTCTAGGACAGCCAGGGCTACACAGAATCTCTCTGTGTGTGTTTGTGTGTGTGTGTGTGTGTGTGTGTGTGTGTGTGTGAACATTGAGACAGCAGCCTTGTCTGGACCCCCGGTAGTGGAAGTCCTAGCCTTTCTTCCCAGGGAACTGAAGCATGAAGCAATAGAAAAAGCTTTGCTGAAGAATGTTGATCTTGGTCTGGCAGCCAGACCAATTCCTGTGGAGGCTGGGCTTAGGCAGCACTGTTTGGTACAAAAACCAAACAAACAAAAAACCAAAAACAACAAAAATATGGCTTTGGTACTGGGAATTGAACTTGGAGTCTTGTGGCTGTTAGCCAATCACTCTGCTGTGAGGCTACATCCCCAGCTTGCTTCTAAATACCTTTATCATCTTGTTTGTAAGACATGAAGAACAGACAATCTCTGTCCATCCTAGGGGACCTCCCCACTTTCCCTAACGTCTTCCTATGTATCGGTTTATTTCAAGTCCATCAGAAAGAGTATCTCTCTTCTCTAGCTAGGAAGATTGTCCTGGCACCCTACCCTAGCTATACTCAAGCCACCCAGATCTCCCCAGAAAAAGCACTGGGCCTCTTCAGGCTATAAGGGTAGGAGTCCCCTCCCCTGGACTGTGTTCAAACAATTGATGGAGCATGGAAATCACCTGCTTTCTTGTACACACTTACATGAGGAACCTATGCCCTCCCTGGTTGTTCTCCATTGTCTGTACATTTCAAACAACTGTGCCTTGGAGCAGGTAAGCCCCTGACCACTGTTTGCCTGCCTCTCAGCTGCCAAACCCAACAGCTTTGGTCTATGGCAAGAAACCAATGACTAGTGAGCTAATAGCATTCAAACCCCTGCCTGAAAATGAAAAGGAAAAAAATAAACAATTTTCTGCTTGGGACAGCTTAAACTGACTAATCGTGACTGTGACAACCTGACCTAAATGTTTTTAATCAGAGCAGAAGAAATATATACCCATTTGCTCCCTACGTTAGTAATTAAAGAGAGCTAATTGGTATTTTCAGGAACTTCCGACTGAGGGTCAGAAGCCTCTAGTCATCTTTTCACCCCTCCTTGCCCCACCTCACCCTCAAAGGACAGTCCCCACCGTGGAGTTGGCCTCTTTCTGTCAGACAATGGGAGGGGGAGCTCCAGACCCTCTAGCTCCTGCTTTGCAGCCATTATTTCTTAGACCCTGAGAAGGGGACACAGTGATTGGCCAGAAGTTCTTGCCCAGCAGGGTTGTCCCCTTTCACACATCCCTAGACTTGTTTCCAGGAGCCAAGACCTCTCGCTGGCTGCCAAGTCAGCACCGCCAAATTGGCAGAGTGTGGCTCCCACTGGAGGCCCAGAACTCAGCCCAGTGCTGGGCACGTGGGAGGAGCTCAGAAAATGTTTCTCCGATGTGGAATAAAAAGACCCCACCGGGCAAAAGTCTTCACCTATTTGAGGGTTTCCTGGCAAGTGCGAGACCCAGTTCTTTTTAGTCATTTCTCTCACGCTCTGTTTCACTTCAGCCTTCTGCTCCCCTATTTTTTTCTTCCTATTCACGTTCTATGGCAGGACCCCGCTCACCTGGAAGCCCTTAGACAACCGCTCTGCAGACCCCTCCCCTCCCCCGCCGGCCCCAGCCCCAGGAGATCCAGAAACTTCAGGCTACAGGGAGTTTGAACCTGAAATGAGCCAGATAATTGCCCCAATTCGCTGTTCCTTATTGAAGAGATAGTTTACAGGCTAAGAGGTTCAAAGGGCCTCACTTTTATGGACACTGCTCTAAGTCAAAAGAATACATTACACACATACTGGCTTGAGGCTCTCTGGCCATCCAACCTAGACTGGTTCTCTGAGAACAAAGGAGACTTCCTCCTTCTCCTCCCTCCTCCCTCCTCCTCCCTCCTCCTCCTCCCTCTGTCTTCCTTACTATTAATACTTATTAAATGTTCTCTGTGAGCGGACATCATACTTAATTCTAGGCGCACAGTACATGAATTGCTATAGCAACCCTGAGATCTAAGATACCCTTCTATTTTTTTTTTTTTTTGGCAGATGTATAAAGGAAGATATTTTTCAATCAGGAAGTGTGTGTGTGTGTGTGTGTGTGTGTGTGTGTGCAGAGAGAGAGAGAGAGAGAGAGAGAGAGAGAGAGAGAGAGAGAGAGAGAGAGAGAGAGACCTAGGGTATAACAGGATGGAAATAAAACTAAGGATGAGAATATCTTAAAGTTTTGAAATATAGAATGCAGATAGTTTCGCCTGCCCTGAAACGAACAAAGAAGGGAGGCAATTAACTGGCTAATTCCTAGACCCAAATGCTTTCCCTTGAAATGGGCGGATAATGAGGCCCACAGTATGTTCGCAGTTGAATTCGCCTGATGTCGCTCCATTTCCCCCCTAACTTTGGCGAATCCATTGGGCAATCACAGTGAGACGCACAGACGCCAGACGCTGCACGTGGACGCGCGCGCACTCACGCACTCACACACAGGAATGCTGACACACACAGACCCGACTTTATTCTGCCTCCAGAGTCTTTTATGACTCAGCCTTGGGAATGAAAGTAGAGTTTGGAGAGAAATAATGTGTCCGGGGCCGGATGGGGCGCAGCTGCTCCAGATGTGTGCTGGGTAATTAGGCGTCCGTGAGAGATGGTGCCCGGCTGGGAAAGGAGCGTCCCCTGGGACCAGAGACCCCGGCAGGCACTGTGCCACAGTCTGTCCCATAGTTGGCTCTTTGCTGCCTGGTCCAAGGACTCCCTCACTCCTCTCTCTGCCCATCCCTCTGGGCTGGGACTCTCTAGTCTTGGAAATAACTTAGGCACATGGTTATTGCCTCTGTCACCAAGAAAGGAGACTAGAGGGTTTGATTTCTCCTGTCCCACACTTCTCAGGTCCTGAACGGCTCTGGGCTCAGACTCAAAGGCCAAGAGTTCGGCATAAAGTCTTTGCTCCACCTAGAATTCAATACAGTCATTGGCTCTGGTCAAGAATGTCCTCTGGCTTTGGAGTATTTAAAACATTCCTGCATGGAACACCTTCTCTTAGTTTCACAAGGTTTTTAAACTTCCCTTCCCTGTCCAATGGGTCTTTTCCTTTTGGGCTTTCAAAGGCCTAAAACTCTGGTCCAGTCTCACTCAGCTAGGAAGGTAATGAATTGCCCATTTCCTGCTTTGCGTTTGTCTTGGCTCTGACTCCAGCTAAGTTTCCTCTATCTTCACCACTAATGTTCTTATGGCTTGTGCCAAATCTAAAACCCAGGAAACCCCAAATTTGCAGCAAAAACTGTCTCTAAAAGTTGTCATTCCGGAATGAATTATGGTAAAAGAAAGCCACCACGTTTGTTGGTGTGAATGACGGTTATTTGAACTAGAACATCCACTTTGTAGTAGAGGGCACGTTTCTTCCAGCCCTGCTCAATTATTCTTAATATTTGCTCAGATCTTGGGCTAACTACTTAATTTTTTAAAATTTTTTTAATTTTTTTTATTTTATTTTTATTTTATTTTATTTTTTTAGACCTCGGAGACTTCGTTTTCTAGTTGAAAGAGGGAGTTAAAGATGCTGGCGCTGCGCTGCAGCAGGCTGCAGAGATCAAAGGAGATTCCGCTGTGGAAGGCTCCCTAGTAGCGGTGGGGGCTGGTGGAGCCTTCCTTAGCTGTCCAATCCTTTCCCAGGCAGCACTCTTTAATCTTGTTTCTCTTGCTTGGCAGAGGGCGCCAAAGGCGACGCGCTGGCGGCCAGCTCCAAGCCAACCAGGCCCATTGCATCTGTCTGCAGGAACCTGTCTCTTCACCCTGCATTGGACGCCGGGCTTCGGAGAGGATCTGGCTGAGTGAGGATTCAACGCCAGGGCGCCGCCTAGAGGTCGGTCGCGTCCTCGGTCTCGCTCACCGACGACTACCGAGCTGCTAGTCCAAGCCACAGTGTCAGACTTACAAAACAAAATAAAATTCCTGCTTGGGTCAGGGACTTGGGTCAGGGACTTGGTTTCTGGGACCGTTGACTTAGCAGAAACCTGCCTCCCCTCTGCTTCATAATGAACTCCAGGAAGCGAGAGGGACCAGGGATTTCAAAGAAATATTTGTCCTTGTGATTCTGACTAAGTGGAAGAAAAGAGTCTTATTCTGTGTCTATGTCTGCACAGGTTCATCTCACTGCCCAGACTGCTCATCCAACTTACCTCCTTCTCCCGTTCATGCCAGGAATGTGCTTTCACTTCAAGAAGAAAAGGGCGATATGGAAAAGTTACTCTTTTTTCTTATAGCTCAGTTACAGGATTTCTAGATAATTTGGAGGTGGACATGTTTTGGGAAAGAATTTGGAAAACATCTGGGGGGAGGGGTGATAGGAAAAATTTCCCAAATAGCCTTTACTTATTGAGTAATGTCCTACTGATATCCCAGCAATAGTGAAGGGGGTACTTGAAGACGCCAGAAGCCCTGCCCAGGGAAGTCTGTACTGAGCATTAGACAGCTGAATTTTGAGACATGGATGACCTTGAAAGGAAAGAGCTTGGCATCCGACCAACAGGTTTGAAGTGTCCTTAAACTCCATGCAGGCTTCTTTTTGAGACTGAGATCAAAAGCCCACGTTCTGGAGCTGGGAGTAGGGAACTTCGGACAGAGCCTCAGAAAACCTCCAAAAAAACCCACATGAGAGTGTGTATGCATACAGGTTTGCTGAGCTAAGGGTGCAGCCTCTTGTGGTTTTCCAAAGAGCCCCTTTCTCCAGTCATGGAGCTACAGAGACCAGGCCAGCAGTGGGCTGCGAGCCAGCACTCTGAGCTTGAGCCATGGCTGTCCCTGACCAGGCAGCTCTATTGGAGATAGAAAAATAATAGTTTTGAATAGCTGAGGACCATTGGCCTGCTCTGTCCTTCTTCCTCCCTCTCCTGTGTCTTCTAGGGGGAAATGCTAATAGGTGTCACAGCTGTCACCACAGTGTTTTCAATAGAAATGGAGAATGATGAAGACCAAAAGAAGGGAGCACACAGTGGGGATACCTAATGGGCAGAGATGGAGGGGCTTCCCCACGTCATTTCGGGAAATAAATATTCCATAGGTATAAGGTACTTCCTGTCTCAGATGCTTTTCTCTCTTGGTGCCAGGTCCTCCCACAGGGAAGACCACCACACTACTGCTCACCCCTGGCCAATCTTCCTCAGAATGGGCCTGCCAATTCAACCTTTTTTTTTTTTTTTTTTTAAATGATAGGAGACAGCTTGGTATTATCTGAGCCCCCCCTTTTTTTTAAAACTCTATTTATATATTTTTTTTTAATCTCCAGAGAAGGGAGCCTTGGCAGCATTTCCTGGAGGGAGGAATGAGTTGGCTAGGTCAGGGCTGCACCTGTGTGTCTGTGGGGCGGAGTGTACTCCTCCTGGGCCTGGTGCTTGGTGATGAATAACTGGAGTACAGGGAACCCCCGTGCTGTCCCCCTAAATCACCTAACCATGTACTTCGAGTACACAAAGAGGGCAAGCCGCCCCTACCATGGCTCCTGGTTCTCTGGAGTCCCCGGAGAAAGACAATTTTTTTTCTATTAGTTTTGCTGCTGTGCCCTGGTAGAACAAATCCGGATTCCACGAAATTGTGGGAGAAAAAAAAAAAAAAGCAATCTGCCCAGGACAGAAAGCTGTGTCAACTTGAGGTCCACTGGTTGCTTTGGTTTGGTTTTGAAGCTTTTAAAAGTGCGGGAGAGAAGCAAGCAGTGAGACTCCACGGTGGACACCACGGTGCTGTCATTTGTGCTCTGTACGCGGGACAAGGAGATCCCCGCGGGTTTTGCCTCTGGAGCCGCTCACTGCTCAGCTCCCTTCATGCCCTCTGAGTTTCCCAAGTCTTATCCCCTGTTCCATTCTAACAAATACCTGGCAATAAACGGGCGGGGCAGGACAAAGGTCTGGAAGCCGGAAAGCAGCGGAAAACCCTAAAACCCCCGCATCAAGCAGATAGCACATCAAATGGGCTTGTAGTGAGGAGTGCAGGGCTCCTCTACCTAGGCTGTGCCTAGGTAGGTTGCAGCCCTTGGTTGGGCTCTGGGCTCTAGGGGCCCAGGTTAGGCGTTGGCTTCCAGTCCTGGCCACGGAGCTAGAGAGAAAGGCACCGAGGCCCGGGAGACTTCTCTCCACGCGGGCAGAGTCTGCAAGCTCCTTAGCCTCGTAAATTGTTCTCCTTTCCTTATACCCGCCCTGGCCGTGTTTCTTTTCAGGACAAGAGGGGATACAAACTGTTTGAAGTTCATCAGCACGGTGAAGTTTTATTGTATTTCCGGTCCCTAAGATTTATACCCTGAAAGAGAAGCCGGCAGTCAGGCGGACTCCCTCCTCACCTCCGAGTTTCCACGCCGGACACACACGTGGCCAAGCGGACACTTACCTTCGGGAGCAGGGAGGGAGGGAGCGGGGTCCGACCGACTCTCCCTCACCCGCTCAGGTAAGTCTCTCAAATTTAAGAGGCCTCTGATAGTTGTGGCTTCAACTGCAGGACTGGGCCAACCTGTGAGGATGTGCGAAGTGACTTTGTAGGGATGGAAGAGAGCGGGAGACAAGGATGTACTCAGACTAGAGGAAGCAAACTTGTTCTCTGCCTGCCCAAACCAGGTCCCCAACATCTCCACTTCTTTGTAAAGGCAGAAAAGAGTGGCCTACCTGGGGCTGTTCAGCGCCTGTGGAGCCAGAGTGCTAGCGTATTTCCGCAGAGTGACTGACTGCTCCAGCTAGCTAGCCTTACTGCCTTCTAACGCTGGCTTTCTCCGTCAATTTTTTTTCTCAGCTCTACTTGGCTCCACTCTCCTGTCTACTCCCCTGTCTCAAGGCTGGGGTTGCCTTAGAGTTGGAAGGTTTGATCTCTGGGAGCTGCCTGGGAGTCTGGGTAACCCTGGAGCCCAGGGACTGGCCAGATGGTGAGTGTGTGCGACCCTTCCTAGCAGTTTGAAGTTAAGAATCCTTTTCATGTGGGGAGCCCTCCAACTCTGGTCTTTGTTGAGAGGCCAGGTAGGTATCTCACAGAGGCCCTGGCCGGGCTTAGAGCTGGGCCCTGGGCCTTCTTTGGTCAGGATTCTTGAAATCAGTTCTGGAATTCTGGGTCCAGCACTTCGAATTCCTTGTTTACTAGCAGCAGACCTCTGTTAGGAAAAAGTAGAAGAAAATAAGTTAAGCAGAGGAAGTAAATTCTGTGGGCATTTTAGCTCACAGGGGGGCCCCAGGAGCCTGCCCCAGTGAGCCCTGGAGACAGAGCTTGAACCGGGACTGCTGAGTGAAGTAGGTAGTTTCATGTTGTTGGGCCTGGCTTTCTGAACACAACGACATCAAACCACCTGATTCACGCCAGTTACTGCTTCTTGCTTAGCTGGAGGAGTTCTGTAGGGTGCTTCAGGACTGGTGTGTGTCGCCCTTGCAAACTAATAAGACAGGCTTGAGGGCCCTCAACTGGGAAGAGCAAAAATCTTCCCTCAAGAAGAAACCTGGTGGATTCTAGGATGCCTCTTCACCTTTTAGCAATAGATAGATAGATAGATAGATAGATAGATAGATAGATAGATAGATGATAGATAGATAGATGATAGATAGATAGATAGATAGATAGATAGATAGATAGATAGATAGAAGAGAGGGGTGTAAAATGTGAATATTGTTATCTCTCAAAGGCACCTTCAGGAAAGGCAGGGACTGAGCTCTTTTGCTACAAAGTCAAGGGTGGTGATGACAGCCAGGGCTTCAAGCCTTTGGGTTGTGGACTCCTGTCTGCCTTCAGACCTTCCCTGAAAGGTCTCTGCAGGGAATCGGTTTCCAACAGGGCTACACGGGATCCTCTGAGTCTTTGTAATCTTTGGATGGTGGTGGTGGTGCGTGTAGGGGAAGCTATATACCTCAGGAAAAGTTTGAAGCTCCTCTAAGGAACCGGTAGGTCCCAATCCCAAAGGGAAACATCAAGACCATTTTGCAATCTCAGCCTGCAGGTCATCAGGGTCCCTTCTAGGGCCCCCTAGTGGGACAGGACTTCCTGAAGTGTGTTTGTGGGTGTGTGTGTGTGGGGGGCGGTGAGGAGTCCTTCCTTTCCCAAATTCTAGTTGGCGTTTTACCCACTGGTTGAGCTGGCCTGTGGGTTCACACAAGTTCTGAGGACCACCACGCTCGGGGAGAAGGGGCCTAGGCAGCAGGAGAATCTAAGCTGCTAGGTTATTCAGTACAGCCTGCTGTAAGGGTGGGTCTGGAGCCTGGACAGGGTAAGGCAGTCTGTCCTCTCTGACCCCAGCCCTTCAAGGCTGCTGCTGGCTCTCTGCCTAGGAAAGAAGTTCCTAGGAGTGCCGGTGGGAAGAAGGACTTGCCAACCGAATAGGCTAACTTTTGTTCCTAAACCCTTTCCCTGCTTGAGGCAGAGGAAATGTGCAAGGGGCCCATGAAAGAGGCCCTGACCGGATGGGTGTCCCGGCGCCAGGCTGATTGAGATGTGGGGGTGGGGGGAGCGTTGAATAAGAGGCCTCTGCAATGGCAGAAGGCACAGGGAGACCCACTCCCAGAGCAGAGTGTTTCTTCAACTCACTGTCCTGATAAGAAAGGACCTTAGAGTATGTCCTTTGACATCTGCTTATCTTCCCCTGTGGGCTAAGGGGGTCTGGAATGTTCCTGCTGCTTTACCTTGCTTCCTCAAGGACTACTTAGAAACCCAAACAGGCACTAGGAGCCTGACCATATTCCTTCCCTGGGTTCCCCACCCTGGCCACCTCCTCCCAGGAAAAGTGCTGTAAAAAAATAAAAAAGACAGAAAGAAAAAAGAAAAAAAGAAAAGAAAAAAAGGAGGGGGGATTTAAGAGAGAAAGGAGGAAATAAAGTCTTTGGAAAGCAGAGAGTTTTACAACAGCCAAAGGTTTTATGGAAGCAATTATGTAATAGCTTTCTACCTGCTCAGAACCCTTTCCGCTCCGCCTGCTGCCCACTCCGTTTGGTCTCCTTGATGCCTCCCCCCCAAAGGACTCAGTCACCTCCCACTGTCTTGAGTATCCATGATGGCTGAGAGTTGGTAAGAAGATTCCTCAGGTCCATTGGGGCCACTGACCTCTGACATCCTATGATGGATGTCAGAAGATTTCATCATTTTCCAATTAAGATCCTTCCTTGGGGTTGTGGAAGCCCCCAGGTTTGAGTCCCAGTACAGAATGTGATACCTGTTTGCAGGTTATTTTGGAAAAAGGGGGTGGGTTCTGGGATTTTGTTTTTCCCTTCCAATGTCTAATGGAACAAGTATCTTCAAACCTCCCTGTATCCCACAGTAGGTCTGGAGTCTAACCTCCCTGTATCCCACAGTAGGTCTGGAGTCTAACCTGGGGCTCAGGAGCAATGTCTCCAGTGCTTGGGGACAGAGACTGGGACTTTAACAATGTTGTTGTATGCAGCAGTGTTTTGACATGACCTTCACAGTCACCTGGGGACTGCCACACTCAGCTGTCTCCTTTCCTTTCACACTTGTGCAAGACACAAGTAGTAATATTTCCACCCCATCCCCTTCGCTACCATGAAATAAGTGTCACACCATGCATGCTGCCCCTGCGGGTTGGGGGAAGATACGAAGAAGTAAAAAGATTTCATGGTTGGATAACAAAAGTCACCAAATTTCATGACCTTTTCTGGGTCAGTTGGAGGTATTTGCTCCATCTTCCATTAAAACGTTCCAGCAGGATGGTGTAATTGAATCCAGCTTTAAGTCACACACATTGATTTGAAGGTGTAATATGAATTTTGCTTGAATACTAAGTTAAGAGGCAAGATTTCAAGTGAGGCTTTTACATCAGCTAATATTGTAGAGCCAAAATTTAGACATTAATATCTAGGTTTTTGTCTTCCCTATAGGTGTATTGATTTTTTTTTAAAAAAAATATGCACACCAGCTTTGGGGTTATATTTTTAAAAACAGGGACAGAATCACTATTAACCTACATTATTCACAGGGATTATACACATAACCACATATGAACAACTAGATCTTAAATGCCTGTGCCCAGGCACATTTAGTATTACAGCTGCGAAGATTATTGTATATACTATAAATGTATGGATTAGAGCATATTTAAAAACTAGGTTCCCTTACAGAAATATTGGTTTGAAACAGACATGTAAGACAAATACATCTACTCAAATCCAGCAGGCATCAATATCAGCTTTAGCTTATCAACTAAAAACAATGTTCTGTTTTCTCACAGTTTTCCTTTATTTTTTTTCTCTTGTACTCCCTTTTCAGTCTCTAGGTTTTCTCTTCTTAATGACAGAGACACCCTCACTTCACCCCCACCAAGTAGTCTCCAAAGTGCAGGCACTTACCCTGGCTGGCTGTGATCAGCATCCGCTTCTCTTCTTGGTTGCTCTGGGCCCCAGTGTGGCCCAGGGGCTTTGCCTTCCTGGTTTTGTTTGTTTGTTTTGTTTGTTTTTTTGTTTTGTTTTGTTTTCATGCTGCCCGCCACTAGCCCCAGCTGTGTTCAACCCAGGCTCCAGTGTAAGACTTGACAGGAGGCTATAGGGAATGTGGGATTGTCTTTCTCTCTAGGACTTAGAGGTGGGCTGCAGAGTAGCTTTGCTCTCTGGACAGAGTATCCCCACTATAATGTTACTTTTGTTAAGTAACTATAGGCTGTGGGTCCCAGGGGCCACAGTTCTGTGTGCTCTGTTCTGGCATGATGGGTACTATTGCCTAGGAAGGGAAAAAGATTTGAGGGGTTCCCGGGAATCACCGAGCATTTCAGCAAGGGGGCACCCACCCTGGTGACCATTTCGTCCTTTGCCTCTGTTGAAGCTGGGCTCAAGTTTGAGGCAGCAATCCCTTCTGGAAAGCTTGCAGCATGGGTGAGACTCCTTGCTGCTGCTGCTGCTGCTGCAGTTACTGCTGCTGTATCTTCCCCCGAGGGGGGTGAGATGGGGTATATACCCCAGGGATGAGGGGAAAAGTTCATTCTCTTCTGTAATCACCTCTCCAGAGAAGACAAGATTCCCAAACCTGTCTCTTCCACTTTGTGTGCCCCCTCCCACCTCCGGCATCTTGAGCAAATACCCAAACTATCTCTTACTTAGAAAAGAGGCCTGGGTCTCCTCTTCACCCATCAGTGATTCCATAAGGGATTAAGAACAGCTCCCTAGGCACTTACAACCCACAAATATGAATTCAAATGACTTATCTCCCTCTTACAGGGCACAAGCCAGGAGCTCAAAGGTTTTCCTCTGATTCTTTCTCTAAACTAAATGAGCCCCTTGACTTCTCTCTCCTTGTGAAGAGTCTTCAGCAAAGCCCAGGAGAGGAATGGGATCCAGGAGGGCAGCAGGCACAGCCCAGCACCTACACAGCTTGGGTCTTAAAAACAGCCTTGCTCCATCACTTTTCCATAAATAAAAATGCCCCAGCCCACAGTTCACATGTCCTTTTGGGCCCTAATTTATATACTACAGAAAATCATATACCCACCTCGACATGCTTCATAACGCTGTTATTTATGGCTGGGGAGGGATTTTTTTTTTTTTTTTGCCTGAAGACTATATTTATTACAGGTAAAACTGATGGCAAAACAGGAACAGGTGCTTTGCCCTAACTATGATTCATTCGCTCCAGGCCCAGCTTCTTGCTGGCAGGTCCGGGAAGCTCTCTTGACTTTTCCAAGCGTCCAACCGCTACTTAGAAGAATTTGCATCGGATTTTTGTTTCCCCATTTGGATACTATGGCAAAAACAGATCTTCACGCTGTTTGGTTCCGGATCTGCTGGGCTGTCGCTCTCCAAGAGCGTGGGTGGAATTGAAGGGGCCGGCTGGGCGCCCGCATTGATCTTTAAAAAATCATTTTGAAATCGCCATAATGTGAAGAAATATGGCGCTTCGCCCTCGTATTTCACACGTAATGACACGAGATGGCTTCATTTGGAAAGACAAGCGGGCGGGACTGTGTGTGCGCTCGCGGAGGTAATCCGCAGCCTTCCACTGGGCAGAAGGGGTACTGGCTAAAAACATAAGCCCAAGTTAGAACGGTTCCACTTTTTCTAAAGGGGGGGGGATAAGCGGGGGTCACGGCTACCGGAGCAGCCTGCCTAATAACGGTCCAGACTCAGAGAATAGCCAAGAAATCTGTCTGTTCACCTAACCGGAGGAAACGAAGCTTGTCTAGGGGCTGGGCCTCCCAGAGCTCCACACCGGGGGAGGTGCCTGCACCCAGGCAGAGGCAGTAGAAGCAAGAGCTGGGAGAGCCGCCAGGAAACCAGCCGGTGGCCTCGGGGGAGTCCCTGCGCAGGGCCGCAGAATAGCTGCTAATAAAATGCACTATTTGTAATCTCCACGAGAGGATTGTAGGGGGGAAGGCGGCGGGTGGGGGAAACGGACTGATGCCGGGGAGTCCTCTGTACTTGCTTCTGTCCTATGTCGGTATTTGGACCTTTTCCAGAGCGGCAATTCCGGGTGAAAAGCGCTGGACACGAGTGTTGAGAATTTAGCTTGCCTCTTTGCCTTTTTGGATGTAAAGGAAGTGTAACCCGGTGTTCCTTACTGTGCCGTTTGGGGGACCTTCTTCTCCCTCTCCAGCGCTCTTTTAATCATTTCTCACATTAGTCCCCTCATCTGGACAGTTTGAAGGGTCTCAGAGATTTCTGGATGTATAGGATAAGAAATGACCGTGGACCCAGCCTTTCACAAAGGCCCAAGAAAAATTTTAAGGAGTTAAATAAGACTGGTTAGTCTCCCCCGAAACTCTTTCGTAGACTAGTTCCAGGGCCTGGTGCGTCTGTTTGGCCTTAGGCAGGCTATAATTTCAGGACAGATAATGATTCTTTGGACACTGGTCCCCTTTCGCCTCTCTCAGCTGCTAAAGGATCAAGGGAAGAGCCTAGTCACGTAAATCTCCCCAAATTGTGCCCCGAACCCCCTCCAAAGAGGATAACTGTCCTATAAAATCCCCAACTTCTTTCTCATCCTTTTACTTCATCTCCTGTGGGTCGCTGTACTGCTGTTGTTTAATAAACATCTCTGTCAAGGGGACAGAGGACAGGAAATGAGGGCCCGCGGGGTGGAGGTGGAGGTGTTGGGGGGGGGGGTGACAAGACTACCTCCTTTAATTACCCAGTCGGGCCTCTCCCGCTGCTCTGAGGCTGGGACTCTCTCCCTCCCTGTATGCTGGTCCTCCCTCCCCTCTCTCTCCAACCCGCCTGGGGAGAGGGCTCCTCAGCCAGCGTCCCTCCGGAGGCAGCCCGCTGCTCGCCTCCGCCTCTCCTCCGCCCCCATCGCCCCATGTTGAGAACCCCCCCTTCCTGTAAAAGCGGGAGGGGCCCCGGGCGGCCCAGCAGCTCAGGCTGAGGTTACGTGGCCGCCGGAGCCCTGACGTGATAGCACATTGCATCAGCATAAAACAATCCATCGTGGATATGGAATGCGGTGAGGACGGATGACAGCGCGAGCGCAGCCCCCTCGCCCGATTGATTTATGTCGGAGCTGACGCTTTATCAGGCAGTCCGCAAAACTTTGACCAATCATTTTGCAAGGAGCTCCGAGCCGGGCTGCTCCACTGTACTTTGTTGGCTGAGAAGTTGAGCAGGGGGTGGGGGTGGGAGGGTGGGGGTCTGGGGGGGTCGCGTCCGAAAGCCCTCTGCACCGGGTCCGTGTGCCACCTTTTTCCCTGCTTGGGCGCCGCGGCGCGAGCGCTTCCCTTCCCCCTGCGAGCGCGCGGATAATGTCTGAGAATGTCCATTTCTGGGACGCTTAGCAGCTATTATGTCGACTCGATCATAAGTCACGAGAGCGAGGACGCGCCTCCAGCCAAGTTTCCTTCGGGCCAGTACGCGAACCCGCGGCAGCCGGGCCACGCCGAGCACCTGGACTTCCCCTCGTGCAGCTTCCAGCCCAAAGCGCCGGTGTTCGGCGCCTCCTGGGCGCCGCTGAGCCCTCACGCCTCGGGGAGCCTGCCGTCCGTCTACCACCCCTACCTGCAGCCCCAGGGCGCGCCGGCGGCCGAGAGCAGGTACCTCCGCACCTGGCTAGAGCCGGCGCCGCGCGCCGAGGCCGCCCCGGGGCAGGGCCAGGCGGCCGTGAAGGCGGAGCCGCTGCTGGGCGCGCCGGGGGAGCTGCTCAAACAGGGCACGCCCGAGTACAGTTTGGAAACTTCGGCGGGCAGGGAGGCTGTCCTGTCTAATCAAAGAGCCGGCTACGGGGACAATAAAATTTGCGAAGGAAGCGAGGACAAAGAGAGGCCGGATCAAAGTAAGTTATAAAAAAAAAAAGAGAGAGAGAGAAGAAAAGAAAAAGAAAAAGAAAGAAAGGAAAGTGAGGAAATCCCCCCCACCCCCAGGCCGCAGGCCAGGCCCGGGGGAGGGGAGGGGAGAAGCCATAAAGCGGACAATGTAAAGGGACTGCGCGCCTGGGGCCGCAGGGCTAGCGAGGGAGTGGAGGGAAGAGGAAGGAAGGGACCGGGAAAAGAAGAAGCTGGGTGTTCAGGAGGGGGACACTGAGGCTGCCCCCCACTCCTCCTAGTGGCGCAGGGACTGAGACTCAGGGACCAAGTTTCTTTAGTCCTTCTTTCTTCCCCAGGCTCGGGTTGGAATCAGGGAAAGGGACCTGCGACAGTCCAGGGAGGAACTGTAGGGGGCCGGGCCGGTGGCCAGCGCGGCCGGGAGCCCGCGCGGGCACGGGGCCGAAGCGCACCCGGCAGAGCCGCCTGCGCCACGCGCAGACCGTCCCCGCCGGCCAAGGGGAAGGGGGAGGGGGCTCATTAGGATTTTATTTGCGATGCAACAGCTTGGCGGAGGATTGTTCCTAGCAGATCTCTTGCAGTAGCCGCGTCGGGTCGGCAGCAGGCGCCGGGAGGGGCGGGGGAAGCCCAGGATGCGGTGACGGAGCCCCCTCCCCGGTGCGCCGGCCCCTCCCTGGGAGCCTTCCCTCCGGGGGTCCCCCGCCCTTCTAGGGCATCCTCTACAGGGTGGCCGTTTCTCCTCCTGCGGTTCCCGCTGATCTCCGTGGGGCATCCGATCACAAGCCGGGGCAGTCCACCTCTCGGAGAGTCTAGGCATCACTTGCCAAAGACAGGGCCTCCCTCTAGGATGGAGGAGAAGACACCCGAAGGGACCCGGGGGAGGGAGGGGGAGGACTGCGCAGGGGCGGAGAACTCTACCCTTGGTGGAGAGTTTCTTACCACCTCCCACTCCTAAAAGCACCCTTGCTAAAATAAAACCCCGAGTGGAAACTGATGCTGGCTGAGAGGAGAGGACGTTTAATTTTCTCAGTTTGTTTTTAAGGATGGGGATGACAAACTGGTTGGGGGCTCGCTCTTGGTCCCAAACAATACCGGACAGACTGACAGGTCAACTCCTCAACCCCGTCCTCCTCTGGGCAAATAGTTTGGTCCTTGCTCGCCCTATCAGACGTCCCACCAACAGAGTGGCCAATGGGACCTCTGGGGACATGTTTGCCCTCTGAAAAGCAAGGAGAGACACTACTCCCCGGTGACCCTTGTGGTCCCCTTTTACCTCCAAATTGCCAGGCGGAGTCATTAGGAGCTTGTATCTCAAAACAGCTCTTCCCAAAGCTCCGGCAAACACGCAAACAGACCCCCGTCACCCCATGCCCTCAAACTCGGGCCTGAGAAGCCCATTATTGCAAAGCAGCCATTTGGCTAGGATCAATTATTAACAGTTTTTTTTCCTCTTTCATATTTAATGAAAGAGGAAAAGGCTGCGGGTCCCATCCCAGGCAATCACATTAAGGGAATAGCGCTGCAAATTGGTAAGACACGCTACTTAGTGTAGGATGAAGTGAATTTTTAAAATATACATAGATATCCAGAGCTTTTCATTTGGGGGAAGCTGGTGAAGTGGATCTTATTTGTAATTGGCTCCGCTTTGGGAGGCAGGCAACTTTTCTTAAGTCCTGAGGTCTAAAGAGAGATGCTGGACAGAAGAAGAAGAAGAAAAAAAACCTGTATATGTTATTTGCTCTTTGTGCCCCTCTTCCACTCAATTACACCTTTCTCTGCCTCTCCATTGGATCAGTTAAAAGGGTTGGTGTGCTGGGAAGGGCTTTCTGTCCCTCGCCATCTCTGCTTCCCCACCTTGGAGCTGTAGCAATTTTGCTTCCCAGTTTCCCTGAACTTGTGTTAACCAAACTGTGAGCTGAGCAGCAGAGGAGAAGCGGCTATTGCTGCCATAAGTAATCTGGAAGCCCTGGGGCTCCCCGTCCACGGGCTGCAATTGATAAATGGCTGCAATTGGGTTGCTTGTGAGTCGGAGTGTGCTGGGTGTCCGTGGCTGTAAATGCAGACTCTTATTTGTGTTATGTGATGGGGAGGGCTGTCTACCCGAGACTCACATGTCTGCTGCTTAGGCCTAGGGCTTAAAGGTGGTTTTCTAGGCAGGGTTTACTGGGACTGGACTGAAGCACCAAGACATCTCTTGGCTATGGCTGAACAGAACTCCACTCCTTACCCATTTCTTCCCCTTTCCCCTGAAAACCTAGAGCCAAAGGACCCTTCAGGTCAGCCATCTTTAGCTGGCAATGTGGTTCCAGCTATACTGAGCTCTTCTGACCTGGGTCTCGATCTGTTTGGATACAAATAGAGGAAGGCTGAGATGCCTGGAGCAGTCAAAGCTTTGAAGATGCTTGGGGTAGTTTGGTGGCATCCCTTTCAAAGCACTGTTCCCTCGGATCTGGCCCAGTTAGAGATGCTTTCTGAGATCTTGGAGGCCTGGGTGTCTTTCTCCAGTGCCAGATGGGGAGTAGAGATGTGAGCGCACCTTCTTGGTCTGGAGCTCTTCACTCCTTTCCTCTCTTTGATTCTATCGCTACTTCTCTTTCAGCCAATCCCTCTGCCAACTGGCTGCACGCCCGCTCTTCCCGGAAAAAGCGCTGTCCCTACACCAAATACCAGACGCTGGAGCTAGAGAAGGAGTTTCTGTTCAATATGTACCTCACCAGGGACCGCAGGCACGAAGTGGCCAGACTCCTCAATCTGAGTGAGAGACAAGTCAAAATCTGGTTTCAGAACCGGCGGATGAAAATGAAGAAGATGAATAAGGAGCAGGGCAAAGAGTAAAGATGACCCCACCCTTCCCAGCTCACTCTTATTTATGCGATGGCCGATGGCCAACAAGCCACTGCTGTCTGGGTGGTTGGTACCCAAGTGAGCAGGGAAGGGCATCTCCTCTTTAAAGTCCCTCATCTGCACCTGGAGTCTGTCTCCTCTGCTTTGCGCCTCCCCCCCACCCCCACCCCCGCGCCCACTCCACTCCCCCTGGTGTTAAGAGGAAGTTTTGTTAAGTTAGAAGCTAGCTGTACTTGGTTCCTAGAAAAGTGATGAGCCTTGCTCTAAAGCTCTTTAGCATCCCTGATAATTTTTCTGGAAAGCCCCAGCCCCTCTCATCCAGTCTGCCTGTTCCCTCCCTGCCACCCAGGTATAGTTTAACTGCACACAGCCCAGCAGATGCCCACAGGCATAAAGTTTGGAGTCCACCCTCACAGTGGAGAAAGGAAGTAACACTCTCCATGAAAATATTGTTCACCAAACCCAGCAGGGCAGGCCTCAGATCAGGTTCCTTCAGGTTCTGCCCTGATCCAGACACACACTAGGAAGAGTCTAGGGATGCCCTCAGTGAGGCACTGCAGCCCAGAGTCTCAACAATCCCAATAGTATCCCTATGAAATTGCCAGCTAGACCCCACATCTGGGGCGGTGGGCTGTGGGCAGGTATGGCCAGCCCATGTCCCCAGGCTGTTGTGAGCCAGAAAGGGCAAGAAAAAAAGCAGGGAGTGGTTTTATGAAGGTACCTTTAGTGGAGTCCCCTCGTATATTTCCCTGCAGGAAGTGTTTAATTCTGCATGTTTTCCTCTCCTTCTGAC
Source organism: Mastomys coucha (assembly GCF_008632895.1). NCBI lineage: Eukaryota > Metazoa > Chordata > Mammalia > Rodentia > Muridae > Mastomys > Mastomys coucha. The sequence continues at coordinate 92,186,902 of NW_022196911.1, forward strand.
TAAAGGAGGCCAAATTGTGGGTCTTAGAGCCCTGATGGTGAGTGCTATTCCCCCGTTCATACATTCCCACCCGCTTTGACAGAATGTAGCTTTTCTTGCTGACCACAGACTTGGAATACTCTCCATCCTCCAATTCTGAAACCAACTCTCCTTTCCACCAG
>NW_022196911.1:92187072-92189126 GCF_008632895.1 Mastomys coucha
CACCATAGAGAAGGCCAGGTCAGGAGAGTCTGAAAATTTTATTATGAATCAATTCCCCAGCTCCCTTCCAGAGTAGGCAGTCAGGGAAGGAGGAGCAATGACCCCAGCAAGCAGGGCTAGTGGGTATCTCTCCATTTCACCAGTTTCCTGACCTAGGAAGAAGAGAGCCCCTTGGCATCCAGCCAGAGGGCCAAAGGAAGACACCCCCAGAGCTCAGAGTGGGGACTTCACCTCCTGCAAAGTCCACTGCTATATCCATCCTGTTGCTGATGCATGCTTTTGGGAAACAGTCCAGTGTGCAAAAGAGAGAGGCAAGCATCCCGCCTCCCCATTGAGCCGAGGCGCATCCTCTGCTTCCCCATCTTCTGCTTCTCCCCTCTCCCCTGCTTCTCAATCCTTTCCACCCATGGACTTTTGTTCCCGCTTCTCCTGACTGCAAAGAGGTCATTCCAGTAGAACTTTGAATTTTATTTTATTAATATTATTATTATTTTTTTTTTTTTTTGCTTTGTCGGTGGCTGTGGTGACATTGTGCTTGTGTTTTGTGATTTCTTTGGCAATGATTTTCAGTTGTTGCTTATAAGGGAGGGTTGAGGGTGGGAGTGGGGAGGGCAAGGGGCCTAGAGCTCTAATTGTTTGTTTTGGAAGAAAAAGAAAAAAAAAGAACAAAAAAATATATATATACCACTCTAGAAAACAAACCTCTCCTGCGTCTTATTCTGTGTGGCTTCTCCTCTGGTCGTTAAGCAAAGAAGAGTCCAGTTGCTAAAAGCAGGGCTCCAAACAAAGGCAAGTGAGTGTCCACAGCCACAGGCTATTTCTCCTTTGACCTTTCAGATCTCGCTACCTGCTCTGATGGTGCCGACACCTGGTGGGTACCCAAGCTCCAAGACCTGGGCTCACACTGAGCAGGGCTCTTTCGGTAGAAGCAGGAGAATGGAGACAGAGGAACGACAACCTCCAACATCGTTTGGAGAAGAGTCTCCCCATAGCAAGGGGTCTTCACCCAGACAGAGTTGCTCTGGAGACCTCCCCCCACACACACACTAACTCAGGGCCGGAGAGGCTTGGCTTGTGGTTCCTGGAGGCGCCCGCATCTCTCAGCTAATCACTTCAAAACATGCTGCAAGGAGGAAGTTAGCAGCTTTTCTCTACTCTTGCCTTGAGGACCTTTGTTGAGTGTAGGTGGAGACCCAGAGGTGGGAGAGAGCTCAAATGGTTGAACCTCAAGATTCTTTGTCGACTCCCCCACCCCTGACACACACACACACACACACACACACACACACACACACCCCTAGGGAATCATAGAGCAGCAGCCTTGGTCTGAGGCTTGCTGAGTCTGGAGGGTTGTTGAGATCAGGGCGAGTGGCAGTTCTCAAAAGAAAGCCACAGAATATAGAACACAAACGTTTCAAAAGTGGAGAATAATTCCTTTTCAAAAGGATCTCCCCCTCCCCAATTACACTTGGTTTCAAGAATCATCTTCCCGTCCCTCTCATACTGTGGTGTCCCCGCCAGACCCTGTCGTGAGGTCCTGGAAGCCCTGGGTTTTTTTCTTATCCAGACGTGAGGACTCGGCTACTGCCGGCCTGCAGCTCTGCCGCTGACCTCGCGCAAGCGTCTCGCCTGCTGCACACGCCACACTGCAGCGGAGACACTGTGGGTTGGGGTGGAGGTGGGGACAAAGGCTAGCCAGAGTGAAAGAAAGAAGCCCTGGCGAGGCCAGCCCTACCCCTCTCTAACGAAAGGGCGAGGGGATCCGAGAAACAGGAGGCGAGAGACGGAGGAACTCCTGGTACCGCAGCTGGAACAGGCGGCCTGCCAGGAGGGTTATGTTAAAGATGGAAAATTAATCTAGCTTTACAGCTGGTGTAGACTAGGCTGTTTCTCCTCTCCAGGCTCTGCCGGCTGCAGAGAATGAGCAAAGGAAGCCCCAGTTTCTGCCAAAAGGAAACATAAAAAGCAAGGCTGCAGACTGGGCCGCTGCAGGGTTGGAGGCGAGGGCGTCTGGAGTTGCCTCTGGCAGCGGCGTCTGGGTCCCCAGCCCGGGG
>NW_022196911.1:92189136-92190641 GCF_008632895.1 Mastomys coucha
GGGTGGCTTCTTACAAGACAAACAAAGGCGAAGGTGCAGAGTCTGGGAAGCTGGAGATGAGGAAATCAATTGTCATAAAAGAGAGATTCAGAGAGAGGGAGAGAGAGGGGGAGAGAGAGAGAGAGAGAGAGAGAGAGAGAGAGAGAGAGAGAGAGAGAGAGAGAGAGAGAGAGAGAGAGAGAGAGTACTAGGGAGAGAGAAGCTGGAAGAGGAATTCAATGCCGGGTGTGCGCAGCAATAAAAGAATATGACCGCTATAAAAGTTTATAGGGTATAAATTTCTGAAGGTTAAGAAACTAAACAGCAGCAAAGCAAACAGTGAGGGGAAACTTTCCGGAGATGAGGAGATGAGGAGATGAGCCTCGGATGAGCCTGGGCTCCGGATCTGGTGGGAGAGTGGATGGGTCGGCCCTGTTACGAAGCCCCCCACCCCCCACCTTCAACCCTTTTGGGCCCACGTCTGAGGCTTGCGGTTTGGAACTTGGGAGTCAGGGGCAGTGGGGTGAGGTTCCCCCAGGGAAAAAAGTAAAGAAGCTGACAGCTGGGAAGAACGGTTTGTTGTCCCTAAAGCTTCGAAATTCTGACTGTTGTCTTTGTTCCTTACACCCCCTCTGGAACCGCCAGTCATAAATAAGAAACCTTTGCACATGCGGACACACACACACACACACACACACACACAAGGACACACAGATGGACACACACACACGGTCCATCAGGGCCATGGGAGAGTAGTCTCTTGGTCCTTCTTCAGTTCTGTTCCATCCCCTCAGCCCTTCTCATCCCTCACAAAAAGCCCAATTGTTACCCCTCAGCGTGTGAAATAATCGTGGAAGGCTTAAAACGTGCTGATTTCTTCTTTTACTGACTATAAAGGGCACAAGGCTTAGCGTCTTCAATAGAAATTAGGGATTAAATGGATAGACAGCTTTTTTTCTTTTAGCTTATCTGAAATATTCCACGAACTGTTTCCTGATTCTGAAGTCTTTTCTTATCTGCTTTCATTTATTTCCCCTATTTCTAGTAATAAAGTTTAATCGTTTGTCTCCTCCTCTACTGATTCTCTGGCTGAGCAGATATAAGGGCGTCTTTTGCACAGTGGCCACTAGATGGCAGCCTTGCTCCATATGAAAATTTCCAGTGCTGTGGCTGCGGGCTCCAGCAGCTCTGCACAGCACCTTGTTCGGCCCTGTGTCTAGAAACTGAGAGCTACCAAAAGTCATGAGTAATTTGCACATAATAAAAATATAGGGTTTGTTATGGCTCTTTCCCCTATTGTATATATTTCTATTATAATGGAGTTCCTTTTTCTCCTCAAATGGTTCATTTTTCTGAACTTCTCACACTAAGAAAGCTGTTTCCCAGTTGCTAGTTGCTGTGTTTGATGGGGCGAGAAATGCGTGGGAACCGGGGATAATGTTAATAATAAAATCAGAAATAATGGGCACATATCAAGGAGGCGAATTGATTTGAAAAACTGAGATTTTTCTGCAGTGGGGGGGGGG
>NW_022196911.1:92190660-92226789 GCF_008632895.1 Mastomys coucha
GGGGGGGGGGGGAGCTGAGAGGAATAAAGAGCAGGCCTGTGGGTCAGGTGAGAAGGGTGAGCCTGAGCCCGCAGGTATTTTAAAAAAGGAAGCTACCCGAGGCGGGCTGCCCACACCTGCTGAAGAGGGAATCCGACGTGTCCTCTGGGGGATTTCCAAATTTGGGAGAAATGGGGACTTGGCTTTGGTGAAGATTCGGTGGTGCTCCAAGCCAGAGGGGCGGCTGCGCCAGGGCCTACTCCAGAGACTTTGCATGTGTGCAGTTCTAGGCCGGGCGAGTGTCTGGTCACCACAGCTCAGGCAGGGTCTCCCTAGAGATGCGGGATGCGGGATGCGGGATGCGGGACGGCTGCAGCAGCCCCTCGGGAGACTCAGTCAGGACCCTGCGCATTTTTCCCCCCAACAGCAGTAGAGGTAGGCAAGGCGATGGAGAGGAAACAGTCTCTCGCTTTTCCGTGCTTCCGGACTCCCAGGTGAGAGCTGCGGCTCCCTCAGTCGAGCCAAAGCTATGCCCTTGTCTTTCTTTCTCTGGAAAATCACGGGGAAGCCGGTCCTTCTGGGACTGAGTAGCTGAAGGCCTGGACCCAGGCACTTTTCCGTTCTGAGGCCGTCCCTCTGACTGCCCACAAACCCTTTGGCTGGTTCCCAATCTTTACTTCCCTCTTGGTCCAGCCCGAACCTGCCTCTAACCTGAGCCTCCAAAAACGACCCCATAACCCCGTGTGGCTTCTTCTCTTTCCGCAGGACCAGGTGTAAAGAGGCCAGCGGAGTGTCTCTTCAACTTGAGTTTCTCCAATAAATCTGCCCTCCACTGGGTGTTTATAAATTATCTCCGCGCTCTTGTTTTTTTTTTTTTTTCCCTTTCTTCTTCTTCTTCTAATAGAAACGTTTTCCTTCCATCAGAAATTTCTGGCACGGTGTAGGGATGATTTAGAACAAGCCATTGAATTTCTACCCCACCAGTGAGCCCTCAAATCATGACCGTAAAATCCCCCGCACTTGATAAAAATGTTCGCTTCAGCAACAACTTGACTCTGCTTTAGCTTGCCTCACCGACCCAACCCCTCATCCTTGTGGAACACAACAATAAAAACCCAGAGCCTGGTTCACTTTCCCTCCCTCTGGCCCCCTCCTTTTTTGTCTCCCTTCTATATTCACTGTACTTTAGAAGGCTGAGTGAAACCTGTAGTACAGCTTTTTTGGAATCGTGCTTTCATTTTTACAAAGATCCCGGTTCAGGGAACCCAAAAGAAAAGCACCTTAGAGAACGAGCAATGGATTGACTTTATTTGTAAAACTGATTCTGCCTTTGTTTTAGAACATTTTTTTCCTCCTTCTCTCTCTCTTTCTGGTCCTCCTCAGTTCCCTCAGGAGACCGTTGGTTCTGCCCGGCACCCTGAGCCTCCCCGCCTAAGGTCTGACCCTCGACCAGCCATGTGCCAGGTACACAGAGGAGGGCCTGGGCTCAGAGTGGGACAGCCAAGTCATTTCTGGGTCCGAGACCTCAGATCTTCAGATGCTCAGGGTTCAACTGAAGGCACCCCAAAAGGAGAAGAGGGGAAGTGGAGACCTCGGTGGCCTTGGTTTTTTTTTCCCCCTTCACCCCAAGGTTAGTCCAGGTGGTCAAATGGCTATGGGGATATATACCAATAACAGGTGCCTTTTAAACACCCACCGTAAAGCCTTTGTCTAAGGCATAAGACAGCAGTAACCAAGGCCTTGGTAGGTATCCTCTCGGTCTCCATTACCCTTACCTCTTTTGCTGTGTTGACGAAGAGGGTCACTGTCTACACCTGGAAAGCTTGTATGTAGAAGGTATGGGTGATTGGCCCAGAAAGCTGAGTGTCAATCGGACTTGGGTAACTGAATGCCAAGGCCCAGGGCACAGGTTTAGAGCCACATAAGGTAGCATCCTTTGATAGCACCAGACCCTTCCCTTTAAAGTGCTGATTAGGCCAAAGTACCTCCAGAAGACCCTCCTCTTTCCCCTGCAGCCCCCAGCCCCACCAGCAGGTAAAGCTCTTGCAAACTGCAGAATTGGCAGCTGCCTGCAGAACTTTGTTCTGTCTTAGCACACTGCCTTAGCACACTGCCCATTAACAAGAAAGTTTCTTCTTCCCCTCTCAGGCGTCCTTTCCACAGAAAATCTCGAGTGTTTGCTTAACGAGGGAAAGTTATGTGCGTGACCTGGGTGAGGACAGATCTCCGGGTGGTTTGGGGGTCTCCTAAGAGGGTGTAGGGGCAGGTGTGTCTGCAAGGGAGAAGGAGGCGAAAATCTCGGGGAAAGTCACCGTTTGCGCCGAAAGGGGAAAAAAAAAATCCACAGCAACCCATAATCGGTCTCATTTCAGCTTAGTCACCCCCACCGTGCTTCAGTCGGGCGGCGGGGGCGATCGAAGCTGCAGTTTTATAGCTGTGGAGGAAAGAACTCGTAAAATGCTAACAGCTTTTATGCGCTGCAGCATAAACAACAACAGACTCCGGCTTTATTGCGTTTTATAGTTTGTTAAAGAGTTTACAGCCGTTTTTTGGGGGCTGGTTACCCAGCCAATTCCCTCCACACGATAGTTAAACCTTTATCAATAATAAGGAAATTGATCATTAAAGCCTTAAATATGACTACCTCGTTTGTTTGAAAATATGTTTAGGAGAGGAAGCTGTATGATTTGATAACTTGTATTAAAATACCAATTACATTTATAGGACCTTTTAAAACTCGGCGCAATTAAACCGTGTTCTTTTACATTTTTCCGAAGCGACCCTGACATTTAGAAAGACTCCAATTGCCTCGTTAAAATCGCGAAATTAACAGCGTGCCTACGCCAGCCACAGCGTTGTGGATGTGTGTGCGCATGGTGTTTTTCCGTGACTCCCCCACATCAGTCTTTGGGGGTGGTCTGCGAAGGTATTTGATTTGTTGTGAGGCAAGAGATATCTCATTAATGTAGGTAGTTAAACAGATTTAATCCGTATTCGTTCTCTCTCTTCCCCCTCCCTCTCCCCCCCTCTCCCCCTCTCTCTCCCTCGGTGTTTTTTTCTCTTCCCCTCCTTTTTTTCTGCCCTCTCCTCACTCCCTGGCGCTCTCTCGCTCTAGCTCTCTCTCGCGCTCGCTCTCTCTCGCTCTCACCCTCGCTCTGCGTTCTGTCCGGGAGGAGTACCCAGAAGCCAATAGGATGCGGGGTCTCTAATGGATGCAAATGATGGTGAAAAGACGGGGCAAAATATGAAACAACTCATTTGGAGGGAAGTAAATCACCGAAAACTGTTTATGAACTGGCATCCCTTCTTCGAAATGTAAAGCGAGGACCTCTTTAAGTGGCGGTATATTTTTGTTTGGGGGGTGGGGGGTGGGGGGAGGGCGAGCGAGCCGCCGCTGCCATGCAGGCTTAGACTTTTGCAGGCTTCGCTCTTCTATTCCTGGAAATCACAAAAAGTGTGGCGGCTTTGAGATCTTCTTCGTCTTTTCTTTCTTTTCCTTCCTTCCTTCTTTCTTTTTTTCCCTCCTCCCTTTTCCTCTCCTTTCCTGGCGAGGGTGACTAGGAGCCGGCGAATCCGCGTTTTTTTTCTCTCTCTCTCCCTCCCTTTTCCCCCTCCCCACCCCCTCCCCAACAGCCCCCAACTACAGCCTGCGCCGCCGCCGCCGCCGCCGCCTCAAAATTCAATAAAATGAGCTCTTATTTCGTCAACTCACTGTTCTCCAAATACAAAACCGGGGAGTCCCTGCGCCCCAATTATTATGACTGCGGCTTCGCCCAGGACCTGGGCGGCCGACCCACCGTGGTGTACGGTCCCAGCAGCGGCGGCAGCTTCCAGCACCCTTCGCAAATCCAGGAGTTCTACCACGGGCCATCGTCGCTGTCCACGGCTCCCTACCAGCAGAACCCGTGCGCCGTGGCATGCCACGGCGACCCCGGCAACTTCTACGGCTACGACCCTCTGCAGCGCCAGAGCCTGTTCGGTGCGCAGGACCCAGACCTGGTGCAGTACGCAGACTGCAAGCTCGCGGCAGCCAGCGGCCTGGGCGAAGAGGCCGAGGGGTCTGAGCAGAGCCCGTCGCCCACACAGCTCTTCCCCTGGATGCGCCCTCAAGGTGAGCTCCCGTCGGACCTGGACCTGACAGGGTGGGAAGGGGCCAGGGGGGCTCCAGGCCGGTGGGGGGGGGAGGGCTGGTGGACAGTCCGGGAGCATCTTCTGCTCCTAGAGGACTTGTGGGCTCCGTTCCAAACACCTACCTCCTCTCCCTTCCTTCCGACTTTCTTTTCTTCTTTTTTTTTTCCCTTTTCTTTTTGCTTCCTTTGAAGGGGGGGTCTCTAAGCGAATTTCCTGAATCCATAAACCCCTCACCCTCCTTAACTTTTCTTCTTCTCCCCCCCCCCCCGCCTTTCCCCTTTTAATGTTTTATGGGGGCTGTGGAGAAAGAGTGGTGGGAGTGGGGGCGCTCAACGTTTGCACTTCTCAATTGCTTTATAGTTTAATTACCCTGAAGAAACTTTTCTTCAGGCGCAAAGGCTCTGGGGGCTTTTCAAGGTGGGTTCGTGGTCCCCCACTCTGGCTTTTTATTCTTACTCCCCCCTCCACATCCACCCTCTTAAACTTTATGGCACTTTTAATGTATCTGAACCCCCTATTCTGGTTCTAGTTACCAGAGGAAGGGGCACCTCCTTTATGGTCCCTGCAGATTCAGGGCTGTCTAGTCCCCCCTCTTCCCCTCCCCCCGACCGCGTCCTCCGCACTCCCCCTCCCGCTCCCGCGTAAGGGTCCCCTGCCCTTATTATCTTGCTCTCCTAGGCTGGTTCACGAATCTTCCAACCTTCTCTGTCTCTGCCCCCTCCCCCACCCTCCCCTCTGTCTCGCCCTTTCCCCCATTCCCAGCAGCCGCCGGACGCAGGCGAGGCCGCCAGACCTACAGCCGCTACCAGACCCTGGAGCTGGAGAAGGAGTTCCTATTTAATCCCTATCTGACTCGCAAGAGGAGGATCGAGGTATCGCACGCGCTGGGACTGACAGAGAGACAGGTCAAAATCTGGTTCCAGAATCGGAGAATGAAGTGGAAAAAGGAGAACAACAAAGACAAGTTTCCCAGCAGTAAATGCGAGCAGGAGGAGCTGGAGAAAGAGAAGCTGGAGCGGGCGCCAGAGACCGCGGAGCAGGGCGATGCGCAGAAGGGTGACAAGAAGTAGGCTCCAGCTGGGACTGCTCGGGCCCGGACTAGCCCGCACGTCCGCCGGTCCCTCCCGCGACCACGCCGCCGCCGCCTGCCCCCCCCGCCTCCGAGAGCTCCGGCCCCGCGAGCGGAGCCAGGAGCTGGGCCTCCCACCGCAGCGTCCCCCGCCGCGCCAGTCCCCGCTAGTGGTAGTATCTCGTAATAGCTTCTGTGTGTGAGCTACCGTGGATCTCCTTCCCTTCTCTTGGGGGTCCGGGGGGAAAAAGAAAAAAAAGAAAAGGATTTTAAGCAAGGACTCCCTCGTCCTGCGAGGGTGATCGACTGCGGCCTGGCAGAATCCCCTCGCCCCCGCCCCATGTAAAAAAAGCCTCCTTGTGCAATGGTCTTTTTCCTTTGAACGTGCTTCTTTGTAATGACCAAGGTACCGATTTCTGCTAAGTTTTCCCAACAACATGAAACTGCCTATTCACGCCGTAATTCTTTCTGTCTCCCTCTCACTTTTCTCTCTTTCTCTCTCTCTTTCTCTCACCGCGTCCTCATCTTTCCTCGCAATCCCCCCCCCCCGCCCTACCTCGCTTTCACTCTTGCTTCTCTCTTTTCCTCCTGTCCCCCCCACCCCCACCTCACCCCTTTGGTTTGACAATTTTGTCTTAAGTGTTTCTCAAAAGAGATTACTTTAGTTAGCATGCGCGCTGTGAGCAATTGTTAAAAGTGTTCTTAGGTTTACTGTGAAGAGAATGTATCCTGTATCTGTGAATTGCTTTATGGGGGGGAGGGAGGGCTAATTATATATTTTGTTGTTCCTCTATACTTTGTTCTGTTGTCTGCGCCTGAAAAGGGCGGAAGAGTTACAATAAAGTTTACAAGCGAGAACCCGAGACTGGCCCGGGCCGCCGCTCCTCATTCGCTCTTAGGCGCCTTGCAGGGCTGGGGGTGGGGGGAGCGGGTCAGCGGGCTCCTGGGCTGGCCTAGGCTAGGTCGCTGAGAGGAGGGGGCGGGGGCTGGAAGCAGGTGGTGCGAGTCCCTGGGCCCAGGGGCGCAGGGGGGGTGAGGGAGGCGGCTGAACGTGATTGGAGGAGAGAGGATCGAGGGAGGGGAGCCAAGAGAAACCCCCTCCCCTTGCGTTGGGAGGCTGAGGGACCAGGGAGACTCCAGCGCCCAGGCCACTCTTGGGAAGAGACGTACCCAGGCTGGTGGCTAGTGTCCCCTGCCGCTTTTCTCTTTGTTTCCGTGTGTGTGTGTGTGTGTGTGTGTGTGTGTGTGTGTGTGGTGGGGGTGGGGGTGAGAAAGATTCAGTGCAAGGCTTCCGAGTTTATATTTCCATTTTTTTTTTCTCGGACTCAGGTTGGGGAAGCAGGAGCAGAGGGAAGAGGTTCCTCCCTGCCTCCCCTCTCTGGGACGTCGCCACTTTCTCCCAGTTTCTAGGCCGCGGCTTGCCGCAGCCTTCCTTCCTTCGTTGCCTCTGCCTTCCTGGCAGCCACGCTCCACTGAGTGAGGCATCCGCCTTCCGGAACCGGGAAAGCAGCGAGCCGGACCCAAGCCGCCCTTTTCCCTTCCTTTTTCTCCCCGCCCCCATCCCGTTCATCTTAATTTTTGTATATCTTTTTGTCACCAGAAATCTCAGTGTCCAACGCCTGTTGGGTTGGATTCCTGCTTTAGGGACGCCTTGATCACATCTAGTTACTGCTGCTGGGGCACTAAGAGACAACCGGGAGGCCAGGCTTGCCTCGTCCCTCTTTTTGGGAGAAAGGCAGCAGCTCCGGTGAATTAACCGGATTTAATAAATATTCGGCCCGCACCACCCACCACCCACCAAGTTGCGAACATTCAATCCCTGCGTCTGTCTCTCGCTCTGTAACCGGCTAGGGGAAATGGGTGGGGGATGACAACACGGATCGCTCAGAGGTTATTTATTTTCTCTTCCACTGAATTCCTTCCTCCCCAAATCTCGCCTGCAAGCTGCCTCCAGCCCGCGGGGGTCGACAGCGGCCCTTAAGCCCCCCAGCCCCAATCCTCAGAGCTCGGCCTTCCCATTCATTATTGATCATATTTTATAAATCCAACACCACACAATTTTTTCCACATTACTGGGAGCCTCCGGGAGGCCATCATATCATTGGCCGAGGGGATATCACGTGGGCCGGGGTCACGTGGTCCGAAGAGGAAAAAGGGGGTCCTTTTGGTGTAAATCTGGACTCTAATTCTGTAATATATCAAGGAATCTCGTAAAACCGACACTAAAACGTCCCCGACTACAAATCATCCGGCCAAATTATGAGTTCATTGTATTATGCGAATGCTTTATTTTCTAAATATCCAGCCGCAAGTTCGGTTTTCGCTCCAGGAGCCTTTCCCGAACAAACTTCTTGCGCCTTTGCCTCCAACCCCCAGCGCCCGGGCTATGGAGCAGGTCCGGGCGCCCCCTTCTCCGCCTCGGTGCAGGGTCTGTACTCCGGCGGGGGGGGCATGGCGGGCCAGAGCGCGGCCGGCGTCTATGCGGCCGGCTACGGGCTCGAACCGAGTTCCTTCAACATGCACTGCGCGCCCTTTGAGCAGAACCTCTCCGGGGTGTGTCCGGGCGACCCCGCCAAGGCGGCTGGCGCCAAGGAGCAGAGGGACTCGGACTTGGCGGCCGAGAGTAACTTCCGGATCTACCCCTGGATGCGAAGCTCAGGTAACGCCGCGCTCTGAGCGGTCCCGAGCCGCAGCGTCCGGGCCACGGTCCCCAGAAGGGCTCCCTTCCGGCCAGGGCACCCTTCTCTGTGTCCAGGTTACTCCCGGCTGCAGATCGGCCATTGCCACGCCGTTTAAGTCTGGGATGGGACCACGCGCGCCGCCCCCACTCCCAGTTTTGCTCGGTGTTCTCAGGCCCTGGCGGATCTCTTTTTGCCGACGCCACAGAGCTTAAAGCCCCCAGCCCGCCCCCAACCCTTCCTCCGGGCCTTTTAGCTTTAAATATTTATCAGCAGCGCCGGCACGGGCTGGAGACGAGGCCGTTTGTCTTGCCTAGAAAGGCTGGGGTTTGCAGAGAATAGCCATTAGGGTCTCTCTCTCTCCCCTTCCCTGCCTGAGAGCTTAGTTCTGGGTGTGTCCCCCCTAGCCCGAGCTTGGGTAAGATATGGAGGAGGGGGCCATGGCGCTAAGCAGTTCTCCCCTCCCCCTTCCTTTCTAGCCAACCCCGCTCCCCCATTATTCCCATCAGGACAATTAGAGGTGGGCTCTAGAGGCCTGGCGGGAGGAGGGGGGGATACAGAAAAGATGAGGACCCAGCTAGGGACGTAGAGCCAGAGAGTGGTGAAGGAGTTAGTCTGAGACTCAGAGCGATGAGTCTACTGACACCCCCCCCCCCCCCCCCCCCCCCCGCCCTGATGGACTTAGGAGGGCAGGCTAGAAAGAGCCCCACAGGAGCATAGCTTTTTCAGGTGTCTTTCCTAGGGCTCCCTGGGCCCCTGAGGGACAGTTTGGTGGCATCCCTCTAGAAAGATGACTCTCCTCTTTGGGGGAAGGCTAGAACTCTGTAGAACCAAACCAAGAGTTAGGGAGTGCGATCCACCTAGCAGCAGCTTTTAGGAACCAGAAGGTCGCTCAGGTCTCCTTCAAAGTATCCTCACACGTCTTTTACATTTCCCCAAGGCAGATGGGTTTGAGAGCCAACCTCAAGGCTCAGAAGACCCAAGCCAGTCAGAGACTCCCAGACTCATGGGGTTGGGGGCCCGCGAGGAAACCAGCTCTTGACTATTGTTCTTCACCCCGTTTCTATTTCCTACCCTGTAATTGAACTGACCTTCCAGTTGGTTTATCAAAGCCCCCTCCCTTCTTCCCCCATCCCCTCGTAAATATTTCAGCTTGGCTTACAGCTGACTTGAAATTAAGGTCCCCAGTCCCTCCTCTCTCCTGTCTCTTTCCCAAGAGGGCCGACAGGACCATCGACCATCTCCCCAGTCTCCTTGGGGATTTGAGCCTGTGCTGGAAGTTCTCACATACCCTTCAGCCCTACCATAGGGATCTTCACCTCGCTCTCTCTTGTAGGCCCTGGTCATTCTTTCCTTCCTTGTAGTCCTGAAGGCCCAAAGATGGCTTCAGACAATTGGGTTCTCGGTGCAGGAAGGAAGGCAGGCCTTGCTTGATACTTACTGGGAAGGACTCATCAGAGGCCCAGTGCTGTCAGATTACTAATTCCAAGGTCCAAGGACAGAAAGTTCTTGCCTCTTCCCCATTCCACAACAAGTTTGGGTGGGGTCTGGGCCTATGGCCCCTTTTATTTCTTTTCTTCTCAGAGCAGGCCTAGAGCCCCATTCGAGGGACACTAAGACGGTTTCCTGAGCCCTGTACCTCAAAGGCCATCCGAGGTGGAAAAGGTGGACTTGGAGCCCCTGACCTGAGAGAGTGACTGAGGATTAGTTTGCCCTCGTTCTGTGCTAGCCCCTTTGGAATAGAGCCTCTAGGAGCCAGCAGCTGAGAGCTACTTGGTTTTCAGAAGCTCCTGGCTGAGCAAAACCACCCTTCATGGATAACTATGGACGATCGGGCTGGCCTGGGACGCAGCACTCGGCACTTGGGAGGCTGAATCAGGAGGATTGCTGCTAGTTTGAAACCAACCAGAGGTCATAGAAAGACCCAGCTTGAAAAAACAGAACAACTCTTGTAGATACACACACACACACACACACACACACACACACACACACACAAGAGGGAGAGAAAGAAAACAAATATTTGCCTTGAGAAGCTTGGAAATTTTTCTGCACATATGAAAGGGGTTAATTTAGTTCCAGCAAGGTGGTCTTTTTCTGCTGTCAAACCACCTAGGAAGGAGGTCTGAATTCTCTTGCTGTTTTTCACACACTGTTTTTGTCCCCTCCCCCTCCCTTCTCTCTCTTCCTCCTAAATACTGTGAGTAGGGACTGACCGAAAGCGGGGCCGCCAGACCTACACGCGCTACCAGACCCTGGAACTGGAGAAAGAATTTCACTATAATCGCTACCTGACTCGGCGGCGGCGCATCGAGATCGCGCACGCGCTCTGCCTCACCGAAAGACAGATCAAGATTTGGTTTCAGAACCGGCGCATGAAGTGGAAAAAGGAGAACAAAACTTCAGGCCCGGGAGCCACTGGCCAGGACAAGGGAGAAGCGGAGGAAGAGGAGGAGGAGTGAGGGACACAGAAAGCGAAGAGGAGGAAAGAGAAGAGAGGAGAACCCAACTGTGGGAACTGAAGCACGAAACTCAAATAAGGGGGCAAACTATTTAAATGAAAAGGTCTAAAAAGGAAAGAGAAGGGTGAAATTTGGGTTTCTTAACACTGTAAAAAAAAATACTACCTATGGGAAAGTGTGTTGTCTGTTTTTTTGTACAGTACGGGGAGGACATTATCTACCTGCTCTGTGGCTTTCTGGGATGTTGCCTCCTCTTTTCTATGTTGCTAGTAAGGTCTTTGTAAAATCTTGCTGTTTTGTAAGCCCTCTTTGAAGCTGTCTTTGTGAACTGTGGTTCCAGATGAACAGATTAACTGTGGTTCCTTGCCTACCCCAGTCCTCCCAGTAGCAGTATAGGGAGCCCCGAGGATCCGCTACCTTCTGTATCTGGTGCATTTGGGCTGCTGAGTCTAGCTCCTATCCACCAGCCTCTTTCTGTATATCTGAAGGATGGAAAATAAAACAGGATTAAATATCAACCGATGATGCTGTATTTTCTGTCTCCCTCTGCCTGGGACAGTAAGGGTTGTAGTGGGTGTCCCACAGGCCTTTTTCTGTCTGTGCTGGGTTTGTTTTTAATTTTCCAGATGCCCCTGCTATGGAGACTGCCAACGAATGAACCCCAACATCTCTCTCTCTCTCTCTGTCTCTCTGTCTCTCTCTCTCACACACACACTTCCTCTATACTTTCACCAAAACACACAATTCCCATATTTACAAGCTGACAGGACACAAATACATACATGGTTACAGTCACAAATAAACACAGACATTCTTATAGTCTCAGATAAACATACAGATAAACATACACAATCCCGGGCTCTATGCCCAGAACACATACATCCACATTCACACACACACACACACACACACACACACACACACACACACTCACAAGTAAACACATGTTCACAGTCACTCACAGACACATTCGTACACACCAGTATACATTCACACATTGGATTCTAAACAGAGAGTCACACTTGCCCCTAAGTAAATACATCCATGAGACCATATGCTCAGTCACACAGGCCCTAAAACACAACCCCCTCCACACCCCAATTTAAAAGCTTCCAGTTTTACAAATGCCTTCTCCTACCCAGGCCTTTAACTTAGACTATGAAATCTGAGCCTAGTGACCAGCCACAAGTACAGTGATGAAATCCAAAATGGTAGGCCTCCAAAAACAAATGGAAGGAAAGCGAAGGATGAACACCCATCCATCCCACATCTGGGATGGTTTGGGTAGAGGCCAGGCCAGCAAGTAGAGGCCTCCTAACCTCCCCAGGGCAACCTCCTTGCTAGGGTGCTCACAATTTTCCCACTCAGTCGGCAGACATTTTCCTTCAGAGTCATCCCTCGATTTTATTTCAATTTATTTTTACTTTATGTATTTAAATCTATTTCATTCTCAATTGACATGGGCGATCCATATGAAAATTTAAAACCAGAGGAAAACCAGTCCCCGTGCGCGACAGTGAGTTTACCGGGCTGGGGTGGGTGGACGCAGCAAGCCTGGCAGCACCCGCCGGCCGCCAGGGCTTCCTCTGCGCTGTCCAGCCTGCTCTTGAGTACGGCCAACCTGGAACCCTCGGAGGGGCACACACACGGGACGAGGAGGGAGAGAAGAAAAAAATAATTTTTTAAAAAGGGAATTATTTCGTTTTCTGCATTTGGTTACCAGAAACCCAACCTAAAATGTAGTGTTTTGTTTTTTGTTTTTTGTTTTTTTTTTTAAAGAAAGCCTAGGAAAGCAGAGTGAGTTATTGTTAAAATAAAATCAGGAAATTTGTAAATCCTTCATGACTGAAAAACCTAAAGGATAATGTCTTTACACCTAGACTGCGGGGCTCTGTTTTTTAGTATTTATTCGTTTACAAACCCTCAATTGTTTAGAGAGCATTATCTTAAACCGAAGGGGCTTGAAAAAGGTGGTTGGTTTCCGGAAAAATTTGCTTAATTTGAATTTGTAAGCGACAGCCCTTAAAACCCGCAGCTTCAATTTGTAAGAAAAAAAAAAAAAGCCCTTGAAACCTGCGGCTTCCCCGAACTGACCGCAGCAACCCCAGTGGAGCACCAGGCTTTCTCCTGGGGAACCTGGTCCAGAAAACTGGCGTTCAGGCGGGAGTGATCTGGCTTCTCCCTCCCCCAGTTTCTGAGGTGCTAAGGTGGAGAATCTGCTTGGCCCCCATCCAGGACACCTTCCTTCCCAAGGCAATTTTGCTAGACCCTGTGGACTGATTCTCCCCCCCCCCCACACACACACACAACACCTGCAATGTTGCACACCTCACAGGTGGGGGAACCCCACAGTCTCTAGGGCTAGGAATGTGGGGATATTCGAAGAAGGAGAGGGGGTCCAGGAGCTTTCTTTTTGTCTCGAAGCAGATAGAGGCTCCTAACACCGGCTGCTGCTCTGGCTTCACCTCCCAGTTACCTCAGAACATTCCCTTGTGGAAGACTGGGGGGTGGGGTGGGGATTTTTACTATAAAAGGCAGGCAGAACTCTTGAGGAAAAATGTGGAGGTTCCAGAGAAAACCCCGGTTCTAGCTGAACCATTATGGCTTCTCCACCTTGAATTCTGGCACCCCAAATCTCAGCCTGTCTCAGATTGAGGTTTCCCTAAAAAGAGAAGGAGAAGAAAAGAAGATGGCGACGGAGAAAAGGGTTGCTGGTGGAGCAGCCATGAAGAAATGCAATAAATTCCTTGTTGTTTTATGAAAATTTACAACTTTGTGATAGAAGTTTATGAGTGGTTGAATCCAGCGATTGGCCGGCGCCGGTCATGTGGCCGGGCGATCGTGAACATGAACTTTTTATCATTTCCCTGGTGGTTATAATGCAGCATTCTTTTGGACACCACACCTAGGTCGGAGCACTGCCGTCCTTCAGGGCTCCAGCCTCTTGATATTTTTATACTTCAATATCAGCTCGATAGAGCAGGAGAGAGAGAGAGAGAGAGAGAGAGAGAGAGAGAGAGAGAGAGAGAGAGAGAGAGGAAAGGAGAGGGGGGAGAGGAGAGAAGGCTGAGAGAGGGAAGGAGGGGTGGGAATTACACAAAAGAGAGAACCAAAAATAATTTTGATTCTTAAGTTAATTTACTTGCTGATCTGGGATTTTTAGCTATCATGAAGGCTAAACGGACAATCTGCCCAGGACTGCAGCCTGATATCATTTTTCAAAGCCAGAACTTACTCCATTTTCTATGCAAATGTCAGAAAAGCGAAACAACCTCCCTCTCAAGTCTGAGAAGGGGAAACGACGGCTCTCAGGTTGGGACAATATTATCTGGAAGCTGAAGAAGAAACCGAACGCTCCTTTTTCCCTCCTCCCCATCCTTTTGAATCCGGAGGAGGGCAACCCCCCACCCCCCCAAGTTCTGCAAAGGTAAGGAAGATTCTACAATTCCTATTCTTTTGCATCCTTTTTTTGGCAGGGGGTGGGGCTTACGTTTTTCTCCCTCCTCCTCCCCCCATCCCAAGACCGGGTTGAACCCCACCTCTGGGCGCTGCTGGGAGAGGCTTCCCAGGAAATTCTGTAGTAGAGACAGGGGTGGCTGCTTCCTGGAGGGGGAGCGGCTGCAGGGAAGATGGGGAGGAGGAACGGAAAGGGGCCTATGAGGCCAGTTTTATGTTGCCTTTTTAGCTGGGAGAGATCTCCAGCGAGAGGTCTGCAAAAGCGAGGGTGGGGGGTGTCTGGGCTACAGCCACGCTGGCCAGTCGCTGTGGCCCTGGTGTGTTTGTGCTCACCTCCCTCCATCTCTCCCTTGTCCTGGCCTCCGGGATTGCCCCCGTGCGGTTCTCTTGCCCAGTGTGGGTAACGGCGATTTCCAGGCTGCATTGGCACGAGGGGCGGTGGCGCTGAGGGACGTCCTGGTCTCTGTGGGGCCTGGAATCTCCGCAGAGGCCAGCCGAGGGCGAAGAGGCGTCTAGAGTGATATAAAAAGAACAATTCACAGAGAAATGTTCGCTATCTTCTTTCGGAGACATTTCTGAAATTAAAGGGTTGTGGGTGAAGGAACCCAAAGCGAGGGAGCCTCCCCAGGAAGCTAGCTGAAGAACGCCCAGCTCTTTGGCCACGGTACCTTGCCACTCCCGCCAGCCTGAGGGAGCCTGCAGGGAGAGAGTTTTGTGGTTTTAACGCGGTAGGTTAAAGTCTGTTGGGCTCTGTGTGATTTAATGTTGTTACGAGTGTTTTATTGGTCTAGGCAGTGTGGATTTTGGTGGAGAAATTTGTATATCTGATGTGGGCACATTTCAAACTTTCCTGGGTTTAAATGCGGTTAGAAAGAGACTTTTGCATGTTGTTTGAGGCTTGTACACAAAAATCCATTTGGTGTGTGGGTGTGTGGGTGTGTGGGTGTGGGGGGGGGTGATACAAAACAGAAAAGAAACCTAACTAAAGAATGCAATGGTGTGATCTGGGAAAACCTCCTGGGAGCTGGGTTCAGAGCTAAGTCCTGTCTCTCGCCGCCCAATTTTTGTTCCCTGGCTTCCTGAGGGTGGGGGAGGGGGAAAGATCTCTTGGGTATGAGACAGATTCCTAAAGTGGCTGGTAGGCTTCATTCAGGCCGGCTGGTGAGGGCTAAGAAATGGGATGAAAGGTCCCCAGAGAAGCTATCAGTGACAGAGAGATAAGTGACAGTGGGCACGAAGGACAGGAGACATTGTGATTTCGTTTGGCTTGCATGAATAAGGATTGTCTTCTTGTTTCTTAAGAGCTTGTCCTGGTGGTTCGGGCTCAGGCCTCTGGTTGTCTGGAATTTTAGTGTCCTGGGGGAGTTTGTGGGTACATTGGCCTCCTGAGCTATTAGGAAAGGGAAACGTAAGCCACTTGTGGCACAAGACTGGGGCTCCCTGGGGGCCAAGATTAAAAAGCGCTAGACACAGGCCTGAACCGGCCTCACGGACATACTTTGGTTTCTTAGCAAGCGAAATTAATCGCCAAAATCTAAGACCCTCGGACCCTATTTGCGGTGGGAAAATACCCCCCAAACCCACTCAAACTAAAAGGTCTTTCCCCCTTGTAGTCTTGGTGGGTTATAAATCGTCCCTTAGACAGTTTCCTCTGACCCAAATTATGCAGTTTGCTGCCATCTACCGTCCGTTCGGGGACAGGCGGCTTTGGCACAGCAAGTCGCTCGACACTCCCCGAGCCCTGCTGGTTGGCTTTGAGCCCCTGCCGCGCGGTTCGGTGCGATTCCGGCCCACGCTGATGCCCTCTACTGCATCTTAGTCACCTAGTGTAGATTAGAGAACAGAACGAGTCTCTTGCCACATTATCCTCAACCTTCTCTCGTCTCCTGCAGACCCCCACTCACCCCAGCCACAAACCTGAAGGCTGGTAGAGGAAGAGGAAGTCGAGAGGAGTAAGTAGTAGTGTAACCCACGGACAGGGGGTACTGGGCCAAAGGGTTGAGGGTTCAGACCCACGACCCTCATCACCACCGAAGACACGAGAGAGGCACGGTTGGGGGCCGCTGGAGAGATGTGAGGCCAAATCTGTTCAAGGTTTATTTAGTTTTCTTCTCAGCCAAGGGAAGGAGGGGGTCCAGTCAAGGGAGGCGCCGACCCGGCAGTTCCACTCGGTTGTCAAAAGACAAACCTAGTCTGTATTCTTCCAGTTGGTTTGTGGGTTTTGCCAATTCCTAAGCTGGCGAGTCCGTGGTGAAGGAGTTGAACTGAATTTTCTGGAAACTGATGGTGTCTGCAAGTGAGTGTTGGTCCCCTCCCCCATTCTCGACCGTTTCAAGCGAAATCGACGCAAAAAAAAAAAAAAAAAAAGCTTTGGTAGAAAATTGGGAGTGAAGAGAAATCATTAAAAAAAAGAAAAACCCCAAACCACTGTAATTTCCTGTCCTGCGGGAACCCCTCACACCCGGTTAACGGAACCGCTTTCCCAGAAGGGGGCGGCGAGGGCGGGGTGCGCGCCTCCGCTGTGGCGTTTGGAGTCTTGGCCCCTGTCTCACCGGTTACTGATTAGCTCGGGCTTTCAAGCTGCGGAGGAAGCTTGGCTGCCCCTTTCAAGGTGCTGTGGCCCCAGTTCTTGGGCGGGCGGGGTGGGGGTGGGGGTCCAGGAAATTGCCTGCGGTGCCAGGCTGGCCAAGGTGTTAGTAAGGTCTGGCTGGGAGCTGAGGGCCTAGGCGCTGTGTAGTGCTGGGGGCACACAACATTGCTGTTTCCAGGAGCCTTAGGCGCCTCTAGAGTCTCAGCCTCAGGAGCAAATCCTTAAGCTTTTTTTTTTTTTTTTTTTCTCCCTGTGTTAAGAGTTTCTCCCTTTCTGGCGGCTAGATGGCCAGGCCCGGTTTAGTGAGTCGCTCTGCAGGAGGCCCCAAGGGATCTGGCAGGAAGGTCTGGGGCCCTCCTAAATTTTTTTTTTCTTTTGGCAACCAGAAGGAAACATAAGGAGGGGGAAAGTCAGGTTAGTGTAGGGCTTGAACCACTTAGGAAGCTCTTAGGGTAAGGGTGAAGCAGAGGAGAGAAGAGAAAGGTCGTCCACTCCTCCTACAAGATCAGAGAGGATGCCGATCATTTGCATAATGGAAATGAGGTCTTTGTACTTTGCGATTTGGACTAGTCGATTTTAGGGCAGAGTGTCCAAGTAAAAAGCCCTTTTCCAATCTGTGGAAGCCATCACATTGCTCTACTGGGGAACATTTCAGACGATCAGAATCCAGGGGAGGATGGGATTTGAGAGATTTTTCATCCCCCTCCTCACCCCAGGTAAAGTTGAGGGTGGAACAGGAGAAGGTACCTACTACCCAAGGAACTTGGGTAGGGGTTATCTCAGAGAAAATAAGAAGCTTAGATATTGTCTCACTACCTCCTCACACAGGCAAATGCCATTCCTAAGATTACCTTCCGGAGGTTTTCTCTCTTGAGCTGAAAATGACTTAAGCAACATTTCTCTGGGAGCTGGAATGTGTGTGCTTACCCACGGGACTGCAGACTCAAAGCACAGAAAAATCACAATTATAAATCCTGCCTGTGGGGTATCAGGACAGTCCCACTGATGTATACTCAAGACTTGGTATATATTTACACCCCTCCTCCTGTGAGTGAGGGGGCAGCGACCCTAATGGAGAACCTGGCTGGTGCCTGCTGTGTGTCTAAGTATTTCCCGGTGAAGACAGACAAACTGAGGTGGATAGAACCACAGACAGATCCTTAAGAGATCTGGCTCCAGAAACCAGGCAGTCTCTGGCCCAGCTCTGCTTGCCTGCTCTTTTTCCCAAACAAACGGATCAGATGAATAAACGCTCATAAATACCTCTGGGCTTAGATAAGAGCGATGAGGCGCTATTTCCTTTCATGCCTGACTCCAGGCGCCCTGGCCCTGGCCGTTGTGGCTCCATCTTCAGACAAGCAACCTGCAGAGGTGAGGTTAACTCAGGGGCTGCAGCTCTAAAGGATAAGGCAGTTCTCTTCCTACCTCTATCACAGGAGAAAGCCTCCTCTTTTTTGGACCATGCTTTACACGGACTTTATTTCTTGTGATGAAGACATTGTGGCCAGGGAGAAAGGCTGAGGCCCAAGGCCCAGCCTCAGTGGCAAGAAAGGGGGAGGGTCCTTCCGTGCCTTGTTGCTTGATGAAATAGCTCCTATTCCTCTCTCAGCATGGGCCCAGCATTTCTAGACTGGAGAGCGTTGCTGCCTTCCTCACCATTAGGAGGTTTGAGCTTCTTTTTTTATGCGCCCCCCCACTCCATTTGATTAAGGCTAAGAGAGACACCCAGGGATGCTCATTTTGCCACAAAGGGACAGCCTACCAGTTGCTATGAGTTCAAAGAACTTCGGAGGCCACATTGCAGCCAAATAAATCCTCCCCCTTGATCACCCATCCTCAGCTCTTTCCTATTATCCGTGGGCAGAGCTGGCCCACAAAAAGGAGCCCAAAGAACAAGGCAGAGGTGGGTCAGCCTGGCCTGGCCTCAGGCACCCTCTTACACCCAGTCCTCCCTGTCTTCAGGTTGGATACACCATTTGCATTTTAGAATGTCAGAAATACCTTGTGTCCCCCACGCTGGAATCTGTCCTTATTTTCTTTGGATGAGAGAGGGGGAGAACATGGACATTCTCTTCAACTCCCAAGTCCTTAACAGCAGCTAAGAAGGTGATGCAAACCTGAGACATGGGAGGTGGTCTGTAGAGTGGATGAGAGACAGGAGAGATGTGGGTTTCTAGAGCTAGAGCGGACATGCCAGTTTGATGGTTGGAAGATGATGACTAAGTCCCTAGGAAGACCTAGTAGCCTTCCCTCCTTATAAAACCAAATCTAAACCAAGTCTTGGGATGGGATTCCAAAAGGGAACTACCAATTTATAGAGAGAGCAGGAAAAAGAGAAGGCTCTCAGTCTCCAATATGAGACTATCTAGATTTACGGGAACATCCTTGGTTCTAAAACTCTGTAGCCAGGGATTCTTCTTACATCCTTTAGCATGAGAGATACTGACAGATGAGGAGACCAAGCGAGGGTCGCAGGAAGAATGGAGATGCAAACAAGTAAAGTTACCTAGGCTGAGGTTTACCCTTCCTCTTTCACTTGCCATCACCAAGTTTAAGGATTACTAGTATCTTTTTTCAAGGCTCCAGTCTCAGTCAAGACTGCAGCCAGGATAGCTGAGCTGTCCTGGGCGTAAGGACGGCTTGCCAGAAGCAAATAGCCTCGGGGAGCAGCCAGAGGGAGAAGCTGGACTCACACACCCCCGGCTGTTCCTTCTTCTGGCTGTCCTAGGCAAAGGGATCTGGTTTGCCCTCCTCTAAGCTCGAGAATTGGGTTGAAGTCGTGATACGATAAACCTAAGCTTAAAAGGGGGAGACAGACCTGATAAACAGAAAAACGATTTTCCAAATCTGCGAAGGAGGGTGTTTCTTCTTTCCTTGTTTCTAAAATGAAGCAAATAAACGGACAAGTCCGTTCTCGGTCCCCCCCCTCCCTTTACCAGCACAAACCCCTAGAAACAGACCGTTCCCCCTTCATTCTCTCTCAACGAGATTCGAGGGTATTTACCGAGCCCTCCCTGGAGGGAACGGGCCCTTGCAACGCAGGGGTTAACTTTTCTGAAAACACAATTAACTTTTGCCTATTCCTGCGTGGGGTGGGGGGAGGGTGTATTTATTTCATCACTGGGGAATGAGATGCTCTTCATCTAACTGCTTCCTCCTCCCTCAAAAGCACAGCCGTCTCTTTCGCAGATCCTACGTAGGTGGATCAGGGGCGCGTTGTGGAGGGAGGGAGAGAGAGAGAGAGAGAGAGAGAGAGAGAGAGAGAGAGAGAGAGAGAGAGAGAGAGAGAGAGAGAGAGAGAGAGGAGGGGGAAAAGGTTGATAGGTTTGTGCGCGGGTCCCTCGTGCAGGCTGCGCTCCTCCTGGGTGCTATTTGACAATTCCTGCCTCTGCCATTGGTCAGTGTTGGATCAGATGGTTGTATTTCCTTCTGGCCCTCACTGGCACCTCGCCATCCCCCCTCAGCTAAAACCCAATCTCGGCTATACTACTAATAGGCGCGGCGCTCGGACTATAAAACACAACAAATCATAAACCCGGCGGAGCAGCAGCGGCCGCGCGCGCCTCCCCTCCCGATGAGTTCCTATTTCGTGAACTCCACCTTCCCCGTCACTCTGGCCAGCGGGCAGGAGTCCTTCTTGGGCCAGCTGCCGCTCTACTCGTCTGGCTATGCGGACCCGCTGCGGCACTACCCCGCGCCTTACGGGCCGGGACCCGGCCAGGACAAGGGCTTTGCGGCGTCCTCCTATTACCCACCAGCCGGCGGCGGCTATGGCCGGGCGGCGCCCTGTGACTACGGGCCGGCGCCTGCCTTCTACCGGGAGAAGGATGCGGCCTGCGCCCTCTCCGGCGCCGACGAGCCGCCCCCGTTCCACCCCGAGCCGCGCAAGTCCGACTGCGCACAGGACAAGAGCGTGTTCGGAGAGACCGAGGAGCAGAAGTGCTCCACTCCTGTCTACCCGTGGATGCAGCGCATGAATTCGTGCAACAGTGAGTGAGACTTCCCGCTGTCCCGCGTGGGGGGTGGGGGTGGGGGACAAGCAGAAAGGCAGAGTGTCAGCATCCCCCTACTCCAATTCTCCCACTGGGAACTAGGTGGGCATCTCAGCAGACAGGGCAAGATTGCCCCCCACCACCACCCCCCCCCGCCTCCAGATCAGTCCTCTTGACCGCAGAAGTTGCAAAGTTTGCAAAGTGCCAGCTGCACAGTAAGGCAGGGGGACTAGTAAGTGGGCTCTCAGAGAGAGTCAGGCTAGGATTGTTGACCAGAAAGAGGACAGAGGACTCAGTCTCTGGTCTTGTTTTCCCCTATGCTCTTCCCCTCTCTTGTCCGGATCTGAGGGAAGGGGGTGTCCCGCACCCAAAGACCACTCCATTAAAAACAAGAGTGCGTCATGAAAGGGGAGGGGTGGCATGACGCCGGCAAGGGAGAGTTTACTGGGTCCTGGATTGTGTTTCCCTGGGGCTGGGGGAGGAGAACTGGGGAAAGGGGACCAGGAAGCTGTGAGACACTATTACAGGGGTGGTAATAAGTCTGAGGAAGGAAGAATAAAAGGGGGACAGGCGGAGGGAGTGAGAAGAACAAACTGGCGCCTGGGTCTCAGGTTGGATTATTTGTCGGCTTCAAGTCCCAATTGATGTCCATTAGCAGGACACGAAAGTGAGGAGCTGTTAATGCGGACTATGAATCGATCCACGTCATTAGGGATTAAGGGCCAGAATTTATCATCGAGTAGGGAAGGGAGAGCCGGATAAATGGAAAGGAAGGGAAAGAAAAGATACAGCTCACAGGAGACACACCTGGCCAGCCCCTCCCCCAAGCTCAGGTGGGAGTCCAGCCGCCCCTCCCCTCCCCCACCGAAAGTCTAGACAGAAAGAAAGCACAGGCCTCGGAGTCCAGGAGGGAATCTGGAGGGGGCGCTGGAGGAGTAGGAAACGGGGACCAGGGAATGGGAGGGGGAAAGACTACTCCCGACCAGCTTAGCTTTAGGTTTGAGGGCCAAGTGGGGGAGGGGCTATGGGCTCGGTGTGGTGACCCCAGGCCTCAGTTTCTCCTCTCTGCGTAACAGGTTCCTCTTTTGGGCCCAGCGGTCGGCGAGGCCGCCAGACCTACACACGCTACCAGACCCTGGAGCTGGAGAAGGAATTTCACTATAATCGCTACCTGACTCGCCGGCGGCGCATCGAGATCGCGCACGCCCTGTGCCTGACCGAGAGGCAGATCAAGATCTGGTTTCAGAACCGGCGCATGAAGTGGAAAAAGGAGAGCAAACTGCTCAGTGCGTCTCAGCTCAGTGCGGAGGAGGAGGAAGAAAAACCAGCCGAGTGAAGGTGCTGCAAAGGGAGGGGGGACGCGAAGGGAGAGGTCTGTGGGGGAACTTAGGGCACCCAAAAGCCCCAGAAGGCTCTGCGGTCGGGGGAGTCTGGGGACTTGCTGTCCAGAGCACGACGGGCGGGGCCCAGCGCTCTCCTGGATGCCCCCTTCTGCAGAGCTCTTCCTGGGTGCTTGGGGTATGCCCACCCAGCACCCCAGCGCCTCCTCCCTTCCCCGAAGAACCCACCTTGGCCTCATCAGGCTCTCTGGTGAGAACTGAGAATCGGACTCACTTGCTGTCTCCTGGAAGCAGAGCTGAATGCTCATGTCCTTGTCGAGTCTCATTTCGTCCATGTCCCCCGTGCACGGTTCAATGGTAGATTCGTTGTCCCCTCAGCAGGGGCCTGAAAGACTCCCTGACCCCAGACTCGTCTCTCCTACCCCCCTCCCCAAAGCCACTGGAAGGAGCACACACTACCTAGAAGGAAGAAGAGGAGCCTCAGAAGAAAACAAAGTTCTATTTTATTAATTTTCTATGTGTTGTGTTTGTAGTCTTGTCTTAGCTCTCTGGACGTGAAATACTTCGGTAATAATATTAATATTATTAATAATGATTATGATGATGATGATGATAATAAAGATGTGAAAACTCGCAGCTCAATCACATCCAATCTTTCCCTGTCATTTTCCCCCCTCCATAGCCCCCCAGCCACCTTGTCACCCCTGAGCCTGAACAGCAAAGGCAAGAATCAGGGTCCGCCCCAGGGCCTTGCCAGCCTCCAGCTTCCAGCCTCTCAATTCGGAAGTTACTGTTGAGATAAAAGCAAGGAGCCAAAGGCAGAGGCCAGGGATCGACCCTCCCAGGCCCCAGCGTTGGTTGCGCGCCTCTCTGATGCTAAATTCACAATTGCCTCTCCCATTCAGACGTGGAGATGGAGAAAGCCTTTTCCCTCTTATTCTCTAAGCTTGCCTCGGTTGTGAGACTCTGGAGGGATGCCACTTGAGGCCTCCTTGCCCAGAGCTCTGGAGAGACGGAGCTGGGCGGGTCTAGGCGCTCTGCAGCTTTTTTTTTTTTTTCTGTCCTCTTGGAGCCAAGGCCCCTGGCCTTTGGCCCGCCCACATGGCTGTCTCTGCCGGCCTTGGCCCTCGGATCCCCGGCCTATTGCTCCGGAGACTGAAAAATGAGGCCACTGGGCATCTCTCCACAGCTTGCCTACAGGCTCCAGGGTGCCCCTTCTCATATTAAGTAGGAGCTCGGTGGCCAGGAAGAAGATGAGAAGCGGGCAGCAGAAGGCTGCAAGGGCCCGACTTTATCTTGCTCTTCGGAGACCCGAGGGCAGGGGTCCTGGTGATGTGGCCTTTTTGGTCTCACCTTCTCAACCCAATATGGCTCATTTTCTCTTTCCTGCCACCCACATCCGAGCCGCAAGCTTCGGACCCCGTTTTCTTTTCTTCCTCCTCCCTCTCTCCACCCCCCCCCTTTTTTTTTTTATTTTTAAAGAAAATAGCCGTCTGGCAGAAGGGGCCCAGCTGCGGAGATCTCTGGCCGCCCAGCGAGCTCAGCAAGGGGCCGCCGGTCTTCCGAACCTCTTCCCAGGGAAGGCGGTAAGGCCGATGAGCAAATTCTCCAATTATTAGCCACCAGCAACAGAAGGCTTCGGCTCTGGCCTCCGAATGAGATAACTGGCATCTGGCGCTGGCGAGCTTGTTAAAGGGGGTCTGTTTAAACCCCAAACTCCCGCCTAGGAGTTACCACCCAAACCTTACCCGCCCAGGCGGTTGCCGCTCTAGTCTTTGCCCGACAGTGTTTCTCTTTTAGGGTCCCTGTCCACCTGGATTCCTAGGCCTAGGCTTAAGGATGAGAGGTCAGAAGGAAAAATCCAAACTTCCCAGGGGCCCAGGAGAACGAAGAGCTTCCCTGCCTTTTCCAGCCTCCCTCCAGCCTAGTCCTGCGGCTCTCTCTCGTGTTGTGGACCCGCCGCTGAAGCCTAGCCAGGAAGCAGGCCTGGCTGAGCTAACAAAATTCTTATAATTGTTTTTCACACTCAATTTCTAACCTCCCCCCACCCCATTTCCTTACTCAAGTTGGGCACTGGCAAAGCTTAAGGAGGGAAGATCTGGCAACTACATTTGATCATATTATCCAGAGTTAAAATAATAATGGTGATGATAATGTCAGAGAGGCCATAAATAGAGGGGACAGCTGCACCCTAACAAAGTAGGCAAAAGACTCAAATCCATCTACCTAAAGGTTCAACCCTTTGGGTGAGCTGCGGGCCGGGTTTCTTTCTTGCTTGGCGGTTGCACAGAACCAGCAAAGAGGATGCCTACGCCGCCATGGCGGCCTGCGGCCCGCGCTCCCGTCAATCGCCGGGAGGTGGCGCGCTCTGCTCAGAGGCCAACGTCAACCTTCTCCCTGTTTTTCCCCCTTCTCACTTTCTCCCCCCCTCTCGGAGGCTCGCATTGAATCGGCCCTAACGATTCTCCGATCGTCATTATTTGTAACCATAGAGCATGAATTACCTCTTGAGGTCATCAGCGAGAATTTACGACTGGTCAACAAAAGCACGTGATTCCCTAACGCCCC
This sequence comes from Mastomys coucha, assembly GCF_008632895.1. NCBI lineage: Eukaryota > Metazoa > Chordata > Mammalia > Rodentia > Muridae > Mastomys > Mastomys coucha. Next base: position 92,214,926 of record NW_022196911.1, read on the forward strand.
CCCATCCCCCTTCTAACCCCCCCCATATTTGGCCGCATACATAGCAAAACGAAGTACAGTGCATCGCTATAATTCATTAATACATCATAAATCGTGAAGCACAGGGTTATAACGACCACGATCCACAAATCAAGCCCTCCAAAATCACCCAAATGAGCTCGTACTTTGTAAACTCCTTCTCGGGGCGTTATCCAAATGGCCCGGACTATCAGTTGCTAAATTATGGCAGTGGCAGCTCTCTGAGCGGCTCTTACAGGGATCCCGCTGCCATGCACACCGGCTCTTACGGCTACAATTACAATGGGATGGATCTCAGCGTCAACCGCTCCTCGGCCTCCTCCAGCCACTTTGGGGCGGTGGGCGAGAGCTCGCGCGCCTTCCCCGCGTCCGCCCAGGAGCCCCGCTTCAGGCAGGCGACGTCCAGCTGCTCCCTGTCCTCGCCCGAGTCCCTGCCCTGCACTAACGGCGACAGCCACGGCGCCAAGCCCTCTGCTTCGTCCCCTTCCGACCAGGCGACCCCAGCCAGCTCCAGCGCCAATTTCACCGAAATAGACGAGGCCAGCGCGTCCTCTGAGCCTGAGGAAGCGGCGAGCCAGCTAAGCAGCCCGAGCCTGGCTCGGGCACAGCCAGAGCCCATGGCCACCTCTACAGCCGCGCCTGAGGGGCAGACTCCACAGATATTCCCCTGGATGAGGAAGCTTCACATCAGCCACGGTAATTCTCCATCTCTTTTTTGTCCTCTCTGCATTCCTGCCCTGTGTTGGGGGTGGGGGCGAGCAAAGCTTGGCTTTGCCTCAAATATAGATCCCCCTTTTTTTTTCCACCAAGAGGGAAAAGTGTCCGAAAGGATCCCCATAGCTCCATAGACAGAGCCAAACAGGGTCGTTTTCTGGGGGATAGGCATAAAAAAAAAAAAAAAAAAAAAAAAAAAAAAAAAAAAAAAAAAAAAAAAGCCAATTTGTTGCCATGTTCAGCTTAGGTTTTGTTTACCTAGCCAGTCACCGGCTTTAGGATGAAAGATGGGATTTGTGTATTGTGGGGAAGGGTCCTGATTATTCCGAAATTCTGAGACTGCTGCTAGCAAAGGGGGAATGGGCTGTAAACCGAGCTTTCTAGGGCAGAAGTGCATCCGCTCTCTTCCCTCCCGGGCGAGCTGCCGCCTGAACCCAGCCTAGGGTGAGGCACTGGGAAGGAGCCAGAGACAAAGCCGGGAGCATTCACTATCATCAGAAGTGGGGGCTGCTGGAGAAGGGGGGAGGGATGAAGAAATAGAGTCTGGATGCGGGCATCTAGAGTGAGGAGGTTGGGAGCTGCGGTGAGCTGGGTGCTGGGGACGCCTGGGTCCTGCTCCCCGCCCCCTCCCACTCAGTGCCCCCTCCTTTAACCGGAATAACGTTGCCTCCGGGCTCTCCTCTAACTGCTCTAGATATGACTGGGCCAGACGGAAAGAGGGCCCGGACCGCGTATACTCGCTACCAGACCCTGGAGCTGGAGAAGGAATTCCACTTCAATCGCTACCTGACCCGGCGGCGACGTATCGAGATCGCCCACGCGCTTTGCCTGTCCGAGCGTCAGATCAAAATCTGGTTCCAGAACCGTCGCATGAAGTGGAAGAAAGACAACAAACTGAAAAGTATGAGTCTGGCTACAGCCGGCAGCGCCTTCCAACCTTGAGCCCATCCGGAGGAGCCCTGGGCGGCCCGAGAGCCCGCACCACCCCCAGCCCGACCCTTCCAGTCTTCCCTGCACTGCCGCTGCCCGCTGGGGACTAGTTCCCATGAGCCTGTCACACCCCAGTCCTGTGTTACAATTATTTTGTTTGGTCTTAGGTCTTCCCATGGCTCCCTCTCTCCTGGACTGGTTATCTTGTTATTATTGTTAATAATAATTATTATTATTATTTCCCCTCTGTGCTCCCCACTTCTCTTGGCTCGCCCCCAAGTTGCCAGTGTTTCTGAATGTCCTCGTATCTGTGGTTGCGCTCCTTTCCCCCCAGGAAAAAGAAAAGAAAAAGAAATTCGCATGTTTAATGTGACTTCCCCTCCCCATCTGTGTTCTAACTTATTTATAAAAGGATGATGGCTGTATTTTGAGTTTCTGCTGGAATCTTCCATAAGGGGCAGCAGTCGAGGTTGGGTAGTGCTGGGCCCAGCTGAGCTGGCCTGGGAAATGGAGACCACGACTGTGTCTCTTTTCTCCCCCTCATCCTTCTTCAGCTCAACCCCTGCCCCCACTCCCTAGGCTCAGGTAGCTTGTTCCTTGGGGTGGGAAGGGAGCTAGGGAAGGATCAAAGTGTGGATATTGAGAAGAGGGGAGGAGAAGAGCAAGAGTTAAGCTCCTGCTGCCTGGTAGGCCCCACAAGGCCTAGTCTGGAAGTGTATGGAATCAGAAAGAATTCTCAGTGTAAAATGTCTCGTGATTTTTCTCTGTGAATCCGTGGGTCTGGCTAGAAGGCCCAAAGCTTGTAAATACGGGGGGTAGTCTGGGTCAGGCCAATCACTTCCTCTCTTTACCCATTTCGCTTCCAAGACCATTTGTAGTGAGCGAGTGGATGCTGTGCTATGTGTGAGATCTGTCTTTGCCAGGCCTGTCTCAGTGATTAGCTTTTGGTATGTCTGTAGCTTTCCTTGAAGTCGAATAAATGTTTCCCCCACTCCATTGCCCTCCACTTGTCTTTTCTCAGAGGGTTTGCCTCTTTCACCATCCGGCACAACCTAGTCCAAGGCCATCTTCAATAAATCTAGGGCGTAGGGAAGCCCACCAGAAATCCTTCAAAGCCACCTAACTCCCTGGCTTGGCCAATGAAGCTTGGGCCAGGAGAGAGACCTTCCTGCCTGGGAGACCCAGAGGCCCAGGAACTTCACAAGGGCTTTAGCTGGACTCCATCCTGATTCTCCACCAGCTGGTTTGGAAAAGCCTTTGGAAAAGGCTTCAGGAAGAGTAATTTGGGCCTACATTCTGAGCAAGAAGGCCTCTGGTCTTTTGAGTCTGGTAAAGGCCTGCCCAGATGCCCTGTCTCCCATTCCAAACTTCAATTCAGCTCTGCCACCCACTAAGGGGGAAAAATCAGTTCAGTTTCAAAGGTTTTTTTTTTTTTTTTTTTTTTTTTTGGTCACACTTGGCCTTCTCTATACTTTTCAAGGAGTCCTCCTCTCCAGGGGTCCCGACTGACCTTCCCCTCTCTTGGTTAAGGTTTCTTCTGAAAGACCCTGGCTCCCCCTCCAGCCTGGTCGAAAACCAGGGCCCAGTTTTCCTCCATCCAGTTGAGCCTCCACCCTGAGCATAAGAGTCAAGTCTGGACACTTACCGGTCAATCCCTTCCAGCTGGGCCCAACTTCTTACAGGACCTGGGAGGGGGAGGGGGAGCTGGTGAAGAGATGGTGAGGGTCTTGGAGGCTGTTTTGGGCCCTCCTTCCCTCTCACCCCATGACTTTGTCCCCCTTTGCCGAAAGCAAACTACCCCAAAAGTCGCTATGACATTTAGATGTCAAATGGATAGGGGTTTTATCTCGAAGTTAGATCGTAAAAATCGCCGAGAAGTCAGACAGATACCCCTCACTGGCTCGAGAAAGTCACGTGAGGTCCATAAAGTTAGTTTTATGGTTTTGGGGAGTTGACACCGCGCGGTATATTTCACATTCTCCAGAATGTTAAGTGACACTTTAACTGCTCACTGTGGTGGGGACGGGGGCAGAGGTAGGTGAGCGCTCTCCTAGCTTAGAGCAGCCGGAAAAGCCCAGGAAGGCAGTGGCTACAGCCCAGGCCCAGTACTCCACAGTAAGTCGCTTCCAGCTTTCGATTTCTCTTCTTGCAGTTTTGGGGTTTTGGGGATTGGGACAGGAGAAGAGAATTTTGTTTCCAGTAGGTCTGTAGAATGATACTGGGGAAATTTAACAGTTTTTAAAACAAAAAAAAACCCAAAAAACAAAAAAAACCAAAACCTAGTTCTGAGAAGCGGGGTGCCTGAAGTGAGGGCTTAGTTCTGTAAGGCTTCGGTGATGGGTGTCTGGTTTTATTTGCAGGAGCACTGGACTCAGTGGAGAAAGGGGATCTTGTGGGATCCATGTTCCTTCAATGTCTTTGGAAATTAGGGGACAAGGAAGAGGGGTGTGGACTGCTGGGATAAAGGTTGGAGAGGGGGTTGTTTCATTGTAGGCTACCTTCAGGGAGATCTCCCCTAGCCCCAAGGAGAGAAACTATGAGATTTGCTTGTCTGGGGTGTGTTCGGAGCACCCGACAGGCCGGGTTTACCTGGATATGTTCAGAGAAAGGACTAAAGGGAGGCAGCTGCTGTGGGCTACCTTGTCCTGAAGTATTCTCTGGGTTTTTAACGTCTGCTCCCCATAAAAGCAGCCCCTGCCCTCTTCTGTGGTCTCCCCAGGGTTATCTAGAATGCAGGAGCTCAGTGCTTTTTACACCCAACTTCAGCCTGTTGGTCTCAAATTGATTTCTTTTGGTGGTCTCTAAGAAGGAGCTTGAGGAGCAGACTGGGGGAGGCGGTTCATAGCCTTCCGGTCCAAACCTAATTTCCAACCAGGGGTGTGAAGGAAGAGACCTTCTCTCCAGGTCTGGAAGACATAGGTGTGTCTAACTAGCCTACCACCAATACAGCCTGCCCAGGAACATAGGTCCCCAAAGAGGCTCAGGTGTTATTCTCTCTCCTCTTCTTCCCTCTCCGGACTCTGAAATCTCTCTTTGTTGTGTAGCACCCAAAAACCAGAGGGATTTCCAAATTTGCCTCCACCACCACCACCATGGAAACCTTGTTTTCTAAGGAAAAGCCAGACTTCTTCTAGCAGCTAGAATCCTCTTGCGGGCCAAATGGATGTATCTCCTCCATGCCTTTAATTACGCTCTCTGGGGCCAATGACTCTGGTCCAGAATCCCAGCAGCTCACGGTCTCTAGGTTCACCAACTCTGGTGGATAATTCCTAAAACAGGACTTAGCGTTTTGAGGGGCTTGTGATCTCTGACAAAGAAGGGCCACAGGGCTTCCCTGTTTCCCACTAAGGGGATAGTAATGCTCTAGCCTCTCTTGGTCTATCCTTTGCCTTTTCTCTGTTCCCCCCCCTCTTTGGTTTGGTTTTTTTGTTTGTTTGTTTGTTTGTTTTTCTTTTTGAGCCCACTATTCCTTGCCTACATCCAAAATTACTGGAGAGCCTCAATGGGCTTTAGGATCTGAGGAAAGAGGCCAAGGGCTTGGGATCCTTGCCCTAGCTTAACGAGGCATCTCTCTAAGGACGATGGACATTTACACCCCTTGTAAAGGACACTCTTTTCCACTCCCAAAGGATCAAAGGATGCCAGCAACACTTAAAATATGAATACAGCTTTGGAGGTTTGGCTTCCAAAGGCTTCAAAGCAGTTCAAAGAAGTGCAGAGAAGGTGCAGCAGGAGCAGGGTCTAACCTGGGTGTTCCACAGGGATCCTTTTTTTCTTAGCTCCTGGCCTCAGTCTAGCTTGCTTTCCATATCCTTCTCAGGATCCTGAGACCCCCAGATAACCAGGCTTGTCTCTGAAAAGTGTCCCTCCCCACCCCCAACGCTTTGCATGGCACTTTTACAAACTCTCATAGAATGTTCAAGGCCTTGAGACATCTATGAAGCATGTTTGAGTAGATTTTTTTTTTTTTTTTTCTGAAAGGCAAAGATCAGTCCTGGCTATGGGTGCCTCCTTTGCCTTTGGAAGGTCTCTCAGGACGCTAAGCAGATCTCAGAGAAAAGCCCTAGTGAGCTTTCTTTTCCTGCAGCTTGGCTTTTCTGGGGCATCTGCTCTCTGACCTGCAGCCAGGGCAAGTTGGGGAAGAGGGTGAGGTGTATGGAGGGGTGGGTGTAAAGGACTCTCTCTCCTTGCCCCAGACTTGTGTTGCCTCTGCCCTCCTCCCTTCCGTCTCTTCTCTTCCTTCTCCTTTCCCTCTCTCCCCCTTCTTACTCTTCCTCTCTTCTGCCCTCGTCCTCTCTCTGTGTCCTCTCTGAAAAATGCTGCCTTCTCTTCTCTCTCTCCTCTCCTACCGTTTTTCTCTCCCCACCCGTCTAGGCCTCAACTTCTGAGCCACAGACCCAGCCAGCACCCTTTAGGCAAATAGTCTGCCCTAGGGGCAGAGCCCAGCCTGGCCTCCACTCGGAGGACAATTTGATTTTGTTTTATTTTATTTGATTGCTTGTTTTGTTTTGTTTCTCTGTGGCCACGGGGGTGGGAGGAAGTATGAAGAAGTGTAAACAGGAAAGCCGGCCTAGCCTGGAGTTCCAAGGGCCCATATTTCATCAGCTTCCTCTCCATAACTGCAGCGCGGGGACACTTAACCCTTCCCTGGCTGTGAAAGCTTCTTCACTGGGGGATGAGAAGGCAGAACCAGAGATCCAAAAGCCAGTTTTCTTTGCCCTGCTTGATTCTTTTATTCCTGAGATGTGGATGCTGGGACAGAAGCCAAGCATTTGAAGCCAAGGAAAGAAGCAGATCTGAAGTAAAAGGAACAGATATATCCCAGAATTTAGTCCCTTTCTGAGACTGTTCCCCTGGAATACAAGCACCCCAGTCTGGAATGTACCAGGCCAACCTGAGAGGACAGGGCTAATAAGAAGCTCCCCTCCCCCATTTTTAGGAGTAGGCACTACTTTATTCATTTTATTCATTTTTTTTTTTGGAGGTTTTTAGAGTAATTGGATTTTGGGGCTGGGATCTGCCCACAGCAGGGCTATCGATTGCCGCAGCAGTGCGGTTACACATCCATATTAATTAACCCAGACACCACATGGAAACTGAGCTGTTTGGGAAGGGGGATGGGAGCAATGGGGGCCCTTTATGGAGAATGGACATTTCTCCCTAAATGTCCCCGAGGCCCAGATAGGAAGAGTTGCTGCCCACGAGAATCCTGTGACACTCCCAAGCTCAAAGTCCTTGGACTTCAGCAAGGGGTAAGCCTGACTTGATTGCTGCAATTGGACTCCCTCAAAAAATCTTCCAGGGGGCGGGTTAGAGGTCTAACGTATCTTCCTTGTTCAGTTCCGTCTTTCTAGCTTTTGGAAGCTGTCTCTGGTGGAGGTTCCCAAAGCCATCTTTTTAGCAGCGTTATCAGCCCTCCACACCTTCACCTCAATTTCCCAAAAGATAGTCACTTTCTGGTGGTTTTCAAGATTGTTTTGAGTGGTCCTTTTAACTGTCCCATTTGTTGTCCGTACAGTGGCCTTTCCTTTTACTTCTACTCTTCTCTCCAAAAAGTGATTAAAATCTGTTAAAGGATTTAATTAAGAGAGTTAAGTGAAAAGGAAGGAGGCGCAAATGAGTTGGGGGAAACAACCCACACCAAAGCTATTCTCAACGATTAAATCGCCATTTTAACAATATAATGGAGTTTGCATCCTGAAAGGGGAAATCAACGCTCATATCTCATCAATAATTCATAGAGTCCGGGATCACTCAGAGGTCAGCAGACGGGGGTGGAGGGGTGCGCGCGCCGGCCTACGTGGGGCTCCAGACCTCTGCCGCATACATTACCCGCTGCCGGCCACACTACCCACAACAGCCACTTGAAGGTCACAGATCTAGGTGATCTTTCCTCCTTTCTTTAGACGGAATTCATTGAGAATTCACTGAATTAGGAGTTCCAAGTGGAAGTGGTGGTGGTTTAAAATCCTGGATAGGATCAAATTCCGGGTAATTTGGGAACCCGTCGGCCAGTACATATCTCTTCTTAAGTTTTCCTTTCCTTTCCTTTCCTTTCCTTTCCTTTCCTTTCCTTTCCTTTCCTTTCCTTTCCTTTCCTTTCCTTTCCTTTCCTTCCCTTCCCTTCCCTTCCCCTCCCCTCCCTTCCTTTCCCTTTCCTTTCCTTTCCTTTCCTTTCCTTTCCTTTCCTTTCCTTTCCTTTCCACCTTTACGTCCCCCCTTCCTCTTTCCCCTCTCTTTTAATTTCCTTTAAGAAAGGAGGATGGGTACAAAGGGAAGCGCCTTGCAGCATGTCTTGCCCATGTCAAAGGCTCCTAGGCCTGGCTCTTCTTGCCTTCCTCTCTTAATGGACTGGGGGCCCGAGTGCACTTGGCTGCAGGTTGCCCTGAGGCCTTGGGGCTCAACGTCTAGGGTTGCAGCAGTTCAGATCCTGGTGGGGTAGGATGAATCATTCAGCAAGGAATAATTCCTAGACTTGAGGCTGCCTTACCTACCCCCCCCCAAAATATCCCGAAGTGAAAGGGGGCAGTTAGCATTGCACCAAGCACTTAGCAGGCCAGTGGTGAGAGAATGACTGTGTGGGGAGTCGCCTCTTGGGGGATTTGGAGTCAATGTTATGCACCTATTTTTCTCTTTTTCTCTCTATTCCTCCCTCCTCTCTCTTGCTCTTTTCTCTCTCCTTCTTGCTTACACTCCAAAGGACCTTACAGAAGGAGAAATGAAACCTTTCCCTGCAACAGAAGGGAACCTGAAAGGTGGTATTTGGGCAGATGGGAAACCGAAAGCGCGCTGGTCCAGTGCAGGGCTGCAGCAGCGCTGGCCGCAAGGCAGAGGCTGTAACTTCCCGGATCTGCCAGTAGAGTCCGCCTTAGACCAAGTTCACAGCCAGGCTGGGGTCTTGGAGAGGCTAGAGAGCGACCGCTCAAGGTGGCCCCGGGCCCCGCTGGGTCTGCATTGTTGGGACATAGCTCTCCTTCCACCCCTAAGGGCACAGTGGACTCCTCTGATCCCAAAGAGATCCTGCCTCACGCTCTTTCCATTCTTCACCTTAGAATCCATTTCTTATTCAGGTCAGCCCACTCTGCGGGTCCCATAGGGCCCTCTTTCAGGAATCACGACCTCACTCTTTCAGCCAAGAATGAAGGAGGGTGGACGGTCAAAAGCTCTGGCTGGCATCTCAACCAAAGAGACCTATGAAAATTCAGGAAATGAGGTCCGTGCTTCCCCTCCCCCCCCCAGGAATTATTGAAAAACCTAAAAGCTCTTTCTTGGGGCGCGGTGCGCAAGGTGGTCAAAGGGGAGGGACAAGAAAGGTGATCTGCTCTTTGGTTTCTGCAGTACTCACAGACCCGGGGCTGTGAGGCCTGTGTTATTGCCGGAGAGGTCGCAAAGTTGGAGGGTCAAAAGTTTACGTGCATGCGTGATCCTGGCGGCCCAGGCGTCTAGCGGCAGGGGCGGGGTGGGAGAGGGGGAGGGGGCTGTATGTGTGAAGAGAGAAGAGAGAGAGCCTGGGATGCTGGAGGTAAGGAAGGCGAGTGGGCTGGAAGGGGTGGAGGCAGCAGAAATGACATAGGCAGATATTTGAGGGAGGGGAAACTGAGGAAGGAAGAAACCATTCTGCCAAAACTGTGAGGCTGCCTGGTGGAGAGCTGTTCAAAAGACAGCGCTCCGGGGCGTGGCGAATCCTCCACGCTCTTTTCTCTCCCAAAGATAACCTTTGAGTCACCATATAAAATTTAATTAAAACCTACCCAGCCGCACACATTTAAAAAATCCAATTACCCACACGTCCTTGCAGAACGTTTGGCAGGGCCAAAAGAAGGCTTCCAAGGTGAAGGCTTGATTCTCGCCAACATCAGCCCCACCCTGCTTACCCTAAAGGGGACAAACTGCAGGCTCCTCACCACCACTCAGCCTGTTTTCCCAGACCCCTAGTTCCTAGATTAGTTGCAAGTAGCTGAGTTCAAGACTTTGGGTCAGTGCTAGAGATCTTCTTTTCTTTTTTTAATTCCCCATCCTTTCCTTTAAATGTCATGCTTAAGAACTAGGGCGTTGAAAAGTAGTTTGCTCTCTCATTCTCTCCCAAGCCTCCGTTTGGATGTTCACCCAGATTCCCTCTCTCCCTCTTTGGAGGAGGGAGGGCAAGTGTGATGGAAAAATACCTAATGGTCTCTTGGAGATCTTTGTAAATGGAGTTGAAACAGGCGACCTGAAATGAACCCTCAGTCTATGCATTAAGTTCATAAGTAAAATGCTTCCTAGAGACCGTGATAATAACAAAGCATATGTCTATTTTTGGTCTTTAAATGACTATTGCATTATTCGATGCCACCACAGTCTCTTCTAAACATTCACTGTAGGAGGTGTTATGTGGGTGTCTGTCCTTCTACTGTGCAGAAAACCTGAGAGCTTTTGTAAAGATGACTTTTGAAATAAAGCCAATGAGAAAAAAAGGTTAATAGCAAATTTCAAGTCAAATTAACCCCAAGGCACCCCACCCCAACTAAAAAGGCCTTTGGAATCCTATTTTTATTTATTTCTCAAGTGAAATTCTCAGGGGGGGTTGGGGGGTGGAGTCCAGAGAGGAATTCTTGGGTCCTGAGGAGTAGAGGCTACAAGGACAAGTGGAGAATCTATTTTTGTTTGGTTCCCTCCTAAGTCTCATTTACCTTCATCTCAGAAGAAAATGTTGACAAATTAAAATTTTTGGAGTAGTCCAAAGCCCCAAGCGTTTTGGGTTTCAGGAAGGGAAGGGTGGCTTCTGCCACCCCCGACCAAATTGGCTGCTTTAGAGGCTACATTCCCACCACCAACAGTTCTAGAGGATCCCACTGCCAGCCTCACTGCCAGTATTCACATTAGGCTTGGTCCCTAAACCGGGTGGAAGAGGAGTCATCTGGCTTACCTCAGCCAGTCTGCTGGGGGCCAGAGAAAGGGAAAGCTATGATGGACATTGACATTCCACCAGATTTTAAAGCCTTGGTCTTTCTGGGGGGAGGCATCAGAATTGCTGAATGAATGAGAACCACCGAGGGGGGGTAGTATTTTGTTTTTAGGGACAATTATAGCCTCTGAGAGCCAGATCCCCAAGCTTCCAGCCTTGAACAGTGCAATCCAGCCTATCTCCCAGGGCTCTGGATTTTCCAAATGGGCTCTGCTGTAGATCAAACGCTCCATCCAGAGAGGTGGAAAAGTCTGGAACTCTGAGGCCTCCAAAGTTTGAGAAGTAGCAGTGTATCTGGCATTTGGGGCGACAGAGTGGATGAAGAGGTAGCAGTTGTCACAAGCCCTGCAGAGTGCAGGCATTTAGGGGGACCTCCCAGAGAAGGAAACCCTTGGCTAGGGCCTGCTTTCTGGGGTTTAAATGCCCAATGACACACTCTCTGCCCTTCAGGTGCCAGTGCCAGCATAGTTACTTAGTGCTCAGGCCTCAGAAGGATTCCCTCCACGGGGTCACACGGTCTTGCTCTCAGCGCTGGGAATCGGAGCTGGCAAAAATATTAGAATGATGGAAAAATCAAAGCAAGGGCGGGGCAGCCTGAATCTGAATCGCATTGGAATGGAGACTTTTTTGGGGATGGGGGTTGGGTGGTGGGGGGGAACAGAGAAAAGTAGAACTGAAGAGGGTAAGCTGAATCAAATCCTGCTCTGTCGTTTTTCTCCCAAGTAATGACCTGCGCAAAATTCAATATGACCGAGCGAACTGCGTGAGCATATTATAGTAACTGCCTGCTCGTGGGGGAGGCCCAGAGAGGGGTGAACCGCAGGTCACGGCGTCTAAAAATTATTAAAATGTTCGAGAACCTCGTGACGAGCCTAGCTGTTTAACAAAGACTGCCAAAGTATGAGATTAATACGAAAACTTGCTCTTCAAAAACAAAAACACACCAAAAAAAAAAAAAAAAGTCTTTTTCCGGCCTCCGAGGGGGCCTGTGGTTCCTCTGCCCGCAGCCGCGGTTCGGTTTTCCGGATACACAATAGTGGACAGGAGCGAGCTCCGCTGTTGCTCAGCGGGCCACAGCCGGTCGGCTAGAAGCAGGCGGGGAGCGGCTGGGTGAGTACTCTTGCCGGCTCAGGCCCTCGCTATGCTCAGCGCGCTTGGGGTGCCCAGACCCGCTGGGGACTGGCCTCAGCTTGGCCCTCGGGTTCCTATTCCTCTCTGTTTCCCTTCCAACTCGCCCACAAAAGGTGGATGGCTTTTC
>NW_022196911.1:92226937-92238470 GCF_008632895.1 Mastomys coucha
GGCGGAGAAGGGGTGGGCTGGGCATCGAGGGGTCACACTAGCAACCTGTGGCTGCCAGGGGAAGGCGGCCAAGTGAGCTTTAAAGGACCCGGAGGGCTAGAGATAGGGCACAGAACGTGTACAAGCCCCTGGCTCTGCGTGTTTTCATTGTTATGGTTATTGTTGTTGGTATTCTAGGCTATTCATTGTTATGGTAGAGAGGTGAGGCTGCGGAGCTGCGGTGAAACCTGTCCTGGGCTTGCTGATAAATCCTGTCTTCCGCCCCTGGCGTCTACACAGGGAGGGAATCTGGATGGGGATTGCTGCGCCTTGGTGGGAGGGCAGGTGGTAGCTCTCCAGATCGCAAAAGCGAAAATCACCGTGCTCCCGCTCTAGGTTCAACCATACCCAGCCTTGCCATCTCTCTATCCCTATTCCTCGCTCTTGGTGCTCAGGAAACCTGGGCCATATCCCTTGTCAAAATGTAGATCAGGAAAATGTAGACTAGCTGCTTTCTGAACCGGCAGATGAGTTAGACCGGTATCCAAGAGCCGCTAGTTGAGCAGGACAGGAGATATGGGATAGTGGAGGGGCCTGGACATTGAAGTGGGTCGTGGTACCCTCTAAATGCCTTTGGAGAAGGGTTGGTTCTTCTTGCTTGATGCTAGGATCAAAGCAGCACACTGAGTCTATGGGTGACCAAATTGAACCCTATCTTTGATGAAGATAAAAAACGACAATGCATTTTCTCTGCCTCTCTCTCTCCAGTTAAGTATGAGTCTGGCCTACCAGGAGGGCACTGGGGTTAGAAGCCAAACCCAGAGGCCAATATTGCCATGCCTAGGTCTATGAGGTTTAACAACAATAACAACAACAACAAAGACAGAGGTCTCTGGACTCAGTTGCCTGCAGGTGGAAACTCTCCTGCCTATTTGCAAGGATTCCTGGTGTGAGCAGGAGTGGGTTTGGCTTGTTTGTGTATGTTCATGAAGTGGACAGTGTTATAATTTACTCAGTAGGGTCAGAAGTGTCCCCCAAACCTAGGGCACTATAGTGGTGGCGAGAAAGTCTCTGCTGGACACACTTGCCCTCACCTGGTCACAGTTCCCCGGTCTAAGCTCCAGATCCCTCAGCTCAATTTCTAATTTTTTCAGTTTAGAAAATCAACAGTTACTGGAAGCCTCAGGAAGTTCACTCAGAAACTCCAGAATCCCATTTTGGCCCCACTGCCAGCAACCCAGGCAGGTGGATGGGCCCAGTTAATGTGCCTCTAGACAGAGGATCCTTGCCTGGGGGGGATAAGGCGTGGGTAGTGGGGTCCTTCTCACACCTCTAGGGGGTTGTCTCCTTATTCCAGCCTCCAGGAGGTATGGGGGATATGTGAGGTTGGGAGGGGCCTGTGCATCATCTGGCTGCAACTTTTATGGTTCCTCATTGTCCTTCATTCGGAAATGAACCGCCTTTGATCTTTTTCTCAGGTTGTAAACGGAATTGCCCGTCATTAAATATGGGGGGGGGGGAACCCATCTGTTTGGTCTCCCAGCATTTTTCTTCACAGCTGTTTCTCTCTCTTTTTACCATTCACTTTTTCCAAAAGGACTTTTATTACACCCCCTTCACACCCAGACACCTCTCCCTCCTCCCTTTGCTTTGGAAAATATCTATATATGCGTTTGATCACAAACCAAAGGCCGTGGGGGCAAAGGAGGAGCCTATTTGGGGTTTTGTATTTTTTCTTAAAAAAAAAAAAAAGTCATGGGGGAAGGGAGGGGCTGAGGACACCCAGAAAGGCCTGATTCTGACTTCAGGCAGCCTCAGGATGACCCTTCCTTCTTTTGTGCTTAGCTAATGTTTACATCTAATAATTCATGCACCACCGAAAGTCGTGAGGTGGCCACGAGGTTTAAGTCCCTTTGCACAACAGCTGCTTTTTTTTTTTTAAATCTTATTTTATTTTTTGAATAGAAAGTTGAAACCCCTTGTAATCCCAAGAACGGACCCACAGTGACTTTTTCAGCTCCCAGAGCTCAAAATTAAGACAAAACGAAATAAAAATGAAAACATTCAGATCACACCCAAAAGAAGAACGCACGGAAAGTAAGAGAACTGGAAATTTCCTGGGCCAAGAAGACCTGTCTGTCTTCTGTATATACCCTGTAGATCCGAATTTGTGTAAGGAATTTTGTGGTCACAAATTCGTATCTAGGGGAATATGTAGTTGACATAAACACTCCGCTCATATTCTTTCCCAGAAGAAAAATAGATTGTTTTCTAAATGAGGACAATCCTGTGACTGGCTGCGAGAAGACTCCTTTCTGTCCCTCCCTCAACCAATTAGGGAGAAATCTCATCTACCTGAGGTGTCCCCATGCCCGCCTCTGGAAGCTTGGGTCCTTGTTCACTCAAGAGGTTAATGTTACTGGTGTTTTAAAATTTATCCTTTAAGCCCCGACCTACTTATTTTTATTCTGGGTCCAGGGGGCTTTACTGGAAATCATGAGGGGAGAAGAAAGATTGCTGAAGGCTGCAGTGTGCAAAGGCAAAGGAAATTTGCTTTTCAAACGGATTCGGAGATCGCTATTTCGTTGGGTTCAAGACATGATGCCCTGAAAATATAAGGTTGCCATGGGTGTTCTTGTGCGTGTGATGTTGGTGGGGGCATCTCAGCTAGGGCTCCTTTACTTAGTATTCAAGGATGTGAAATTTCTTTCTGCCACACTGACAGAGGCGGCGGCTTTAGCGGCAATTAGAACTCTTGGTTAGTATTGCTTCGATGACTCTGGAATTAGCAAATTGCTATTCAATTGGTTTTTGAAACTTGCAGGTTTTGTTTTTTTGGTTCTATCTTCTGTCTTTCGTGCGGGGGAAGTGGAGCTGTTCCTCCGACCTTGGGCCTTGTGGGTTAAAAGGGAGGGAGTGGGGAGGAGGACAGACTAACGGACACAGCGAAGCTCACAGTGAAGCTAAATGCGATTTGGAAGGCGAAGTCTCCCCGAATTAGTGCGTGAATTTCCTATCGATCCGTCCGCGGTTCCATTCATCTCTGACAAGTCCCTCCGCGCACCCGCCCTCTAGCTCCCGACGCCTGCTCACTCACCTCCTACCCCTCCTCATCTGGCTGCAGTGAGAAGCCCCAAGCTCGGCGCCCCTCTGACCTAGTGGGTACCCATTTCAAGAAGCGCTCCCTGGTCCGCCAACCACTAAAAACCCGACACAGACACCCAGTGCGCGATGCTCCCTCTCATCCTGGGGAGGAGATGGGGCCCGATGGGAGGCAGAGAACGGTTGGTGGAGGTTAGGTAGGGTAGGGGGTGGGGGCTACACCCGGAGCCCCAACTTCTGAGGGATGCAGGGATTGTGCTCTGCTCAGCCCCCCAAAACAGGCCCTCCAATCTTAACCTGCTCACTCTTTCTTAGCTCATCACCCCTCTCTGTTGTGGAGAAAGCCAGGCGAGGAGGGGGTCGCCCCGCGGGAGCCCTATGTAAATCCTGGTGTTGGGTGGGTGGGGAGGGGGTAGAGAAGGGGAAATAAGCCTCTTTGGCTGGAGTAGGGTCCGGGTGAGCAGATTTCCTTATCCGGGAATCGCAGGCCGGGTGGCCATTGGCTCGGAGGATCACGTGGGCCTCTAACTTTGTTCACTTGACAGTAAGTAGGAGGGCTTTCGGAAACAGGAAAACGAGTCAGGGGTCGGAATAAATTTTAGTATATTTTGTGGGCAATTCCCAGAAATTAATGGCTATGAGTTCCTTTTTGATCAACTCAAACTATGTCGACCCCAAGTTCCCTCCGTGCGAGGAGTATTCACAGAGCGATTACCTACCCAGCGACCACTCGCCCGGGTACTACGCCGGCGGCCAGAGGCGAGAGAGCGGCTTCCAGCCGGAGGCGGCCTTTGGGCGCCGGGCGCCGTGCACTGTGCAGCGCTACGCGGCCTGCCGAGACCCCGGGCCCCCGCCACCTCCGCCGCCCCCGCCGCCCCCGCCACCGCCCGGGCTGTCCCCTCGGGCTCCCGTGCAGCCAACAGCCGGGGCCCTCCTCCCGGAGCCCGGGCAGCGCAGCGAGGCGGTCAGCAGCAGCCCCCCGCCGCCTCCCTGCGCCCAGAACCCCCTGCATCCCAGCCCGTCCCACTCCGCGTGCAAAGAGCCCGTCGTCTACCCCTGGATGCGCAAAGTTCACGTGAGCACGGGTGAGTGCGTGGGCATCCCTTCCCCTCCCACCCCCGGCGCTTTACAGTGAAGGGACCTCCGAGGCATGTGGGGGAGGGAACGAGGGGAAGCCAATTGTCCCCGCTATAAACTCGCCATTGCCAGAGATTTACGGTCTCCTGTTTTCAGAGCCACATAATTACATCGCCCATAAATTTTTATGGCCTAGTGGGCCCTGCGCCTTTGAAGTCATCCTCTTCTTCATTCTCCCAGCGACTTTTTCGCCAGGGATACGCAGCCCCAGTAAAGTTGGAAGTTGGGGAGGGGTGTGGGAGGAGGGGAGGAGAAGGAGGAGGAGGTGGTAATCCGTATTTAAGCAGAGAGTTGAATCAACTTCCTGGATTTTTCCCCCCTTTCTTCCAATCTGGTACCTTGGCTGGAGAAGTGGGCAAAAGTTTTTACTGAGGGGAAGGCGCTGCATGGAATCTGAGCAGTGAGGGTGGGGACTAAGCCCCGGAAAGGTCTAGGGCAACACCCCTCCCACTCCCACACTTCATTCTCCCACCCGGGGTCCTCAGGCCAAAGAGTGAGATGAAAATCTTTCCAAGATTCCTCACAGTGCCCCCTCCCCCAGGCAACAAGGACAACGGCACAGCCTCTCAAAAGTTTGAGCTTTTTCTCTTCCATGGGGCCCGACGTCTTCCTTTTTCGACCCCCTCCCTCCAAGATGAGGTAGTGGGAGCAGGAGACTCAGTGTTAGCTGGAAGAAAGGGTTTTCCCTCCTCCCTTTCAGGGGCAATAAAACTTTCTCTTTCTCCCTCTCTCTGTGTGTGTCCAGTAAACCCCAATTACGCCGGCGGGGAGCCCAAGCGCTCTCGGACCGCCTACACTCGCCAGCAGGTCCTGGAACTGGAGAAGGAGTTTCACTACAATCGCTACCTGACGCGCCGCCGGAGGGTGGAGATTGCCCACGCGCTCTGCCTGTCCGAGCGCCAGATCAAGATCTGGTTCCAGAATCGGCGCATGAAGTGGAAAAAAGACCACAAGTTGCCCAACACCAAGATCCGCTCGGGTGGCACCGCGGGCGCAGCCGGAGGCCCCCCTGGCCGGCCCAACGGAGGCCCCCCTGCGCTCTAGTGTCCCCCAAGCAGGAGCTCGAACCTGGGGGGGCGGGGGGAACAGCGAGCACCGAAGGGGGGATGCGGGGTATGGGAGGGTCCCCGGGCTTGAGCCCAGAAAAATCTATCCACCCTACCCCCACTTTATCTATATGGAATAAACACAGAGAAGGGGGGTAGGGGAGCCTTATTTATAGAAACGACAATAGGGAGCCGGGTAAAGTCCTTCGGAAGCAAGATTCGAGTCTCTTGCTTTCTTCCTTTAAAAAAAAAGAGGGAGAGAAAGAAAAAAGAAAAAGAAGAAAGGAAGAAAAGAAGGAAGAAAGAAAGGGAAAGACAGAAGAGAAATGGAGGAGGCTGCTGCGCCTGGTTTTCAGCTTTGGTGAAGATGGATCCACGCTTCATCTTTAATCATGCCAGGCCTGGGCCCATCTGTCTTGTTTACTCTGCCGAGGAGAAGACGAGCTTCGGTGGCGACCATTACCTCGACACTTGGCTAACAAATGAGGCCGGGCTCGGCCGCTGCCGCCGCCTCTGCTGCTGCTGCCGCTGCTGGATCACAGCCTGGATTTTCTTTCTTTGTCCCTTACTCCTGCCACCCAGCGAATGCACCCTCAGACTGCCAGATAGCACAGTGTTTTGGCCACGGTAACACACACACACACACACACACACACACACACAACTTTCCTCCCTGTCTGTGCCCACTGTGGGGTAGGGGTGGGAAGGCTGCTCCCTCCTTCCCACCATAGGCTTAGAAGGGGAACAGTAGGGAAGTGAGGGGCATCTGCACAACGTGGGTTCCCAAATCTGAACCCAAGAAATAAACGAAAATTAAAAAAGAAAGAAAGAAAGCAATTGAGACACCCAAGAGGGCCTTCTGCTAGAAGGTCCAGCCAGGCCTGGCAGGGTGAGGGGCAGTTGAGTTCTGAGAGCTGGCTCTTCTGGGCAGGACACAATAGTAGAGGTGAGGCCTTCTCTTAGGTTACAAATGAATGTGAAATTAGGAAATAAAATGCTGTGGCCCTCCTACTCTGGAAGGATAATGTTGCAGAACCCTCTCCCGTTGTTATCATTGTTGCATCGTTTATTATTATTAATATTAATATTATTATTATTATTATTTTATGTCATGTGTGTCCTCTCTCCTGTTCTCTTTCTGACATTCCAAAACCAGCCCCCTTCCTACCTCTGGGGCTGCCTGAGCCTAGAACCTTTCGTTGGTGTGAAAATTTGTGTCCTGTACAGAGTGACAACAGAAATAAATGTTTGGTTTCTCGTGACCATCACATCGTGGTTTTGTTGGAATGTTGGAGTTAAGGGTGTGAACAAGTGCCCCCCCCCCAGTGTATATGCCAAGCACCCTAGAGGGTGTGGCCTCACAACGAAGTTTGTCTTCTTTCTTTCTTCTTTTCTTCCTTCCTTTCCTCCTTTCTTCTTTCTTTCTTTCTTTCTTTCTTTCTTTCTTTCTTTCTTTCTTTGTTCCTTTCTTTCTTTCAAAGCTCCATTGGGAATTTCTTCCTCAGAAGCTTCTAAGTTCTGAAAACTGGTTTGTTTTCACTTTGGGGTGGATGTGTTTTGTTTTTAGGCTTAAAAATTTTTCCCCCATCCAGTCCAAAAATGAATCACAAGGGATGGGAGGGCTGATTCCAGTCTCCAAGGGGTGTGTGTGTGTGTGTGTGTGTGTGTTTCATTGTAGGACACTAGAGGCTTAAGTAGGGCAAAATCTTTCATATCGGGATTTATTTGTCATAAGCAAATAAAATGCAGTTAAGCTGTCTCCTTCTAGACAGACGGCTCTATGGTTATTAAAGTTCGAGAAGGGACTCCACGAGGCCAGCCTCTTTCCTCCCTGCAATAAGAAGGTATCACTTTCCTTTGAGGTGTTTAAGGCTTTAATGAGTCTAATTTTTTGCACAGATGTTTCTGGGTGTTTGCAGGGTTTCTGTGTATTTTTATATTACAAAGGAACTAGCCAGTGCCATAGCTCAAACTCTGACAAGCAAATAGATAATCAAGAAGACAAATGGGCTCTTTTGTGAAGCCCTGCTCCTGTATTAATTTTCATTTTCTTTCTCATAGAAAGTATCGAAAGTGAGGCTGGGGACCAAATAGCTGTCTGTCTCTGAGATCCCAATAACCCCTAGAACGGAGTGGGGGGGGAGGGGAAGGAGTGGAGGTGATCCTCAGAGATCTCTGCCAGGTCTGGCTCACTTTTGTGTACTACAGCCAAGAAGTTCTAAGGCCTGAAGTTCCATCCCAGGGTTCTGTGGGCCTGTGATGGCTCAGGGTGTAGCCACACTGCCTCCAAGAAGCTCTACAATTAAAAGTCATTTCGTGTTGTTGTTGTTGCTTGTTGTTATGGTTGTTGATGTTCCATTTCTTCCCAGAAAATAAAGAGCCAATCACTTGCACATGTTTGATTGTTGTTTATTTTACATGTCTCTGGTTAGCCTGTAAGGTTAGTAGGAATCTGAGTAGGTCAGAGAACCCATCGGGCCAGCTTCCCCAGTGTAGTCTTAGAATCGCCCATTAGAATGAAATCAGAAGACCAGTTTTTAAAAAGAAAGGAAAGAAGGATGGGAGAAGGAAAGAGGTGCCTGAAGCCCTGGAGGAGGAGGGGAGGGTTAGCTTTGTCTTGGATGTGGTGTAATGTTAGCTGAGGAGATAAGACAACCAACCCTTAGTTGAGGGAAAAATAGTTCTTAAAAGCCATAAGGCCTCCCCCCAGGAATGTCTAAAGAATCAAGTCAGAGCCGCTCCTTGGAAGGTATGAATAGAATCTTTAAAAAGAAGAAGAAGAAGAAGAGGAGGAGGAGGAGGACGAGGACCGACCGAAGATTTCTATAGAGCTTAAAGTTCACAGCCATTCTGTGTAGACAAGAGCTAAGAAAAATGTGAGAATTATACAGAAAACCATTAATCACTTCTTTTCTTTAAATACGTATCCTCTCTCCTTTGTCATTATTCAACAGCAAATCTCCGCAGACCGGCTGTTGGGGGAAAAAAGTGTTAGCCGTCTCTCCCGGATCTGCAAGGGGGAAAAATTTTGGAGCCATAAAGTTGAAAACTTTTTTCCTCTCAGTTTTGGAAGAAGCCTTTCGTCATGAATGGGACCAGAGGAGCTAAGTCGAGAGGCCGCGAGAGGCACAGAAGGTAACAACAAAACCCTGGCTTGAGCTGCCTTTTTTTTTTTTTTTTTTTAAATCATTTTATGGGCTCTTTTCACAAGGAAAAGAAAAAGAAAACCTCTCACCTCCTCTTTCTTTTTCAACTATCTTTGCGGGGTTTTATTTTATGGTGGATGCTTGGGCAGGTTGGCTGCCTTTTATGATGACTGATGTTTGGGAGAAAAGGAGAGACATGGAGACAGAGAAGGAGAGGCCTGGACACCTGGAGAGTGTTTGAACTGGTCGGGACAGAGGTGTCAGGGCCCCTGAAAAACACCAGAGAGACTGGTCGTGAGGCTGTTCAGAAGGGCTTCTCTGGTTTTGAAAAATGCAGGCGGGCCCTGGGAGAGCCTGTGCGTGCGTGTGTGCCTGTGTCCTGGGACTCTGATTGTCTCCACTGTTTACCAGTGAGATGTTGTCACTGAAGTCGCTTTTTTTTTTTTTTTTTTTTTTTTTTTTTTAATGGAATCCAGTTTTTGAATGGAGTCCCCTAGCCTTGGAGCTGGTAGAAGTGGATTTGGTTTGTGATTTGTATCTAGTTTGGGATTCTAGATAAATCTTTACTCTCTGAAAAAAAGAGAAACTGCTCAGGGCCAGGTGCAGGAGAGGCAGAAATTCTCTTTTGTTCTGCGTCCACCCAGTCCCATCCATCCCACACTCCAAGCCTCCTGGAGTCTCCCTCTGTGTTCACGTTCTTTTCTTTTTTGCTTCTGGGTTTGGGGGCTCTGTTCTTCCTCTGGGGTCTTACTTTTCAGGCTGAGGGATCGGTGGACTCTGCATTAGACCTGACTGTGCCGTCCCCTTTTCCCGGAGGCCTCACTTAGAGAGAGTTTGGAGGCGGGAGGCTGGCAGGATGAAGAGTTCATGGAGAGGCCACGTTTTCTAGGCGATTAGCTTGGTATTAGAACCACAAAATGACCTCGGAAGCCCCTTGACCTCTCTGAGACTGGACATTGTGCTAGCTCTTGCTTCCTGCCCCAGAGGGAAAGTCATACCTCTTCAGGGTTCCTAGCTTCTTTATCCCCCAAGTGCTTTACTAGCTCAGAATTTATGGATCACTTTCTGTTCTTGTGGATTGGGAAGAAAGGTAGAGTTTTGTTTGTTTTGTTTTGTCTTGTCTTTTTAAGTTAGCCCAGAAGTCCTGTGGGTAGGGAGTACGGTGTTGTGTTGGTGTGTCTATATAAAGCCCCTTCCCTAGGTTTGGCTTCAGCTCCATCCCCACCTCAACTCCATTTGCTCTTCTCTCTCTCTCTCTCTCTCTCTCTCTCTCTCTCTCTCTCTCTCTCCCCTCCCCTGCCTTGTTTAAAGCAAGCTGAGGGAAGGACTAAAGGATACAATACTGAGAGGTCAGACAGTCACCAGTCACAGACCATCAGAGGAATACATTCCTGAGCTGGAGAGAAAGGGGTTCCCACCATGAATACTACCTTTGAGATATTCCTTCATATTCATTCTCTCTCTCTCTCTCTCTCTCTCTCTCTCTCTCTCTCTCTCTCCCTCTCCCTCTCTCTCCCCCTCCCTCCCTCCCTCCCTCCCTTCCTCCCCTTTACTCAACTATTTTATGAAGTTCCTTTATTTAGGAAGCTGTTTTTATAAACACCTTTATCTTCCATACCCTCTGATCTTCCTTTTCTAAGTCCTTGGGTACCTCGACAACCAGTAGAGCAAGAGGACCTCGCAGGTAGCTTTGACCACGTTCAGGGCCCACTTTTCAGTGCTAACCAAAGTTGGTAGAAACTTTGCAAGTCAAGAGATAAATGGAAGATTTGCTAAAAGGGGGAAGCTGGAGCTTAGACCCCTTTTCTCTAATTGGTGTTCCATCTTCTGCAGTACACATCCTCAGCAGACAGCACACATGGAAGGAGAGGGAAGGAAGGAGAGATGAAGAGGAGGAAGGAAGGAAGCGGGCTTTTTTTCCCTAGTTGGGAAGAGAGACTGCTCTCCTTAAATTAAGAAAGGAAGAGGCAAAAAGGAAGGAAGGAAAGAAGGAAAGAAGGGAGGAAGAGGCAGTGCTTCGCTGGAGAGCATGTCAGGTTACTTACTCACATTGCATAAATCTTTTCTGTAATTCAGGGACTCTTGTCTCAGACAAGAAATAACTGGAGCCATTGGCTTTTTCTTTGTCCCTGGGTGGCATAAATGGAGGGATGGGGGTTAGGGGTGGGACCTCAGGAAGGAAAGGGGTGGGCAGAGAGGCAAACTGGGACACTTTGATATTGAAAATATTTGGGGCTTGTTGATAATGGGCACCCAGCTACTGCCAGTAAAGATATATAACGGGGTCGGGTCGATTGATTGTCCATTGTGGAGAACCTCTCTAGGTCCAAGTGACAAAGACCTAGTCACGTAGAACTTTTATAAACTGTTTGGTTCAGTTTAAAACCTCTGAAGATTAGGGGTTTACTAAAAGGAAGAAGATCGACTTTAGAAGAGAAAAGCTGGGAACTCTCAAAGGCTTTCGTTCCCCTGGGCTCACCCTGGGCGAAAGATTCCCCCCTTTCTCTCATTTCCAGACCTGAACCTTTTTGGAGCTGAAGGCTGCTTGGGCTCTCCTTCTACATCTCTAGTGGCCACCCCTGGAGGAGGAGGCCTTCCAATCTTTTGACCTCTCCCCCAGTTCCCTAGGCCCTATGCACTCCCTCTCTTTGGCTGCTTGCCTGCCTGCCCGGGCCGAAGGCTGCTTAGTCCCACTAGGGTCCTGGAGGCAGCCTCAGCGCCTGGTGGGTCTCCCTGGGAAGCGGTGACTACGGAGCAGTTTTGATTGGAAATCGGAGTTGGGAAGTTTCCCAGCGTGAGTTGAGCGCTGACGGATTTGTGATCGGCCATAAAACTGGCGCGTTCAGATTCGTAAATCAATCTCGCTTTCCTCAGTCTAAACGTTCGCTTTATCGGCAGCAAGAAAGCGCTCAGCTCGCGCTCAGGCGCTTGTTTATTTGAACGTGGACATTTCCCAGGATCCGAAAAGAGTGTGCGTACTTTAACAGAACCTGCCTGGCCTCTCCTTTCTGTAGCAGAGCTCTCCTTTTTCTTGTCCTTAAAAATTTCATCGTTTTAGCATCGCTTTCTTCAGTTTTAAAGATTGCCATTTCCTCGTGTCCCAACTCTCTCTCTCTCTCTCTC
>NW_022196911.1:92238480-92243765 GCF_008632895.1 Mastomys coucha
CTCTCTCTCTCTCTCTCTCTCTCCTCTCCCTGTCCCCCCTCCCTCCATCTCCCCCACTACCACCTTGTTTTTCTTTGAAGGACAATTTTCCTTTTAATGGATTTGTAGCCAGGGACCTTGTAGACTGTGGCCTCGCAGGAGCCGGTAGCAGGCCTTCATCCGCATCAGACTGAATTCAATACTAGTCTGTGTTCGGTATCTGGACAATCAAAGCTGACCCCCCTCCTACAGAGTCTGGGCCCCGCCGGCGCCCCCTCCCCGTGGGGCTGGGGCAGGATTCCAGTACTTTCTGCAGGGGTCCTTTTGCCTCAAAACCTCTGAGGCACACGTAGGGAGGCTGTTTCTTTGGGGTGTGTTACAAGAAGAGGTCCTTAACCTTCATTGAATCGCTTTTGGTTCAGACCTTTCTAAACAAACCAGAGGAGGCCCTTCATCCTCATCCCTCGGCTCCCCGACCCTATTGGCTTAATTCTTCCCCATTACACGGATGCCCTGTCGGCCTGGTCGCAGCTACCCCAGAGCTGCTAAGGTAGATAAGGCTGGAAATGTTCAGCGCAGAGCTTCTTTGGAATGCCTTTCTACTTCCCTTTGCATCCCCCCTCCCACTCCCCAGCTATGGACTCAGATTCACTTATAACTTGTGGAGTTTGGGGTTTCTTTGGCTATGTTTATTCTTGAAGGGAAAGAGTCCAGATACCCCCACCCCCACCCCCGCAAATCCACCTCCTCGCTTAGGGCATGGATTTCTCCTATCCTAATGTTTAACACTTTTGACATGCATCATCCCCATCTTTTCCTCATTGATCAGTCTCCATCGTCTGTTGGTTGGAAGCCTAGGACACTAACACCTGGAAATAGAGACCCGAGGCTGCCAGGCAGGCTTCAAGGCTTCCCTATCTTGTCAGTTCTTGTTTCAACACTTCAGGTACCGTCATTGGTGGTTTTCAGAGACTGAGACAGGCTGGACATAGGTAGAGTCCCTGTTATCCACTTCTTTTGTATGGAATCCTTGGTTCCTAGGTCTTTGTCTCTGGAGCTTATTATCAAATCAGCAGCAGCACTTAGCTCCCTAGGAGAGTAACAATGCTAAGGGGGGAAAGTCCCCCTCCTGATTATTCTCAATCCTGGGAGATCCAGTCATCCCTTCACTGTGTTTGCCCATGACCTTTCAATGGCACAACACAAAAGATCAGAAAGTGAATTAAAGCATGAAGAAGCCCCACTCTTGATAGTACAAGGTAGCATGGAGTCTTCCTCTCCCATCTGCTTCCCCCAGATACACTGTTGATGAGTTCCAAGGGAGTGGAGTCTTGCTAAAATAAATACCCCTGTAGTGGGGGACAGGCTGGAGTTGGAAGTAGAATTTCAATTCTAAAAGATACAAATAGGAAGGGAGAAAACCAGGGGCTTGCAGAAGGGCTCAGTGCCCACCCCACCCCCACCCCGACGCCCCTGCAGACTGTTTCTACACCTCTAGGAACTAAGCAGAAGCAGGAGGCGAAGGGAGAGAGGAGAGGTGGGCTGTGGGTAAGTGTGTGCCTGTGGGGGTAGGGAGCTATAAGCAGAGTATGTATAGATGTGCCTGTGGGAGAGAGACCTCGCTACCATTCCATTGGTGCATGGGGGGAACCTATTTTCCAGGAAAATTTCTCCTCCTGAAGGGGAAGGTCATAGTGGTCCTTTGAGCCTGAAATCGAAAGACCCCCTTCCCCCTCCTGGTCACGTGATTCATTAAATAATTAATGCCGAGGTTGCAGAATAGATATGTATTCGTCAGGAAAATCGCAGGCTCGGTCTCCCTGTTTCTGACGTCCAATTCAACTGTCCTTTGAAAAACAAGCCTGTACCCTGAGAAAAAAAAAAGAGAGAGGGAGAGAGAGAGAGAAAAAAAGAAGGAGGCTTCAGTAAAAGAGCCCCGCAGCTGGAGACACACCTCAGGCTGGGGTACTGTAAGTAGAAGGGATTTCTCACTACCTACCGCGCCTTATATGTCCATGTAAATTTATTGTTTGTTATTAATGTTATTGTCGTAAAATGTGACAAATAGCCATCTTCATTTCCTGCCATTTCTCTTCACAGGGTGCTCTGTGTTCATACCCATTGAGGCATTGCATAGAGATTTTAGGAATATTTCTCTCTCTCTCTCTCTCTCTCTCTCTCTCTCTCTCTCCTCCAACCTTTTTCTTGATTTATAGCAATATGGGTGTCAGCTTCTCAGCCGGCATGCCAACCATTGTGTGTGTGTGTGTGTGTGTGTGCATGTGCACGCACGCGTCTGCATGTGTTTGTGAGTGAGTTGTGTTGTTTATGGCCATGTCTTCGATAAATCATTTCTCACAGAAAATGATGTAGAAGCTGGGCTGGTTCTGTGGCCGGGGAGAGAGAGAGAGAGAAAGAGAGAGAGAGAGAGAGAGAGAGAGAGAGAGAGAGACGCTTTGGGAGGCATTCCTCCCTCTCTGCTCTGCTCCCAGGAGTTGGGTTATTTCAGACAATTTACAGTAATACATCAGCAGTTAATATGAAAGCTCTATAGCTGGAGGTCCTAAATTACAACATCTGTGATTATCAATTAAGATGAAATCTGTATAACTTTGGTAAACCAGAAATGCCTCGTTGGCATATAAACCCAGTCAAAGATCATGACCTAATAGAAAAATGATATTTGCAAGCTCCACAGAGCCTACATTTCAGCGGCAAGTAATGCTGTACTCTGCGGCAGTTTCTCCTAGGAGTTTGGCATTTCCAACTCTGTCCCTGGGTGAACAAACCGAATTCTGAAGGCAAAAGGTGGGATGTGTGTGCAAAAAAGGTGGAGGCTTTGGAAGAAATCACAGGACTTTAAGGCACTGTTTTTTTTGTACTCAGTGGAGACCCAATAGAAATGTTATGAAACTGATAGGGGGACAGGGGGGATTCTATTAAAGTATCAAAGCTTTACTTAAAGGTTTGGTGTGTATTGGGTTATTGAGGGTGGAGAAGGAGTTACCTAATTTGGGGGAGACAATGGAAGCTGGAAAAGGGTGAAGGGCAGGGAGAGAAGCTGAAAGCCCTGACTCCCCACCCTCTAGGCTACAAAACAAGGAAATGAATTCACACCCCAGGAGCCTTCCTTCCTTAGACCTATTGAAACAAAGAAAGTTTCTTGGGCAGTGAGAGTCGGTCTCTGTCTCTCTCTGTCTCTGTCTCTCTGTCTCTTTCTGTCTCTCTGTTTCTCTATCTCTCTGTTTCTCTGTCTTTCTCTCTCTGTCTCTCTTACCCTCTTTCTGGTGTGTGTGTGTGTGTGTGTGTGTGTGTGTGTGTGTGTGTGTGTATTTGGGGGGTAAAGTGGGAGAAGTTCTCTTAAGTTATTCTAGAAATGTTTTAGGAGCCAAGTGACCCTGGAAAGTTGACGAGTGTTCTAGAATATTGGATGGGTTTCTTTGCCTTATTCTTTCGCCTTGCCAAAGACTGAGCAATTGGGGTGCAGATCAAGAGTGGGAGATCTGGTCACTTTCCTCTGGTGATTCATGTAGAGGAGAGGTTGCTGGTCAAAAAGCAAAGTCAGATGTGGCTTCTTGGAGGATATCTTGTTCTATGCCCCAAACTTGTGATGGATGAGAGGCAGAGAGCCAGAGCCAGTTCAGGCTGTGGACTGCTTCTTTCCTGGCTGGAGTCAGGCCAGTTGACTTTATGTCCACTATTATCTGTGATATTTAACTTAGCCTGCTAGTGTAAACCTTTGAGCAGAAGAATTAGAGTGATGCTGTGCAGGTGTTAAATTACCCCTGCCATCAGCCCCAGGGAGTGGCAACACAGGCCCCAGCCCAGGCAGCATCCAGGAGCTGAATCTACACTCCTCTCCAAGTCATAGCTGAGCCCTAGCCTCTCTTGGTTGACAGGGGATTGGAGGGCCAGTGTAGAAGCCTCTCAAAGGAATTCTGGGTTGAAAGAGATCTGAGGAGACCAAAAGGGGCACCCACCTACCGTCTGATCTGCAGAAAAGGGACTGGGAAGAGTCTGGATTCAAGGACAGTTTCAACAGGGCTGGCAGCTGCGGGGAGGGAAACTGGTTGGGAGAAGTGTGCCTTGGGAGCTGGTAGTCTTTTAGTCCCATCAGTGTCAGGGAACCCCAGTGTGAGAGGGGAACGTGCTTTACTTCTCATCTGGTGTGTGTTTTCACATGGTCCTGAGTGAAGGTGAAGAAGTTAATGTTTACTCTCACTTGGTGCCCCAGAATTTAGGCCAACATCTTGGGATCTCTAAGGGGGAATGAGAAGGGGGGGGGGGAAGGAGGTGGCAAGATCCATTTCTTTCTTCTTAAAGAGGAGGAAGAGTAAGTAAAAGGGAGGGTAGAGGTGTGCTAGCTTCTGAATTCAGGGGATGAAGGAGAGTGTGGCAGCTGAAGGATCCAGTTTGGGGAGCTGGGTCATAGCTAACTGGAGATTGCTGGCAGCTGGTCTTAAGGCCCCTACCCCCATTTCCAGATTCTATTCACCTCCTATTTTTTCCCTAGGAGATCTGCCCCCCAACACCCTCCCCCCAGCATTTTCTTCTCCCCTAAGACTTGCCTTTGTCTCCTCTGGCCCTGGGGAAATGAGGTGGTATGGATGTATCTCCCCTCCCCTCTCCCACAACTCTCACACAGACTTCCCCAGGAGACAAAGCAGGGAGAGGGAGACCATCATCCCTTGTCACTGTTATCATTCAGTCATCATCATCGACCCCTCTTGAATCCCCTTGTTTGAGACCTGGTGCATTCATCTAGGCATCTAGGCCTTTCCCCAAATAAGTAAGTTTGAGGAGACTGCACACACACTCACACACATGTACATATACATATATTTTTTATATATATGTGCATCTGTTTCAGTTAGCCTTGAAGCCTTGAAACACCCTGCCTCTTATATCTTTAACCCCCCCACCCTTGGATCTGCTTCTATGCCACCTAGGGATAGAGTAACGTATTTGGTGGATAGGACTCTAGGAAAGTTGCTGATTGGGTCCTTCCCCAGCATGGGCTCAAGCCCTCTTTTCTCTGTACAGCTGTAGCATCTTCTATCACTGTGCCTTTAAGATGCCAGGATGCTGGGCTGCTAATGCTTGATGACCAGATGAGTTGGATGGAAAGATGAGTGAGAGAATGAGGGAGGGAGGGAGGAAGGGAGAGAGAGGGGAAGAACAGTAGGCTCTCTTTGGGGTGGAAAGTCAAGGCTGAGCTCAAGGACAGGGGTGTTAGGAGAGAGGAGAGGAGAGGAGAGGAGGGGAGGGGAGAAGAGAGGAGAGGAGAGGAGAGGAGGGGAGGGGAG
>NW_022196911.1:92243978-92248938 GCF_008632895.1 Mastomys coucha
AGGAGAGGAGAGGAGAGGAGAGGAGAGGAGAGGAGAGGAAACAAAGGCTAGTCGTAGGGGAAGAGAGATTGTCCTGGAAGGGCACACAACACAGTTAAAGGAAAGAAGTAGACAAGGACACTGCTCATTGTTGCTTTCCTTCTCTCCAGAAAAAGACTCTCTCAGAGACAGGGTGTAGATTCCCCACCCCCCAGGAAAGGGTCCCAAAGGAGAAGAGACAGCCCAGAAGTGATTCCTGGAGACACTCAGAGAAGTCCTGCCTGATGTGCCACTCAGATTCCCTTAAGAAACTGAGAGGCAGAGTGTAAGGTGGTGGTGACAAAGGGCCTGTGGGAAAGGGATAGAGACAACAGAGGTGGGGGGAGGGGGAAGTCTATACCCCTCAGAGGGCCAACTCCTTCAGACTCCATGACCATTCTTCGTCCCCTCCCGCCCCCCAGTACGTGAAGCTTTCTTTACAGGAAGTTGCCAAAGCTGAGACCTTAGAAACTACTGCCTATAGAGTAAGCCCCGTGAAGGCCCTAATCAGGTGTGAAGCATCGCGGTGACAATCTAGTATGCCAGGGGATGGCCAAGATGTCCCGGACACGCTCGCTTGTCTCCTCCTGCACTACTACTGGGACAGTAATCAGGGCTCTTTCCCAAAACAAACGCAGGGAGATTGGAACAAGACTCTGAAACCTAGAGGGAGGAACCCTCCGCCCCCAGCTCCCTCTTTTAACTCTCCGAAACCAAGGAGGAGTTGGTTTTACACGAACTTTCACCTCCACACCTCTTCCCTTCACCCCTCAATTTAACAAACGGATGCTTCCCTTTCAGATCGCCTCCCCCTTTCATCTTTCAGGAAAGAAAAGAATAAAAGGGAACCTAAGCAACTTTAAAAGGCCTGGAGGGGAAGTTGGGGAAGGAGGAGGAAAAGAAAGAAAGCAATCTTTTGGGCCCTCCACTTCTTCCCATTACCTCTGTTGCCTATGCTCTCCCTCTTTACAGTACCCCCACCCCCTCCTGCCCTGCCCTGGACCGTCTCCCATTCCCTCCCTTCTCCTTCGGGTCGGACATATGGAACCCATTTCGCTGGTGACATTGAAGAGCCGCCGGTGCGCCCGCCTTCCGCCATGGCGCCCCCGAGGCCCCCCGCGCTTCTTCGTGGCCCCGTCAGTCGCCACTTCTTTCGCCTGGCGACTCGGTCACCTCTCAGACTGGGTCCCGCACCAACCTGGGTTGCCCGCAGCCCGAAGCCCGCTTTGGTGGGACCGCAGGCTCGCCCTACCCGGAGCATCCCTGGGCAGGAGCCGTGCTCCGGGCTCCGCAGGCGGAACAAAGCCGGGGGCGGGGGCGAGGCGCAGGCCGGCCTCTTTCTCCCTCATCTCCAGCCCCCCAGCACGGCGGGGGTGCTCCCGGGCCAAGCGACCAGGATGTGGCCGGCCCAGGCGCATCCCCAGCCCGGGCCGAGGGTCCCGGGACTGGCCATCAACTCTCAAGCGTTCCCCGCACCCCGCCGCCCGCCGAGGCTCGCACCCTAGTCCGAGACCGCACAGGTAAGTGTGCGGTGCTCAGTCCAGCGCCCTGCGGCCGGGTGGATGCGGAGAGAGGGTCGCGGATACCCTCACTCCCCACGTTGGCATCTGAATGCTAGACAAAGATCAGAACTTAGAGGAGGTGGTGTGGAACTGAGATTGGGGTCCGGGGCCCTGGGGTGTAGGGCGAGTGTGGAAGAATGTGGAGCTGTACCTGTGAGTAGACAAGATCTGATCAGGGTTTGGGGAGCTCTGGGGTTCAGAAAATATGAAGACTTTGGAGGATTTTCCCGGGGGGGGGGGCGGAGATGGGAGCTGTGGGTGGAGAGGGAGCCGAAGCTGGGCCTGGTTTGCACCACCCAGCTGCCACTGTGGGCCAGCCCTTTAACACCTAGGAGTTATTTGAAGCTGAAATGACAAGAGGTTATGCGGAGGCTGGGTGTTAAGTTGAGAAGGTAGGAGAGGGCTTGATTTATGGCTTTCAGGGAAGCTATGTTTACTATCTGCCTGCTCTGGAAACCAAAAACCAAACAGAGTAGAGGCGGGGAGAAGCCGCTTTCCTTGGAGTGAGAGGCAAAGCCAGGCTGATACTACGTTAGGATTTATTTTCTCAGATGCAAAAAGACCCCGGGAATCACCTCTTCACGGGCGAAGGGTGTGGTGCTTTTGTGAGGCATAAGGAGGGTGCAGGCACGCACATGTGGAGATTGTTTGTGGACTGTGAGAGTGGGCCTAAACACTGGCTTGTATGGATATGCTCTGATTGGCGTTGCAGTTACATAGAATTAGTTCGTGGGTGGATATAAAGAGCCAGGAGTGGGACTGGGTGTCCTCTGGTCCTGGTACCTTGGAATGGGGTAGCTCTGGGTAGCATTCCCTGTCTCTTTATGCTGTCCGTGAGGTGCTGCTTCTCCTGCCTGGCCTTTCTTTCTTCTAAAAAGTCACAGGCAGCAAAGCCAGCTTGTTCAGGGCCTCTGACCAGAGCTCCCCTTTCCTTTCTGTGTCTGTACTGCCTGCCCACGCCCACACTGGCTGATCTTCACTTTGAATCTGGAACTTTGTAGTGGGACGCGAAAGGGTGTGGGGTGGGGGAGACTTGGTATGGCAAGAGAAGTGGGGGCGACTGAAGTCTGGTCTTGGAAGGCTTGGGTCCCACCATTGCTGCTCACATTCTCCCAGTCTCTGTTGAGAGGTGGTGTTAAATAAACACACAGTTGACCAAAAATAAGGGAACCATGCAAAATGTTGAGGGTGGGGAGAAAACATTTTTGACCCCTAGATAGTTATTTCCGCAGGCCAACTAGTGGCTTGTGTGTTTCTGTCCAGACACAGGCTTTGCCTGCAAATTGTTTTGCATTAAATTTTCTCAGCCACAGAATTATCTTTCCTCGCCTCCAGCTAAACTTGCATTTTTCCACCAGACACTTGGGCCCGAACCAATGAAATCTGAGAGGAAGCGGCTGGGCCCTAAGTGGCCGTAATTTAATTGATTTTATCATAAATCATCAACTTGATGAAGAACCCGAGGTTTCAGTGAAGTAAATTGATATTAATGGGAGTTTCTTGAAATGCAAACCCACTGCATTGTTGGGGCATCTTGAGCTGAGAAGGTGGATTGTCTGTTTCTCAAGAGCTGAGAGCTCAACCTGGCGCCCAGTGCAGCTTGGGGTGGGTGTGTAGGAAATTCTACTTTGAGGGCCAGCTGTCTGCAGACAGAGCTCTGGGGGGAACACAGCAGAGAAAGGAACTTTGTTGGGGTGCGAGCAGACTCTGGCTCTGAGGACCCCCCCTTTCACACACACACACACACACACACACACACACACACACACACACACACATTGGCCATCCTAGAAATGCTGATTGTCAATTGAGGGGTTGGGGGAGGGCAACTTTGGAAGCTGGTAGGTGTGTGGGCAGAGGTGGGGGGATTGGGGTGAGAAGGCCAGGCTGGTACAATGGGCTTATTGATGCCTGGTTAAAAATTGCCAGGTTGAAGCCTTCCTCTTCTAATTATACAAATTAATTATTTACTACTCAGATTGCTGCATCCAAAAATAGCATTTTTGATTTGATAGGGAGTGTAGAAAACAACCCATCCTCCACTCAGAAGAGGAGCAGTGAGACCCACTGTTTCTGTGGGGCAAGACAGGACCCAGACCGGGATGTGTGTGCTCAGTGGTAACCGAGGAAACATGCAAATCCCTGGAGGAAGTATTTTGCATCTGATAACAATGGCGCTGGTGCACTTATCAGCTGGACTCAGTTTGTTATTATTTGCCCTTTCTCATATTTACATTAGGACATAGAGAATTACTAATATTCAGCCTGAAAGGGAACCTTGGGGATTGTTTATTTACTCTGCTCCTTCACCTCTATACAAACAGCTTGGCTTTAAAGAGGGGTACACTGAGGCCCAAAGAGTCACACAACCAAGCTGCCATGATTAAAGGCCTAGTCTCCTAGAGCTCAAGACTGTGGCAATCAAAACCCACTGTGGGCCTCAGTTTCCCTCTCTGCTACAATGGCAGAGTTGGACTAGACACCTCAAGTTCTCCCTCATTCTGCTCTTGGGTGCCTGTCAGAGTCTCCATCTTCTGTGGGATATTGCTTGGGAGTGACTTGCTGTGTGTCTGGCAGTTCTGTGGCTATCTGACTGTAGACGTCACTGCATGGTTTGTTTGCAAAATTCGGAGTTTGTCTGTGCTTGTACCTCTAGGAAGTAAGTCCTCTGGACTCTGTTTTTGAAGGGATTCCTGCTCTCAACAGAATGGAAGTCCAGGTCAAGAGCAATAAAGATTGAGGTCTAGCTAGATGGGGTGAGCTGGGATTGGCACAGGGTTTAAGGGAGATGGGCCTTAACTTCACCAGATGGGCCTTAACTTTCTTGTTAGATGCTAAACCAGGGCTGGAGTTGTTCAAAATCCAGCATCTGATTTCCTCTTACCTTAGCCCAAGACCTGGATTGTGGGGTTACAGTTTAGAATCTGTGAAAGCAGGTGCAGCTTCCCCACAGATTCAGCCTTGACCCTGGATGTTTAGACCTTCTTTATCTGGGAGAGGGCATGGCGTACACAGTGTGCCATAGCACCATACTGTCTGTCCTTCCAGGGTAACTAGAAAGGAGGCCAGCAAAATGGAAGACCCCTACTTTGTTCCACTCTGTTTTCTTTTTCTTCTTCCAAATACAGAGATAGGAAACTAGAAAGCAATGGCTTCCCAGATGAACAGCTACGTGAAGGGCAATTTCTTTTGGGATCAAGGATATAAGGAGGATGATGGGTTTCAGGGAGTTTTAGGATGCCCAGGAAAAGTATGGCTTGGGGATTCTGAGGGCAGAAAGTGGAGACAGCGAAGTAACTTCATTTTTAGAAATCCCAGGACTATCTGATCAGATAGTCCAGTCCTCCAAACCTATTTTGAGAGAGAAAGTTATTTAAAAA
>NW_022196911.1:92248948-92267232 GCF_008632895.1 Mastomys coucha
AAAAAAAAAAAAAAAAAAAAAAAAAAAAAAAAAAAAACACTGCCAGACCCAGACTCTGGTCCTACCCCATTCTGACTTTGGAGTTTTATATTTGGAGGCCTTCTACTGATTGGTCATTAATCCAGTGAGTTATTGTCTGCTAAACAGAGGTCATTGGGAGAGAGACATCCAATCAGTCAGGAGAGACCCTTCCTGCAGGCCACTCAAAGTAGACTGCGCCCTTCCCCTTCGGCCAGCCAGTCACTCTCTTCCTCCTTCCCCCAGCATCCTTCCCCAGCTGCCCAGGGTTCACAGTCTCTCCCTGCCCCTCCCCTCTGCCTCTCCATCCTGGCTACCTTGGTCTCTACACCGATAGGGGTGGGGTTTTCCAGGGCTAAACTTATAGATGTCCCTGATTCAGAAACAGGTCTTTTTTGACCAGAGAGCCTGCCTGCTGCTAATTGTGGTCCCATTAGTATTAGTTTTAGGGGTCTTCCATTGGCACCTAGGAGACTTTACAGATCCTTATGATGTTCTTTCTTCTTTACCCGCTCTTAGTCTGAGGCGGGGTTGGAAACAGCCTGGATTTTCTTTTCTTTTCTCATTGGGGCAGGCTTTCTCCCACCCCCTCCCTCCAAGTTCTCATCAGCTGCATCTACACTGGCCTTGGGGAAAGCGCTCAGATCTCCTTCCCATGTTTCTTTGTTCCTTCCTACTCAAGCATTTTTAGGGAGCCAGGGACTAGGGAAACAAATGTCTACTCTACAAAGCCATCTTCATTAACAACACCTTCCTCCATTTACAAACCTAAAGCTTTAAAACTTCATTAGTATTGAAGAGGAGATGGAAATGTGTGAACTTTAAAGTAGTCACAAAGTTGGACCGCTACACCAGAAAAGAGCCTGGGACCAGGGACCAGGGACAAAGGCAAGCAAGAAGCAAATTGCTAAATTCTAGCTGCAGCTCTAGCAGGGTCAGAGGAGTTTTCTGCTGCTTAGGCTCAGAATGGGATCCCTGGTCCCCAGAAGACTGAGGGCACAAGTTGGTTTTAAAGGAGCCAGCCCCGTTTGTCCTATCGAGATAATTTTTTGTTTGTTCTTTGTTGAATTTCTTTGGGGGGCGGTGGAGTGGGTAGAGATAATCGCACTGAGGTTCACAGGGGTGGGTATTCAGCGGTCAGCCACTCAAAGATGGCTTACAAAGCTCTTACTCTCCTGATGCTGTGTACCTAGCAGAAGTTGTGGAAGAGAGTACAGAGCTACCATCCTGTCCCTACAGAGACAGAAAGGATGCTTGTGAAGGGGAATGCTCTCTTCCATTTTTGTTTAACACATTAGTTTTTGCCTCTCTCGGTTCACATTGGGCTGTCTGTCTCATTCTTTGCACTTTTCCTCTTCTTACTCTCTCTTTCTCCTTCCACCCTCCCACAAAGTTACCAAGTTCTCTGAGCCCAGGAGGAAATTGTTCCCCATTTGCCCATCTCAAACTACCCCTAAATCATGGCGTATATCTTGTCAGTCCGCAGAGACTACCCTCAGATCCTTCGGAAAGTCCTCTGCCCCAAGCTCCTCACTCCAGCTCCCCCCAACCCCTGCCCGTCCAGCCTTTGTCTCTTCAGTTTGCAAAGACACTTAAACCACTACCACCATTCTGAATGGAACAAACTCTCCCCGAACCTAACCACCTCTGTTCCTTGTCACCTCCCAGCTTCTTGTCTGGCAGCTCCCTGTAGTCCCGGGGACAGGAGAAAGATAAGAAACCAAACAAGTATCTAATTGTCTCTCAAATGTTGATCATGAGACCTTGGATTCAACTTCTACCACATTTGGAGGTGCATATCCTCTGGAATTTTTTCCCTGCTTCTTTCCTGGCACCTAGATGCCCCCCTTTGCTTGCATCCCTGGATATCCCTCTTTCTGGGACCACCAGGGGTGAAGAAGGCTTGGGAAGAGAGGTCTTTTGCTTCCTCCAAGCTCTTTCCCACCGCCCCAGTGCAGTCCGTCCAGGCCGCTGTTGTGGCTGGCAGCAGTGCTTAGGTGACATGTAGGCTCTTTTGTTATCCCTTTAGGCAAAGCCGCGAAGTCCCAAAGGTGACCACGTTTCTTCTCCATGCCACAACAACTATCTCTAGCCAGTGGTGGTAGCTTTTAGAAGAGCTGAAGAGTCTGAAGTACATTTTTTTTAAATCTCTTTATTTGTGGGAAGTAGAAGAGATGGTCTGCGATTTAAATTTGCTGAAGCCTCTGGAAGTCTCCCCTGGCCTGAGCTGCTGACCCACCAGACCTCAAATTCTTTGGCATCTCCCTCTGTAGATCTCATATCACAGTTGTTGGATAGCAGGGCAGTCAGTACTCAGGAGGCTCTTGGCTTGAGCCCCAACACTTCATTAATTTTTTGTCTTGATACTACTAATAAACACAGCAAATTGGCTCCCGGATTTCTCTACTTACCCTCTCAACTCCCACCTTCCTCTAGTCACCAACTCTGGGGAGGCAGTAGGATCCCAGGTAGCACATCTAGGGCTCTGCTTGTGACTCCTGTTGCTGCAGGGTATAGAAAAAAAAAACCCACAGGTCCCTTCTGTATCACAGGGCCCCAGAAAAACCAGTTGTTCCAGCCCATTTGGCCTATTTTGATGGGCTTAGAAACAGTGGGGCCCTAAGCCAAGGGCCGGCTCCTTTACCACCCCTAAAGAAGAGCCTTGGGGGGAAGGTAAGAGAGCTATTGCTCCTGGGATACCATGGCATCCTCTCTGGAGGGGAAACAATAGCTGGAGACCTCTCACCTTTGTTCCCCTGTCCCATGCCTGTCCTGGTTTATCCAGGTGGGAGAAGGCAAAGAAGTGCCCTAATCGGAAAAGCACAGGCTCCTGGCTGGATCTGCCGTCCGTACAGAAAAGAGACACCGGCTGCCTTCTGTGTCATCCCCCTAACTCAGCAGTTAGGCAGCCTGCAGGCACTCCAGCCTGTAGAATTGGCCTGGGCTCTTTTTGTCTTCTTGCCTCTACTGCCAATGACTCTTTCCCCACCCCCTGGCCCAAATTTGCAGACACCTACATTCTTGGCTCCTGTCTTCCTCCTACAAGCCTCCTACTTGCTTTTGCCTGCCCTGTTCAAACACACCCTAAGAAAACTTTCAGCTTTTGTAGCTCCTTTACTAGGGCCAAGAGTCATAAGGCTTGCCGAGCAGAGCAGACCGAGGTGGTGGTGGTGGAGAAACAGATTGTTTCTGAGTAGTGACGATCATCCTCCATCCCATCTGCCAGTACATTCAAAATGAAGCTGTTCCTTCTGGAGTTCTCATCTTCTTTGGAGTCCAAATGTCCTTTTCACTCCTTAGCCCCTTCTGCCCATCCTGAGGTGAGAATCTTAACAGAAACGACCCATTGAAGTTCTCAGAGCCCTTCTCCTGACCGGCTGTCTGGAGCTCCAGTTAAACCGAGAGATCCTTCCTTCTGTCACCCTCCCTCCAACCCCACTCCCCCCTGCAAGATGTTCTGGGTTCTTAATCATCGCTCACCGCTAGTTGTCTGTTCTCAAAAGGGGTGTGTGTGTGTGTGTGTGTGTGTGTGTGTGTGTGTGAAGTTTGGCCTTGTTCCCCTCCCCCATTAGAGACTTGGGATGGGGGGTGGGGAGGAGAGAAGGATCAGGGACTGGGATCAAGGACTCAACCATCAGGAGTGTCTACTTAAAAAAAAAGTCCTCCTGTGGGCCTCCTGTGAGTGAGCAGGACAGACACCCAGCACCCCTGGCCCAGCCAAGCCAGCTTCTGACTAGGTCTCCCGAGGCCATTTCACGAATTAGC
The DNA here is from genome assembly GCF_008632895.1 of Mastomys coucha. NCBI lineage: Eukaryota > Metazoa > Chordata > Mammalia > Rodentia > Muridae > Mastomys > Mastomys coucha. Next base: position 92,252,732 of record NW_022196911.1, read on the forward strand.
ATAATGGTCCAATAGTGGGGCTTGAATAAGGTGGGGGGGCACTATGTGAACTCCACCGGCTTTTTTTTTTTTTTTTTTTTTTTTTTTTTTTTTTGCATTTTGCTCTTCTCTTGTTCCCCCATCTCAATGTTAAAAAAATTCCTGCTTAAAAAACAAAAAACAAGACAAAACAAGAGCAGCTTCTACTTTCTTTGCTTCACACTGTTATTTGGGGGGAGGCACCCCCCCCACCTCTCATCACCACAATCACCTTCCCTCCTTATCAGGCATCTATGCTTGCTAAAGGGGAGAGGTGGGGGGGGCGAGTGTGTGAGTGTGAGTGTGTGTGTGTGTGTGTGTGTGTGTGGTTTTTTTCCCTGTGCAAAAGCAGAGGCCATTGTTACGGAGAGTAGGGCGTACCAGTCTTATAGGGCAACCACACTGTGGCGGCTTGGCCGAGCTGGAGCCCGGAGCTGGATTCTCGGCGAGCCGAGCCTTCCAGCACCTTTCGGTCTGATATTTTCTCCCCCCCCCCCCCCCCCCCCCCCCCCCCCCCCCCCCGCTCCCCTACCCCTCCCTCCTGCGCACCCCCGCTCTAAAGCCGAGTGAATTGAAGCGGACGCCGCGCGGCTCCTCTGGCCGGTCTGCCCCTCGGGCTCCCCAGCCGGGGTGGCTTTGGGGAGGGGGGGGTGCGACGCAGCTTTAAACAGTGGTCTTTTTTTCCTTTGCCTTCAAGGAGGGGAGATTTCTCGCCTGCCGCTCGCGCTGGGGCTCGATGTGAATATATATTATGTCTGCCTGTTCTCCCCTCGTCGGTGGCTAAGGTAAGCTGGACTGAAATAGGCTATCAGTTTGTGAATGGCGGAGAGTATGTCTCAATGATTTATGGCCCATATGACTCCAATCTCGGTTCAAGAAGAGTTCACAAGCTTTAAGCTTCCTTCCACGCAGCGACTGACTCTCTCTCTCTCTCTCTCTCTCTCTCTCTCCCTCTCTCTCTCCCTCTCTCTCTCCCTCTCTCTCTCCCCCTCCCTCCCTCCCTCCCTCTCTCTCCCTTTCCGCTTTTCTCTTTTTCCTCCCTCTTCCCTTCTAGCAGTCAGATCCAGGGCTGAATCCCCTCTCCCCCGTTTGCTAAGAAGAGCCAAACCTTTCTCTTCCCTTTCTTATTCTTTTATTTTTTTCTTTCTTTCATTATTTTTTTTTTAAGTCTTGGAAGGTGGCCTATCCTCTCTCCTGGGGTTTCCCCAGCTATTGTTACCCTTCCCGGCTCTCCCAGGAGTGTGCCTGGAAAGGTGGGGTTCTGGAGGGGGGGGCTTACCTCCCTTCTCTAGCGAGACCCTGAGGGGAAGCCCGGAGCCACTGTCTCCATCCCACCCTTCAGAGAAGCCGTGTGGAGCCTGAATTTTTCCAACATGGAGGCAAGGGAAATAGACTTGTTTGGCTGGGTAGAGCTGCTCCCCACCCCCTCTTCTGGATCCCAGATTTCAGATCCCCAAGGCACCTTCGGGTTCCTTACTGTCCCACTGAGCCAGGCCTCTGCGCCTTCCAGCTTGGAGCCCTGTTAGGCAAAGTCCCGGAGCAGAGTTGCTAAGGCGCCTTTTAATTCGGTTACCTCCAGCGCCAAACTTGCTGCCGCGGAGCTCGGCCCGGGCCCGGCCCGGTGTGCTTGGAACCTGCCGCAGCTAACCAGTTCGGCGTCCCGATCGGTTTCTTCTCGCCTCCTTGAGCCTGAGCAGGAGGCTGGTAGCTCCTCGCCAGCCACCGCCGCCGCAGCGGCCAGACAGCCCGCCAGCAGCGGCAGCTGGAGGCTCTCCGAATCCACAAACCTTCCTGGCCTTGTCTCACCGCCAGAGGAGTCTCCATTCTTTCCTATCACGTCTCTGGCTCCTTCGCTTCCCACACTCGCCTGGCCTCTGTCCTGCGATGGTTTCGGGCTTATTGCTGGGGGAGCGACAGAAATTTCGGCCCCAGGCGTCTAGTCAAATTACTGGGTTTTTATTTGTTGTTGTTGTTGTTGTTGTTATTATTATTATTACCACCATCATCATTATTACTGTAACAATCATTTAGACTAAATAAAGCCAGGGCCCAGCCAGCTACCCCCTCCAAGGTTTTTATTTCATTCTCTTCTCTATCTATTAATAACAATCTCAACTGATGTCGGTTAATTAATTCTCCCTTTCAGCCAGGGCTGCTCCGAAGCTAATTTTGGTTAAATCATCAGAGGCTAATGGTAATAATAATAAAGGGATTGGGTCAGCCTGGTCAATTGAACTCCAGTCCTCCCTGGAAGGACCTGCTGCTTTGCAGACCCGTGTGCATTTCCAGAAACAAAAATTTCCCAGAAACCAATTGGAACTCAGGGCTCTATCAGCTCCCTTTTAAGTACGGATCTGTGTCAGAAAGGCAGCGTTTGCGTGTGGGAGGGGCTCACCTCACCTGAAGTTGTTTCATTTTATTTTTACCAAGTTTTCTTTGGAGTTGACCAGCTGGGCTGAATGATATTTTAAGTTTTGCCCAAAGCACATGACACAGAGAGGATCATGTGCCAATCAGAGGGCCGGAGAAGGCACAGAGAAAGAGGAGATATGGGTCAGAAATTTCGGAACAAATACACCCCCCCACACACACGGTCCAGCTTTATTTTTTTTTCTGGTGCACTTTAAAAAGGCTGTGTTAAAATAGTGAACATAATTTTATTTTATGTATTTTTTTGTTGTTGTTGTTGGAAACCTCAGTAAACAGCCTCCCCTTTGAATCCAGAGAAGAATACTGTTCAAATTGTTTTGTGAGTCTTTATCATCCTAAATAATTCCCCCTATCTTGGTAGAAAAGAGATTCCAGCAGCTGCACAGATTTTTCTTTTTTCTTTTTTCCTGAGAAATAAAAGAAAACAGATTGTTATGGATTGGGGGGTGGGGAAGACCCAAGCCAAATGGTCATAGCACCAACCGGTCTTGCCTGGGAAATCTAAACAATCATGGTCCATTTGGAGGCTCCACGGGGGCCTCTGGCTGCTATGTCCGTCCCAGGCCTGCCTGAGCCAAGACTGGAGGTGATAGCACCTTCAGATGGGACATAGATGGATGAAACTTGGTTTCACTGCCTCTGAGGTTAAAAATCTTCAGGGATTTTCTGCCTTAGGCTGCTATGACTCTGCAGGGAAGGGCCCCAGATGAACTTGCTTTTCAGTCCGGCTTGGGTCCAAGATCTGCAAGTTCCTTCCAGGCTAGACTCTGCTTAGGTGAAAGGCTATGGAAGGAAGAGAGACGGGAGGCAGAGAGGCCTCTCCAAGGGAAGGAGGACCTCCCTCCGGGATGCTTTTATTTTGGAGTCTAATTGTAGCCTCTTCCTGGAATTGCCCCATCCCAGGGTTGGGGAGTTGGGGGGGGGTAAGAGAAATTGTAGAAGAGTCCAGGGGTTAGTTAGTATGGTCACCAGAGAGAGGCAATGGTCCAGGAAACTAGTGTTCTGTTCCTAAGCGTCCCTCGAAGGTGTTACAGCCTTGACTTTGTAAAAAATGGAAATGAAAATCGGTGTTTTCTTTTTCCCTTTAAAATTAAAGTTGAAGTGAGAAACATCCATGTCAGGTTAGATACTCGGTCTCAGCGTCTGCTGCAGAGATACTGGCGAGGGGAGAAGGAAAAAAAAAAAAAACTATTGATGTCAGTTCCCTTTTTAGTTCCTAAGATGGATTCGAGGCCCAGTCCTCTTCTCCCCCTCTGTCTCTTCTCTCGCCCCGCAGGTCAGCCGCTTGGAACAGACCCGGGAGGAGGGGGGCAGAAAGGGGAGGGGGGTCCGGCGTGTCACGTGACCCCCAGGGGTGCCAATGTCCGGTCGTGAGGGTATCAGGCCCTTGCAAGTTGCCACCCACTGCCCGGGCCTCGCCCAGCGATGCAGAAAGCCACCTACTACGACAACACCGCAGCTGCGCTCTTCGGAGGCTACTCCTCGTACCCTGGCAGCAATGGTTTCGGCTACGACGGGCCTCCCCAGCCCCCCTTTCAGGCCGCCACGCACCTGGAGGGTGACTACCAGCGCTCAGCTTGTTCCCTGCAGTCCCTGGGCAATGCCGCCCCCCATGCCAAGAGCAAGGAGCTCAACGGCAGCTGCATGAGGCCAGGCCTGGCCCCAGAGCCCCTGCCCGCACCTCCGGGCTCACCCCCACCCAGCGCCGCACCTACCAGTACCACTAGCAACAGCAATAACGGGGGCGGGCCCAGCAAAAGCGGTCCCCCCAAGTGCAGTGCCGGCTCCAACTCCACCCTCACCAAACAGATATTCCCTTGGATGAAAGAGTCAAGGCAAACGTCCAAGCTGAAAAACAGCTCCCCCGGCACAGGTACCAGCTCTCTGCCTTCCTAGTCTCCGTCAGCTTTTGTCCAGCCCAGGAATGTCGCTGTTATTATAGCATCCGACCCCAAGGCGCCCACAAGGCGGCCTGGAAACAATATTAGGTGGCTGCCTAGTGTTCTTTAGCTACCTCTCACCACCTGATGACCTCTGACCTGACCAACCCTCAGTCCCTCCAACCATCCTCCGCCTGGGTTTTCAAGAGTTTCCAGGAGGTGGGACGGTTGGCCTCACAGCCCTTCCCAAGGCCGCACCGCCTGGAGGCACAGAGTCCTCAAGGATAGATTATTATTAAGTATGATTACTGTGGGTATTAATCACCATCGCTCAGGCAGCCTGGGGTCCCGGCCTGCAGCCACCAGAGCTTCTACGTGCCACACTTCCAGGCCCTGCCCACCCGTGTCCAGTCCCCCCAAGGTATTTCCAGTCACCTGTCTTGTAAAGAGGGCGGACAGAAGAGAGGAATCCTCTCAGACTTGGATTTGGATATATGGGGAGGGGTGCTCGCACACGCAAAAAACCTAGCCCTAAATAAATGGCCACGCAGCTCTCTGTCTGTGTGACATGATCAAATTTTCATAAGCCGGGGCAGAGAGAGGAGAACAGGTCTCTTAATAAATGCCACTATTATAGAGTGTCCGCTAATGCGACGGGAGGTAGGAAGGGGGGGGTGTAGAGGAGGAGGCGGGGACGCGAAGGGGGGAGGGCAGCGGGGCCTCGGAGTCCAGGCCTGGATTTATTAAGAAACGATGCATTCAATTTCGGCGTGTTCAGTAATTATCTTTTATTTCATTTTCTCCCCTTCCCACCCCTCCCCCCCCTCGGGTCTAGCAGAAGGTTGTGGTGGCGGCGGCGGCGGCAGTGGTGGCGGCGGCGGCAGCGGCGGCGGCAGCAGCGGCGGGGGCGGCAACGGCGGCGGGGGAGGGGACAAGAGCCCCCCGGGGTCGTCGGCGTCCAAGCGGGCGCGGACGGCGTACACGAGCGCGCAGCTGGTGGAGCTGGAGAAGGAGTTCCACTTCAACCGGTACTTGTGCCGGCCGCGCCGGGTCGAGATGGCCAACCTGCTGAACCTCAGCGAGCGCCAGATCAAGATCTGGTTCCAGAACCGTCGCATGAAGTACAAGAAAGACCAGAAGGCCAAGGGGCTGGCCTCATCCTCCGGGGGTCCCTCTCCGGCCGGAAGCCCCCCGCAGCCCATGCAGTCCACGGCCGGCTTCATGAACGCCTTACACTCCATGACCCCCAGCTATGACAGCCCGTCTCCACCAGCCTTCGGCAAAGGCCACCAGAATGCCTACGCGCTGCCATCCAACTACCAGCCCCCTCTCAAGGGTTGCGGCGCCCCACAGAAGTATCCCCCGACCCCGGCGCCGGAGTATGAGCCCCACGTCCTCCAAGCCAACGGGGGCGCCTACGGGACGCCCACCATGCAGGGCAGTCCGGTGTACGTGGGCGGGGGTGGCTACGCGGATCCGCTGCCGCCCCCTGCCGGCCCCTCCCTCTACGGCCTCAATCACCTTTCCCACCACCCCTCGGGGAACCTGGACTACAACGGGGCGGCCCCTATGGCCTCCAGCCAGCATCACGGACCCTGTGACCCTCACCCCACGTACACAGACCTCTCCTCTCACCACGCACCGCCTCAGGGTAGAATCCAAGAAGCGCCCAAACTGACACACCTGTGATGGGAGGGCCGGGCTGGGGAGGGGGGGTGAGGTTAAGGGCCAGGGAGACGGTGGAACTGGGGGATGGGCGCGGCTTGGAGTCCTGAAAGTGGTGTGCGTTTGGGGTGGCCGCCAGGGTTTCCAGAAACACAACAGGCCTGGGGTGCCTTCCCTGCTCCCAGGCCCGAGGGGCTGTCATTTTTAAGTCCTCTATGCCTGGTTCCATCTGCCTGCCAACAACCCTTGGAAAGGAATACACAGCAGGTTGGAGACGGACCACATCAATCCCAGGGTTCCCAGGGTTCCAGCACTACCAAGTTGGAATTTCAGATTGGAGAGGTGAAGTGGAGGTAGAAGGAGCCAACATAGGCAAGCAGGGCAGAGAAGCACATTCAAAACTTAATGGCTTGGCTATCATCAAGCAATCAACTTACCTTGCATCTCTGTGGCTAATTTCCCCCAAATCTTGATTTTTTTTTTTTTGTTCTCCTTTTCAGTTTCCTTATGAAAAATAAGAAAACACATTTAAATCGAAGGGCACAAAGTACGTTTCTCTCCTACTTCCCTGAAGCTTCAACTTGCCCCCCATCAGTAGGCTTCTTGTTATGGCCATCATTTCTAGTAGCCCTATGGTTTTCTGCTCTAAGGACATTCATATCTACACCCCACCCCCATTGATTACAATTTTCAGAGGGCTCAGGGATGGTAAGATATCCTGAAAGTCAGAGCTGCCTATAATATAAATAAATATATATTTTTTTCTTTTAAGGAAAAGTTAAGAGGCTAAGGCAGGCAAGCTGTCAGGATTGGAAGCTTGCCCGCTCTATAGCCTCTCAGCTCCCACCCCATCCCACTCTCACCATGGAAAGCTCTCCACTTCCCTTTGACTTCTGTTATTCTCTTGACTTAACGTGAAAACAGGGTATATTTGAACAAACTGACTGTCCTAGGCAGGTGCTGCAGCTGGGCCTGTGTACCTTGCTCCAGTTCCTGACAGGACAGTCTTGTTGCACTTGGAGTTTACATTTTAATGGATATTAAAAAAAAAAAAAAACAACTGTGAGAGATGTCTGGGCCTGCAGAAAGTCCAGCTTCCCTCAAAAAGTGTGTGTTCTAGTGAACATTTTCATATATATTTATTGGTTATAGCCTGTTAAAATATTTTCTTTTTTTTTTGTATTATTTATCCCCCTACATTATGTATTTATATGAGGGACAGAAAAAAAAAAAAAGGAAAAGTACTTTTTTAGTATTTACTTGTTATAAAGGATGTTGTGTTTCCTGTCATGTAAAACCAGCTATTTTAGTTTTTATTGTATTCTAGACAAGAGCTGTAGATTTATGTTAAAGTCGTACTTATGAGCAATTGTAATTAGTTCTAAAAGGCATGAACTCAGCTCCTAAATGTCACTGTATAGTCCTGAATTTGTAGAGATAAGAAGTTAAATTCTCTCTTGGAACTTTCGTTGTTCTTCCGTAGTTATTTTTTCCCTTAGTTAAAAGAGTTGTCTGTCAAAACAATTCTTGAATAAACTTTCTGTTATCAATTTTATCTTGTCATGGTGGTCCAGTTCAGGTTGCAGAAAAAGGCTCTCATGGCCAAATGTTCCCTAGCAGGAAGGCATGGGTGACACTTCCCAGCCTCTTTGCCCACTGCTCAGGCCCCGGTCTCCCCTCCCCAGATTTTCTTCCTGCTTTCTGCTCAGTTTTTGACACTCTGGACCGGTCTGCCAGTCTGGACCGTTCTGCCAAGTTCTTCAGCTAAGGTTTAAGTAACAAGCTTGGAAGGGTGGGGGAGGGAAGGGAATCTTGGACGAAGTCTGTTTAGCCTCTTTTCCTGTCTATTTTTCTTAGTCATTGGCCCCTTTTGTCCCTTTGAGCACCACCTCCACGCACCCCTCACTGCTCACATCAAGCCAACCTCAAATCTAGCTTATTACTGCTTCTTCCAGGCAATCTAAACTTCAGGTTCTCTTCCGGAGCTACAATGAGGCTGTCACGTGACCCGAAGCCCCACCATCATTGGGTCTAAAATGAAAACAAAGGAAAATGATTAATCTGGGGGAAAAAAACAATAACAAACCGAAGCCTAGTCTTCTCAGGTCAAGCCTTAAAACTAAAGTGAAATTCAATCATTAAACGAAGCCCAGGGAAGAGGAAGAGGAGGGCTGGTTAGGTTTCTCCTGCCAGGGAAGAGAAGGGAGTGAGGGAAGCTGTAGAAACCAAGCATAAATAAAATGGTCCCCAGGCTAACGTGAGGCTGTGTTTCCACGATGCCTGGGAAAACTTCATTTCTTAGTCCTGGTTCCATAAAAGTTTTATCACATTGGAGCGAGGATGGAGAGGGTCTGTCAAAGATGAAATGTCACCACCGCCTCCCAGTATCCGATAAGAGCGAGGAGACAGGGACGCTGAAATATGGAGCTAATTCGTTGAAAGAGAAGCGATGGCTGCCTGCTGAAGAGTTACATAATTCTAATTGTAAGCGATGAACCCGCATTGCTTAATTAGGAGCATATATTTGGTGGTAGTGGCGATATGGGGCGGGTGGGGTGAGGTGGGGGAGATAAGAATCGTTCCAGGCCCTCAGCCTTAAAGCGAGGGCTGATTTTCATTTTTATGTTGTATCCTGGCAGTCCAAGGTTAGTAATTACAGTCTTTATGCAACAATAAATAACAATAAAAAAACAACCTGAATAATACGCCCCCTTCCCCACCAAGTAGGATTTTTTTTTTTTTTTTAAACTGGACTTGGCTCATCTGGGCAGCAAGCAATTTAGCATTGGGTCAGGATATAAATTAAAGGCAGAGGGGCGTGCAAAGTTTGATTGGGATCAAATAACGCTTAAGGGTCTGTCTCTCCTTTTCTTTTTCTCTTCCCTGAATACCATTTCTGAATGATATAACTATGCGAAGGGTCATGTTGGCAGTAAGGGAAGAGTGGATTGCTTATCTGTCTAGCTGGAGAAGAACTGGATAAGAGAGAATGTAGCTAGATATATTGATATATCGTGGCTTGGAGCTGGGGCTCTAAACAAAAATAGGGCCTACCCTTCTGTTTTCCAGATTCCAGGTACTCATCTAAAGCCGTTAAAAACATGGATTAAGAAAAAAAATCTGCGATGTAAGGTAGCAGACAGGGCAGGAGGGATGTCTCTGGAAGGGAGGGATGTCTCTTTAACACCCAAGTTTTCTTACTGTTCACTAATCTGGCCGGAAAATCTGTCCTCAAGAGTTAGAGAGCTGTATTTCCTATAGGACAGTCTGGGCTCTGGTTGCTTTAGAGGATCCTTGGACGCTGCAGCCAGCTGGAGCGCCTGTTTCAAAGCTTGCCCAAGGTTGCTGCCAGGGAGAAGGCCCTCCCTCAGGCCTCACTCTACAGGACTCCCTTCCAGACAGTTGCTGTTTGGATTCTCCTCTGCTACCCACCATCCAGGAAAATATATGTATCTGTTGTTTTGTTTTGTTTTAGCTGAGGTACACACCACCCTCTCTGGCCCGCTGGCCTAGTTGAGAGCAGTTTCCCAAGAGCCTGTCTCTTTCTGTCTGTCCTTGCAACCACCACCTCCAGGTCCCCTCCCCCCCCATCCCCCGCTTCCCTGAAGCAAACTTCTCTGCCTTTTTCTTTTCTTTCTTTCTTTCTTTAAATACTCACCACCACCCACGCGGACGTTACATTGACAGAAAGTTTCTAGTTCCAGCTCTCCGCTGAGTTGCCATTTCTCTGCTAACCAGCCTTCTCCTCTAGGCTAGGCGACAGAGAGCGAAGAGGGGGGGAGGGGAGGGGAGGCCAGAGCCGTGGGAGTTCTCCGGGGCAAACTTTCCACCCAAGTTAGCGCTTTCCCTCTGTCCCCATTTCCCATCTGTTTCCTAGATCTCCCAGAATCACCTTTCTCTTTGGCTACCCCCTCCCTCAGGCCTTTTTAAGGGATGTGGAATTTAGGCTGTTCCCTCTGCTTTCCCAAAGAGCCAAATTCTTTGATGCAATCGGAGGGAGCTGTCAGGGGGCTAAGATTGATCGCCTCATCTCCTCTTGGTCCCTCTGACCCACTTATTTAAAAATCTTCCCCCAGGTCGACTTTTCGTTTTCAGCTTTGAGGCCTGGTTTCCCACCGACTTGCTTGTGGCTCGGAGGGGGTTTTGCCTCCTTCCTTAGTAAATTACAATATTCTAAAGTTGAGCCTATCATAGGCTCCTTATGAGAGATAGAATACATTACATTTTTTTTTTCTCTCTGGGGGCTAAAAGCAGAATATAATCTCAGCGGTGGTCATTATCCCCACCCCCCATCTTTAGGAATTTTTTTTTCTTGCCAGGGATTTAAAAAGTAGCCCAAAGGCAAATATAGAGGGAAAATCTCTTTGTCTAGAGGGAGACTGTGCATGACTTTAACTTTGAAAGTTAAGGGGGTGGTTACTTTGGTGCCCCGATAGAGACATAGATACACCTGGGAGGTTATGAATACATCTGTCACCTTAGACCTTCTTAGACCCTCCTATAGCCAGGGTTGGGGGTGTCACAGTGTGAGTATAGATGACCCCAACAGGAAGGCAAGACATAAGAAACTGCTTGCAAATTCTGAGCAGAGAATAGCATCCAGGACACATAGCTGGGGAGGTAGGCCCATGCCCCAAAATGCTCCTGGTATCGATGTCCCTGCTGTGTGCCAGTTCATCCACTCTTCTTAAGTGTGAACTGCTGCTTTCTGAGGCTGGGTGGCATGCTGCTGCTGCTGGTGGTGGTTAATGCTGTCCTTCATCCATCTCCTTTCTGATTTTCATCTTTCCCCAAGGTGTGGAAGCCTCTTTCTATTCCCTCTTCCTCCCAAATGAGCTTTTTTTCTTTGGGGGCCTGGGGTGGTGGTGGGGTAAGAGACTACTGACGGCTACATAAAGAAAGCATATTAACTGACTTAAATGTGGTTGTTTCCCACCACCACACAGTCTCTGAAGGGAAGGAAGAGGATCTTTTGGCTGTTTTGGGAAAAGGGAACCATTAGGGAGAGTGTGGGGTACTGATGTAGGAATGGGGGTAGAGGAGGAAGCCTTATGGTATCCAGGTCGTGGTCCTCTGGAGTTTTTGAATCAATTAAAGCAAATAATGCCTGTGTTTTCCACCAGGCCCAGACGAGCGATTGGCGGAGACCAGTCCCGTGACCATGAATTCCCTGCAATTTCGTCGGAGTCCTGGGTTTAATAGAGAGAGTCCCCATACGCTTGTATTTATCAGCAATATACAATTATAAAGGCCTAAATTTAAAAAAAGAGAGAGAGAGCAAAATCCCCCCCCCCCGCGAAATTGCTCCATTGCATAAACCTGGGGGGGGCGGGAGAGGGGGTCCCTCTGATCCTCCCTCCTGACGCCCCCCCCAGAAGGCCCCCTCCCCCACCGTTGAAAGCCATGAATTTTGAATTTGAGAGGGAGATTGGGTTTATAAACAGCCAGCCATCGCTCGCCGAGTGTCTGACTTCCTTCCCCGCTGTCTTGGAGACATTTCAAACTTCATCAATCAAGGAGTCGACATTAATTCCTCCTCCTCCTCCTCTGGAGCAAACCTTCCCCAGCCTCCAGCTCGGCGCCTCCACCCTTCAGAGACCAGGGAGCCAAAAGCAAGCCGGAGATGGGCCTGCTCCGCGGCCACCGCCACCACTCCTCGTGCCGCCCCCAGCCCCCGAGTTCCCCTGGATGAAAGAGAAGAAATCCGCCAAGAAACCCAGCCAATCCGCCGCATCCCCTTCTCCAGCTGCCTCCTCGGTCCGGGCCTCCGGGGTCGGATCACCATCAGGTGGGTAAGCGTAGTAGGGGCGGGGTGAGGGGCAGTTGGAAGAGAAGGGGAGAATGTGAGGTGATGGGGATCCTGGTGGGGTTCCCTAGGTCGACGGATCTGGGGTGAGGGAAGCAGAGGTACCCCGTTGGGGTTCAGGCCTAGCTACTGTTAGCACCGCCCCCCACCCCAGAAGGTTTTGGAAGCTGATTGAAGGTCGGGAGGGTGGGTTTTTTGTTTGTTTGTTTGTTTGTTTTGTTTTGTCTTTTTAATGTGCTTAGAAGAAAACGATTCGATTAAAGTGTTTCCCCGTTTTCTGTGTAGAGGAATGAAGTGTGCCTGGGATTGAGTCTGGAGCCTGGAAAAGACGCGATCCTTCTAGCTCTCCTAAAACCTAGGGGAGAAGAGGGAATTCAAAAGCTAGGAAGGAAAGGGGTGACGAACAATCTGTGATCCCTCTCCCCAGGTTGAGTTGGAAAGTTCCGAATTGAGGGGTCCATTGGGAGGACTGGGGGGAGGGAGGCTCTGAGGTTCTGGGAGCTAAGAGAAATTGCTCCCCGCCCCCTACGTGGCCCGTGGGCGGCTCTGAAGGCACCGACTTGACCCGGGCCGAGTCTGCCTACGTGGGAAAGAGCGCTAAAAAAAACAACAAAAAAACAAAACCCAAAGACAGAGGGAAGCGCTGTGGGGGTGGGGTGGGAGCCCGAGTAGTACTGCGGAGAGTCTTTTTAGCCGATGGGGTGCTCCCGATCTCAGCTAAACCGAGGCTTCGTTGAGACCTCTCTGTTAACACAGGGGTGCTTCCCCCGCAGATGGCCCCGGATTGCCGGAGAGCGGCGGCAGCGGCTCCCGCAGACTGCGCACGGCCTACACCAACACGCAACTGCTGGAGCTGGAGAAGGAGTTCCACTTCAACAAGTACCTCTGCCGGCCGCGGCGGGTTGAGATCGCCGCCTTGCTGGACCTCACCGAAAGGCAGGTCAAAGTCTGGTTCCAGAACCGACGCATGAAACACAAGCGGCAGACGCAACATCGAGAACCGCCCGATGGAGAACCAGGCGGGCCGAGCGCCCAGGACGACGCGGGAGAGCCAGATGAGGAGCCCACGGTCAGCCCTGGCGACGTCGCGTCTCATCGGCTGCGGGAAACCTGCTTCCACCCCGCCGAGGCTGCTCAGGGACCCCGGGGCGCACCGCCGGCGGCGGCGCCTGCCACCACCCTGGAGAGTGTGGGCGCATCGAGCCCCGGCTGCACGATGCTCAGAGCCCGAGGCCTGCAGAGCGAGCCCCTGCCCGAAGACGCCTGCCCCGAGCGGCAGGGTTCGCCTTTCTTGCCCGACCTCAACTTCTTCTCGGCAGACTCCTGTTTCCAGATGTCCGGAGGCCTTTCGCCCAGCCTGCAGGGCTCGCTCGACAGCCCCGTGCCCTTTTCTGAGGAAGAGCTGGACTTCTTCACCAGCACGCTCTGTGCCATCGACTTGCAGTTTCCCTAACTATCGCTGGTCCTTTCCATCTGATCCTCCTTGGCTGTTGGGAGAAAAAAAAAAAAATCTGGCCTTCTCCACTCCTAGTCACATTTACTCGTTTTGTTAAAATCCAGGTATTAACGAATGAGCGTTTCATCCACTCCTTTTCACTTTTTAAAATCACACAAAAAAATTCCACTCCTTCCAACGAAATCTCAGGAATAATTAAACTCTAGTGGGAGAGGGTTTTCTTACAAAGAACTAGAGGGACCTATTTTCCTCTTTTTTTTTTTAAGTTTTAGATTGTAGATTATTTATTAAAATTGTTTAATAATAGGAAAGGGGGAAAGTATTTATTGTACATTATTTTCATAGAGTAAATAAATGTCTTTATAATACGAAAACGAGTGTTTTTGTTGGGATCCAGCTCTTTTTGCTAAGTCCCTACGGCCAATCTTTGCTTTTTCAGGCCCCCCCGCACCCCCCCCCCCGCTTGAGGTTGGTTTGGCTCTTGCTAAGACGACCCAAGCGAAGGCATGGTCCCATCTCCCAGGCTGGCAAAGTCCGGGTGGTACCAAAAGGGCTCTGCTTGGTGGCTATTTCTCTGTCCAAGACACCAGAAAGAGTTGTGAGTTTGTGGAAGCTTGGCCACCCACTCATCCGCCAACGGATGGCTTCCCGCCTTGCTAGGATGTTCCCTGGGTCCCTGCTTGGAAATAAATGTGGGGTGGGTGGGAAAACAGCGTTTTGAGGGACAAAAGCGGGTGCAAGAAAATGTCTCAAGAGGCCAGCTTCGAGTCCTGGAGGCTGCGCAGAGGGTTAAAGGAATTGAAGGAGGAATCCTCCGGCTTGCTAGCCTGCCGGCTTCGGGTGCAGAAGCCAGGCGGCGATTCTGTAAGCTTGGGCCGAGACCTGCGTCGTGCGCCCGGTGCTGCTGGGGTCGTTGAGGACTAGGAATTTTGTAGAGAAAAAGGGAGGCCCGGGAGTGGTAGGAGGCGTTTGGCTCAAAGGAGGAGCGTGGCGAGCCGCAGGGAGAGCGGGAAAACAGGGACGGTGTTCAAAATGGCGCTTGACCGGGCTGCTTGGAGCGCAGGAGAAGCCACTGCGGCCGCCATGACAGCGGCTGCGGGATGCTCCGGTCCCGCTCCCGGCCCGCACCCACTCCCTCTTTCTTGAGGCTAGATCTTTCACACCAAAGAAAAGACAGTCTGGGAGCCTCCCACCAATGGTGGGTTTTTATTTTATTTGAGAGAGAGAGAGAGAGAGAGGGAGAGGG
>NW_022196911.1:92267352-92275706 GCF_008632895.1 Mastomys coucha
GGAGAGAGGGAGAGAGGGAGAGAAGCACACAAGAGAGTCCCTGTGCTGTGGGTGGGGGAGGCGAGCGTTGGGTCCTGGGACCACTTCACCCAGTGTGACTTTTTGCTCTAGGGCTTTGAAACCGCGCCAGGGCGTTTTCCAAATGCAAGCCTACCTGTCTTGATCAACAGCTTCATTTTCCATCCGAACACTTCTCTCCTCTTGCCCCCACAGCCCCTTCCCAGCTCTGCAAACTCAGTAAAGGCAAGACAGGGATCCTCTTTCCCATCTGCCTCTTGGTTTGTTCTCCGGAGCCAGGAGATTTAAGGGACCCTGGAAAGCCATCCATCCTTCTCAGGTTTATTTAATATTTCTCGGGCTTCACAAACAGATACCTACCTCTTCGGCAGATGTTGCCTTTTTTTTTTTTTTAAGGCAGTTTATTTCCTAGGCCTCCCAGACTTTTCCCTCGGACCAGCAGAAGCCAGCATAGATGGTGACTTGGAGCTCTAGGCAAACCCACTGTATTTCTTTTTTTCCACGGGTCCCTCAGTGTGGGAAGTACACACGTTTTACTCAGCTGGCATTTAATCCCTTAAACTGTCTTAATACAGAATTCACCTCATGCATTGAATAATCTTATGTCATGTTAAATTGCACTTATTTCTCTCATAAATAAATTAATATAGAACAATTAGATGTGTTATTATAATAATATCATGTATCTTATTAGTTTATTTTCTCTCATAAAATATATAGGTATGAAATAAATTCAATATATTAAAGTAATAATACACAGCTTATTGGCTTGTGTGTTTATTTTCCTCATAAATAAGTGAATATATAATATATTAAAACCACACTATACATCTCATTGGGCTGTGTGTTTATTTCTCCATAAAATATGTCCACAGGCAGTGTTTAACATCTTAAAAATCACAGCACATCAGCCATCTCTACGCTAGCAAAATGAAAGAGACTTATCAGCTGGGGCTTTGATTTCTATGGATAGCCAAACTAGATAATTTAGTCTAATTAAAAATGTTCTTGCAGCTATACTAGGTTGCTAGAAAGATCAAGAATACCAGAAAGCTCTCACTAATTATCCACCTTCCAGGTTTTTTTTTTTTTTTTCCAGAACATCCTTCATCAATGCCAAAAGGCAGGAGCTGCAGAGGAGCTCCATTCAGGGATGCTGGTCTGTAATACCCAGGGATCCCTGCGGTGTCATTTCTGTAGATGCTGGGTTGCTCCATGGCTCAGCAGTACCAGCATTACCTGAGCTAGTTAGAAATGCAAAATCTTAGGCCTCACTCCAGACCTACAGAACCTGAACCTGCAATTTAGCAGATTTCTAAATGATTTATAGGTACATTAAAGTTTGAGAAGGACTGCTAGATTGCTACCTTGCTTTCTGTTTTCTTCCACACTTAAGAATTTTTGAGAGCTGGGCTTGGTGGTACATATAATCCTAGCACTCAGAAGGTAAGAGGACTACATAGTTTAGGCTGTCTTAAAATAGAAAAAGTTGGGCATGGTGACTCACACCTGTAAACCCAGACCTCAGAAGGCTGGGGGACTGCTGTGAGTTTGAGGCAAGACTGACTTACTTAGACTTACATGCATGGACTTCTAGGCCAACATAGACTACAGAATGAAACTCTATCTCACAAAACAAAACCAAAAACAAAACAGGGGAAAGAAAAAAAACCTCAAAAGGGGGGAAGGCTGGAAAGTTAGTTGACTCAGCAAGTAAGAGCTGCTGCTCTTACAGAGGACCTGAGTTCAGCTCCAGCACCCACGCAGCAGTTCACAACTGCTTTGTATTTCCAGTTCCAAAGGATCTGATCGTCCATTTCTGACCTCCACAGGCAACAGTCACACATGTGGTACACAGACACACATTCAGGCAAACTTCTATGCACACAACAATAAAATCAGTAAACCTAAAACAAAACAAAGACAAAACAGAACAAACAGAAAGATAGAAAAAAGGAGAGAGAAAGAAAAACTTTTGATCCACTTTATTTAGCTACTACCTTCCAATTGTTCCAACCTCAGTTGTTCGGAGGACATAGAATCTCCACTACAGCTTGAGGTATACCAGGCTTGCTTTCTCCTGTTAAAATGAAGGGGTGCAGCAGAAGTTCACCCTTACCTGCTTAGATTCATGTATTTCCTGTATGGTAGGGGAATGTCACTTCCAATCCAAGAAATCAGGGCATTCGTCTTTCCTCTTTGGTGATTATTAGAGCAGAGTTGAAATTCTTTTCCCAGGAAACACACAGCCTTTCTGCCTCTGCCCTTTCTCAAATTCACAAATGCCCCTTCTTTAGCGATACACTAAGGAAGAGGCAGAAGAACATAATAGGCAATACTTTTCCAGAAGGGAGAGACACCCATCTTTGTTTTCCCCTCTCAATTTCAAAATCAGGGGATCCCTGTCAATATGGAATTCTTCCCACCTAGCTCTGTTTTCTCTGTTCATCTCCAGGGCCATTCTATCTACTTTATCCTGAGCTTTTGCAGTTGAGCATAAGACACAGGGAGAGCAAGAGTGGTTCCTAGGTAGTGTAGTTGACCCCTCCAGTGGTGGCAGTTGACCCCTCCAGTGGTGGCAGGCTTATTCCATCCTAACTGGGACAGGATTCCTCTTGGGTCAGAACCAACTGTGTGTAGCCTGTGGCCCAGACAGGTTATAAATTGGCTGTGGCTGGAGCGGGAAAGGCCAAGAGCTGCTGGTCAGTCGGCTACGCTCTTTAGTGACTCCTTGCAAGAAGAATGGCTCATTAATACTACAGCGAAAGCAAGAGACTATTAAACTGAGGAATTACTTGCAATCATGATAACCCAGAGCCATTTAAAAAAAAAAAGTTAACTTAAGCCTGGGTAAGTCCCATCCCCTTTGTGGACCTCGGTTTCTCTCTGTGAAATAAATGGAAGAACTAAATGTTTCTAACATAGTCTACATTAGTTTATGGTAATAGTATGTGTATTAGTCTTCCCAGGTGCTGTTGGGAAATTTATTATGGGCTGGGGTTACATGCTCGAAAGTGACCCTTGATGTTTGACGGTAGCCTACCTCCACATTTTTGGTAGGACTATTTTGACAATGTGTAATGTGTAGCTTTACACCTCCAACCATGCTCATGATAATTTATTTACATCCTTTCAATAAGCAAGGCATTAGTTACAGTGTTATGTGCCGGGAGTTACGTATTCATTAAACGTGAGTAATCAGAAATGTCCTGCCAAGGGTTTCTGTGGCTTCCATCCTTTGCCATCTTTCTTAATATTTGACTATGTTTACTATTATTTAAAAAGTTTAGACCGTTTCATTTAAAAAGAACTACTGAAATTCTTCTTTGACATATGGTATAATAGACTTTTATCAGGTTTCTGGGTATGAGAACATAGGTACATGTTAGGAGCTTCCTAAACAGCCCTCCAGAATCCTGATGTTCATCATTCTTTCCAGAACTCTGAGATGTATCATGGGCCCTACTGCATAGCTTCCTGAAATGTGCTGTCAATCAAATGTATGTTCTTGACTTGCTGACAGTGGCTCCTAGGGCCCCTACTTTATCCTTCCTGTCTCCTGTGATCACTACAGATCCCCCACTGTTCTCCCACTGGCCACGCCCAGTTCTCCATTCTCAGTGGTGAGAGGGGGAATTTCAATAGTCTTTCCTCAGAGCATAGATTGAATAGGGAAGGAGTCAGTTCTATTGCAACCTACAGCTCCTGTCACTACCATAGAGAAACCAATTTGGACAGTCATTCAGTTCTAAATTGAGCTTGGTCAAGCATTAAAAATATATCATTATTATCATTATTATTATTCTATAAGTGTGTGTGTGTGTGTGTGTGTGTGTGTGTGTGTGTAGGTAGGTAGGTAGTCAGATCTTATCTTGTGTGGGGAGGTCAGAGAGAACTTTGTTGAGTTGGTTCTTTCCTTTCCCTTTAGATGGATTCTGGGATTGAACCTGGGTCCTCAGACTTTCAAGAAATGGGGTTTTACCCACTGAGCCATTTCACCAGCCCTTTGTCAGTTTTAAAAGAATATTTATCTTTAGTGTGTACCTGTTTGTGCAGGACCCTGCAGGGGTTGGAAGAGGTGGTTCTGGATCCCCTGAAACTGGAGTTACAGATGGTTGGAAGCTGTCAAGCTGTCATGTGGGCATTGGGAACTGACCCTAGTCCTTTGCAAGAACAAGTGCTCTTAACTGCCAAGCCATTTCTCCATCTTTGATCATATACATATGTATATGTATATATATGTATATGTATATATGTATACATGTATATGTATGTGTATGTGTATGTATATGGGCTGGAGAGATAGCTCAGTGGCTAAGAGCATTGACTGCTCTTCCAGAGGTCTTGAGTTCAATTCCCAGCAACCACATGGTGGCTCAAAACATCTGTAATGGGATGTGATGCCCTCTTCTGGTGTGTCTGAGGAGAGTGACAGTGTACTCATAAACATAAAATTAAAATATTCGCCAGGCAGTGGTGGTACATGCCTTTAATCCCAGCACTTGGGAGGCAGAGGCAGGCGGATTTCTGAGTTTGAGGCCAGCCTGGTCTACAGAGTGAGTTCCAGGACAGCCAGGGCTACATAAAGAAACCCAGTCTTGAAAAACAAAAACAAAAACAAAACAAAACAAAATACATCCTTAAAAATATCTATCTATCTATCTATCTATCTATCTATCTATCTATCTATCTATCATCTATCATCTATTTATTATTTTAAGTGTGTACATGTGCACAGAGCAAATATGGCAGTCAAAATACAACTTGTTAGTTTCAGATACTGAGCTTAGATGGTCAAGCTCAGCAGCAAGTACGTTTACTCACTGAACTATCTTGCCAGTAAGTCCCTTGATCAAGTTTTGATAATCTTTCCAAAGTATATATTTTGGTCAAAAAGATTACATTTGACTGGGTGTTATGGCTCATGACCCTAGATCTACCACTTGGGAGGCAGAGGCAGGCAGATCTCTGAGCTTAAGGCTAGCCTGTTTCAAGACAGCCAGGTTTACACAGGGATACCCCCTCCCCAATATACCAAATCAACTGAATCTATTTATTGGTTTATTTGTTTATTTATATATCTATTTATTTTGAGACAAGGTCTTACTATGTGGCCCTGGCTGTCCTGAAACTCACTACGTAGACCAGGTTGGCCTTGACCTCACAGAGATCTGCCTGTCTCTACCTTTCAAGTGCTGAGATTAAAGGCTTGCACCACCAATGCCTGGCCATTTTCTTATTTTATTTTAGTATTTTATTTGCATGTATGTTTTGCCTGCATCCATGTCTAAGCTCAATATCTGAGACTAACAAGTTGTCTTTTGACTGCCATATTTGCTCTGTGCACATGTACACACTTAAAATAATAAATAGATGATAGATAGATAGATAGATATTTTTAAGGATGTATTTTGTTTTGTTTTTGTTTTTGTTTTTCGAGATTGGGTTTCTCTGTGTAGTCCTGGCTGTCCCAGAACTCACTCTGTAGAGCAGGCTGGCCTCGAACTCAGAAATCTGCCTGCCTCTGCATCCCAAGTGCTAGGATTAAAGGCGTGTGTGTGTGTGTGTGTGTGTGTGTGTGTGTGTGTGTGTGTGTGTGTAGTGCCCTCCAGAAGCCAAAAGAGGGTCTTGGATCCCCTGGAACTGAAGTTATAGATGGGTTGTGAGCTAGTACACAGGTGCTGGGAATTGAATCTAGGTTCTCTGGAAGAACAGTCAGTGAAGCAAATGGTTCATATCTTCAGCTATCATTTTCTTACCAATGTTCACAGTATTGCGATTTGCACTCAGTGTCTCAGGCAGACCAGGAAAGTGCTCTATAACTATGCTACACTCTCAGCTGCGAATAAGCCTAATCAAGTAGAAAATTATTTTAATTCTTCACCACAAGTTAAGCTTTGCTTTCAGAACTGTCTCTATTGCTATTTGATCATGGGCCCACAAAGTCATTTACTCCAGAGAATAGTTCAGCCTGCATCCTACTAAACTCTCTTACTCCACCCTTTAATTCTTTTTTTTTTTCCTTTTTTGGTTTTTTTGAGACAGGGTTTCTCTGTGTAGCCTTGGCTGTTCTCGAACTCACTCTGTAGACCAAGCTGGCCTCAAATTCGAACTTGGGAGGCCTCGTGCTAGGATTAAAGGCATGTGCCAGTGGGGCGGTGGTGGCGCATGCCTTTAATCCCAGCAGTTGGGAGGCAGAGGCAGGCAGATTTCTGAGTTCCAGGCCAGCCTGGTCTACAGACTGAGCTCCAGGACAGCCAGGACTACACAGAGAAACCCTGTCTCGAAAAACCAAAAAAAAAAAAAAAAAAAAAAAAAAAAAAAAAAGGCATGTGCCACTACTGCCCAGCTCCATCCCTTAATTCTAAGCCAAAGACCATTAAGAAAGGAACAACCCCCTCCCTAGAAAACTTTCATTAAATATTTGGAAAATTAAGTATTTCTTTTCTGGGGCTGGAAATATGGCTCACTGGCTGCTCTTCCAAAGGACCTGGGTTCAACTCCCAATCACCCACATAGCAGCTCTGTAATTCCGCTTCCATGGGATCTGACATCCTCATACAGACATACATAGAGGCACAACACCCATGTTAAAAAAAAAAAAAAAAACTTTTCTAATACACAAACTCAAACCTTTCTGCTGCAATTTTTGTCTTTTGTGTTCTTTGTTAAGTGTTAGGTTTTAATTTTTAAAACAAAACCTAAAATAATACAAAACAAAAATTGCTTTAGCTTAGAAGAAAACTGTCTGCCTAAATAGGGCCAATCCTCTCCATTTTCAATGAGATTTGCATATGATACAATGTATATTATGTAATATATGGTGATATGTTACATAAAAGAGCGTACACTGTTCTCCTATCTCCTATTTCCATATTTTAATATGCTAGTCATATTAAAAAGCAGAAGACTGAATCACACTGTTTCAGAGTGTGCGTGTAATGTTATTATCATACATCTACGGAATTCTCTGTGGTTGATATTTTCTTGTTTGCTTTAATCCTACTAACACTGCGGCGGAGAAAGCCATATTAAACCCATTCTTCTTCTTCTGAGGCTGAGACTTAGAGGAGTCAAGGAGCTTGGCCAGAGTCCTAATATTAAAAAATGGCCAAGCAAGGACTTGAACCCCAGTATTAGATGCAAAGTCTAGGACTCATCTCAGTAATACCCACCACTTGAAGTCTCAGCCAGATTCATGACATTCGAATGAGCTCACACGCTGAGGAGGGACAGTGGGTCCATGCTGCATTCCCTCACGTGTGGCAGCACCAAGATGCTGCTTCCTACAGAGGGGAAAAAATGACAACCCCACGTATTCTTCTTATTCTGAAGTGCCAGCCTTAGATGTTGAGTTTTGCCTCCTAACATTTGGGCTGGGGTGAGCACACAGATATGCTGGAGGTCTCATGATAGGATTGTTATATTGATTCTGCTAACTCCCCCTGCTTCTCAGCTTAAGAAGCTTCTTCAACCAAAAGGACCAGTCTGAGATGAATACTTTAAACATATTCTTCAGGTCAGACTGGCTCCCCTCTCTATAGTCTTAGCATTAGGACCAGAGCCCTCAAATAATTTTAGGCCAGCCATTATTAGGACTCATCTGTAAGGCCAGCACTAGGGAGGTGGAGACTGGAAGATCAGGAGTTCAAGACCGCCCGCAGCTACACAGGAAGCTCAAGGTGAGCATGGGCTACAGACAAGCCTGTCTTAAAAAGAACAATGACAGCAGCAGAAAAGGATAAAGTCAGATCTACACATACCTATATTCTATATGTGTCTAAGCACATCAGATACAGTAGGGAAGCAACTTTGTTTCATTTTGGATTTTAGATCCTCTCAGACCCTCAGAGGAATTTCAGTAGACCTGTTAGAAAATTTTAGTCCCAGCATTGAGGAAGTGGAGGATATTTTAATTTGAGGCCAGCCTGATCTACAGAGTGAGTTCTAGGACAGCTAGGGCTACACAGAGAATCCTTGTCTTGAAAACCAACCAACCAACCAACCAAAACCCCTAAAAAACAAAACCAAAACCAAAACCTGAGGAACACCCCCAATCCAAACAAACAAACAAGCAAACAAAAACAGACAAAAGGAAGAAAGAAAGGAAGGAAGAAGGAAAGCAAGAAAGAAAGGAGGGAAGGAAGAAAGAAAATTCTATATTCCACAGTACTTCAGCCAATAAAGCTGTGAGGGAGAACTGGGAAGCAGAGAGATTGAACTGCTAGCTTTCCAGCCTTTTCTGTGGGAACTTCAAGAGCCAGCAGGAACTTTGGAAAGTTGAGGCTTTGTTTTCTGTTTCTTTCTTCTTCTTCTTCTTTTTCTTCTTTTGTTTG
>NW_022196911.1:92275812-92284359 GCF_008632895.1 Mastomys coucha
TGGAACTCACTCTGTAGACCAGGCTGGCCTCAAACTCAGAAATCTGCCTGCCTCTGCCTCTCAAATGCGTGTGCCACCACTGCCCGGCCCTGTTTTTTTGTTTCTTTGTTTGAGACCAGCTTTTACTATGTATGTGGCCTTGGCTGGCTAAGAATTTATTATGTAGACCAGGCTGGCTTTGAACTCACAGAGATCCTTCTGCCTCTGTCTCCAAAAGCTGGGATTAAAGGCCTGCACCACCATGCCTGGTAATTTGGGAAGTTTTAATGTGCTTGTTAACCAGAAAGAAGAATGCCAACGTTGAACTAGACAGCATATCAAAGACATCTAGAGAACTGAGGTCTAGCCTGAGTCTCAGCCCGGGCACCAAACAAACACAGACACTGACTGTGACATGAAGAACCTTTGGCCCAGCCTCTTCTTTGTTCCTTCTGCCATTAATAACTGACCGTAGGTGACACTGAGATCAACTTTTAGGAGGGAAAATGTGTCTCCCTAACTCCTAGACAGACACATGCAGTTGATTAAACACCTTTGGAGTTGACTTCTTCCTTTATATCCCAAATTGGTTCCTAAATTAGGTTAAGGGACTGGCTGAGAAAGCCCTCCCTGGTATGAGGGAAACAAGACAGTCATGTCACATGTGATCCTAGCTCAGGTTGAGGAAACAATGTCTCGGCCCTAGACTCAAGGGTCCATCCTCGGTGGAGAACATTTTAAAACTAGAGGAAATATTTGGGAGAAACTTCAACGTTTCCTACTCCTTACCCCGAGTATGGGTGAAGTAGAAGAAGCCTGGCCCCTCCCATCTCACAATCAGTTTTCAAACTTCAATCCTCTGCAAGCCACCCTACCCATCTCCAGTCTCCTTTCCTTTGTCTGCACACATCCCTTCAGTAAGTGAACATTCTCTACTTTCTCCCTACCCTTGCTTTGCATTTCTTGAGGAAGACGTTTCTGCTGCCTGGATCTAAAGACGGAAGAGGATGGGGTCACTGAGCAGTGCTTTGAGCTCTTTCTACCAGAGGGCCAAGCAAGGCTCACAGCTGCTAGAGAAAAGGAAGGCAGTGGCTCCGATGATGCAGGATGGGAAGAAGGGGGGCAACTAGAGAGCCAGAAGAGGATGGGGGTGGGTGGGAAGAGGGAGAGGGGAGGGGAGCCAGCAAGGTGAAGAGACAGGGATGGAGACAACTTTGGGGCTCTTGAAGGGAGTGGAATGCATGCCTGGCCTTTTTTTTTTTTTTTTTTAAGGATAAGGAAACCTGAGAGGTTTCAAGGGTTACCCCAGACTTGTTCCACCTGCTTTGGCTTCCTCCCCAGAGTGCCACTGTTTACCAAGATCCCTCCCTGAACTCTTGCCCTCCTGGACTTGCCCTAGCTCAGGCCCCAGGCCCGTGGCCAGGCAGACACCCTGACAAGTTACAAATGAGAGTGGGTGTTGGATTCTTGTCCTCAGAGTCTGGAGGAGGAGACATCAATGAGCTCTACCCAAGAGCATCTCTTCCAATTCCAAACTGCCTGCTGCATTTCAGAGAGTGAGCAAGGCTCTTCCTGTTTTCCCTCCCCTAATCTTAACCTGAGGAAGAAAGAAAGGAAGAAAGAAAGAAAGAAAAGTCCACTTCTAAACTTTAGTTTAGAAGCTCTACACCAATTCTCCCATTCTCTGAGCAAACTAAACTCCCTTTAGAACATGCATGGGAAATTTGGATAGTCTTTAAGACTTAACAAGTCTTGGATTTATCTCTTTGAGGCTTGGGATTAAAAAAAGAACTTTTAGGGACACTAAAGATGATGGAGGGGTGTCGGGGAGGAGGAATACAGAGAAATGCAGGGACTTTAATAGTTTTGAACACTTTTAAAAAGAGAATAAAAATTCCCTTCCTTCTCACCCCTCTGTAAATATCACCTGGCTCTCCTCATTGCTGCTCTCTGGAGAGATATAGGGAGTTATTTAAGTCTGAGTGAGTGAGCCAGCTACAGCTACGGATGGCTAGAGAAAGGATAAATACATCTAGAGAGATGAGTTGATGGATAGGTAGGGAGCGAATATAAATATGGAGAGAGATGAACGAACAGAGAGATGAATTGAGACAGAGGGAATATAAAGAGAGGCTGAGGGAGAGAAATGGCTGAGTGAATGAGGAGAGAGCGGTTATGCAGAGAGATGGAGAGAGGAATGGGGCATCCCTCATCTTTCCTCCACCTTTCCTTTTCCCTCTCTTGTTCCCTTAAAATGCCATTTTCCCCCCCTCTTGATTTGTCATGAATTCTTCCGGATTTCAGGCCCTGGCTCACACCCTGAGGTGTTTTTACAGCCCCTCTCCTCTCCCTTCCTAGTCATCCTTTTGTCCCAAGATAACATACCTCACCAGGCTGTCCTAGAACATCGTCCCAAGACAAACTGGGAGGAAGAAACATGGAATGGTGGTTCTGGGCCAAGTAAGGAGTCTGACTCTCCAGTCTCTAGCCATACAGCCTTGGGGTGGGGTAGGCTTCTTGGAGGGGAGAAGAGAGTGAGGGGCAGCTGGGTTGAATTTGGCCAAATCTAATAATCCAGGAACCTATTGAAGGCCTTGGGGGTTGGGAGGGGAGTAAAGTCTTGAATATTCTTCCAACTTCTCCCCCCCCTCCCTCTGGTCCCTTCTTTCCAAAAAGTCTTTGAAGAAAGATGTTTTTGACGCTTCCATGTCGCTCTCAGATGGATGGGCTCAGAGTGATTGAAGTGTCTTTGTCATGCTAATGCTTGGGGGGTGATGGATGGGCGCTGGGGCTGCCAAACTCTGGCCCGCTTAGCCCATTGGCCTGGGAGAGATCACATGTGCCCCCCCACCCCCACTCCCTATCCCCTTCCTAGGGGATCGCTGGCCGGGGCAAGCTGGCCCAGGCCATGGACTCAAGCTTCGGCGCTGTGACATACTGCCGAAAGGTTGTAGGGCAAGAGGGTGTCTCCCCAAAACGGCCCGACCCTCCTTCGGCCTCTACATGGACTATAATAGGATGAGTTCCTTTTTAGAGTACCCACTTTGTAACCGGGGACCCAACGTCTACAGCGCCCCAACCTCCTTTCCCCCCAGCTCAGCTCCGGCCGTTGACAGCAGCTACGCAGGGGAGAACCGCTATGGTGGAGGGCTGCCCAGCTCAGCGCTCCAACAAAACTCGGGGTATCCTGTCCAGCAGCCGCCGTCATCCCTGGGGGTGTCCTTTCCCAGCCCCGCTCCCTCGGGGTACGCCCCAGCCGCCTGCAACCCCAGCTATGGGCCTTCCCAGTATTATTCTGTGGGTCAGTCGGACGGAGATGGAAGCTATTTTCATCCGTCGAGCTACGGAGCCCAGCTAGGGGGGTTGCCTGACAGCTATGGAGCGGGTGGAGTCGGCTCAGGACCATATACTCCGCCGCAGCCACCTTATGGAACCGAGCAGACGGCAAACTTTGCACCAGCCTACGATCTCCTCTCTGAGGACAAGGAGTCATCTTGCTCGCCAGAACCCAGCACTCTCACTCCCCGGACCTTCGACTGGATGAAGGTCAAGAGAAACCCACCTAAGACAGGTAGGGCTCAGAGGAGCCACTTCCTCTCCTTGGCTCTGGCATACACAGAGGGGCCAGAGCCAGGGCTTCATTCCCCCTTTAGCTGTTTTTTCCAGGCAGGTAAGTAGTTTTCCGGTTCAGGTCAGCAGAGTTTCCCACGGGATAAGTTCGGGGCTACCTCCCCCCTAAGGTGGTCTCCGCAGTCTTGTCTGTGCGCCCAGTTTGGAACCAGTATTTCATGTTTCTTGTCTGAAGGTGAGTATGGGCGGGAGGCTGATTCTAGATTTTGTAATTACTAATGGAGGGTGTGAGTGATGCCACATAGAGTCTGCATTGGGTAGATGATGAATGAGGGCCTAGAGTGAACTGGGAGGAGTGGAGGGGAGGGAGAAAGAGGTGAGAGAACTGACGTGGCTTTTCTCCCTGCCCCGCCCCTAGCGAAGGTGTCCGAGCTGGGACTGGGCGCTCCCGGCGGTCTCCGCACAAACTTCACCACGCGCCAGCTGACGGAGCTGGAGAAGGAATTTCATTTCAACAAATACCTGAGCCGTGCCCGGAGGGTGGAGATCGCCGCCACCCTGGAGCTCAATGAAACGCAGGTGAAGATCTGGTTCCAGAACCGGCGCATGAAGCAGAAGAAGCGCGAGCGAGAGGGGGGCAGGGTGCCTGCAGGCCCTCCAGGTTGCCCCAAGGAAGCGGCTGGAGATGCCTCCGACCAGTCTGCGTGCACCTCCCCAGAAGCCTCGCCCAGTTCCATCACCTCTTGAACTGAACTTCCTAAGTAACCCGGCTTCCAACGCTGGACCAGCCCTCTCATAGACTTTCCCAAACTTCACAACCCCGGTACCCTCCTCAAGGCTGAGGAACCAGCTTAGAGCTGCCTAGGATGCTGGGCAGGAGTGGGAAAATGTATTTTTTTTCCCTCAGATCTAGGGGTGGAGGGATGATTGATGACTGGGGATCCTTACAGGTCTTGGGACCTGGGGAGCACTCAGCTCCTCACAGGTCGAAGGAAAGCCTTTTTGGCTTTGTTCAGCCCATCCTTCCAGGGCTGCTCCTTTCCTTTCCGACTCAGTTCAGTGCCTTTGCGTTTAGAGAGTTCTTCTTTCGCATTCTTATCCCAACTCTTCTTTCTAGGCCTGGGATTTCTAGGCCGAGAGTCCTCGGGATTTTCCGGTGGAGGATGTGTTTTGAGTATGGGCCCATCACCACGAACCCTTAATCTTAATCCTTAATCCAGCCAACTCGCCGCAGACTTTACAGTAGCACCTACTGTCTTGTGACATACCAAAAAAAAAAAAACAACAACAACAAAAAAAAAAAAACAAAAAACAAAAAAAAAAAAAACCAACCAACCAACCAACCAAAAAACCCTAGTCCCAAGTAATCCCACAAACCCTTCCTGGCACATTTCTATTGCACTAATGCAGCCCTCAGAGGCTGGCTTATGAGATCTGCCCCTTCCCACTGGCATCACTATATCACCAAAGCGGTTTTTTTTTGGAACTTGGCACTACAGGGATTTTCGGAGCATGGTCGCAAGGACTCCCTCAAGCAAGCCTCAACCAAGAAGGGGCGAGTACCCCCTCCCAGCTCCCTATTTATTACCTCCGGAAAAGGCCCCTCCCCTGCCCCCATTCTCCTTTCCATAAAACCACCCTACCCCTCGGGCAGTCTAGGGAGGCCCAGGAATGGCGACAGAATTCCCAGCAGCTTCGGACGTTTCTCTGAACCTTGGGGACAGCAGAGGGGCCACTTGAGTTTCTAGAAAACCAAGCTCCAAGCAAGCCAGGTTGTCTTTGTATCTACAACTACCTCAATGCAATAAAGTCTGTTTTCTCCCCCCTTATTTCTGCTTTTGCTTCTCCATCCTGGGGTGAAGGAGGAACTAGGGGTTGGAAAGGCTGAGATAATGAGCATTGTTTGGATTCCAGCTAAGGTAGAAGAGGATCCCCAGATATCTAGTCGTCCACTGGTCTTTTCAGAGAACTCAGAAACTCGTGATGGGGGAACCAGATAGTTCTGAGACAATCTTGAGAAAGGGGTGGGAAGTGAGGGAAACAGACAGTCTGCTCAATGTCTGTGAAGGGGATTACAGGGGAAAGTTTCCCTTTATCTCCTCCAGTTTACTCTGGAAACTGTAAAGAGATCAGGCTTGGGGCTGTGGAGTGTCAGGAAGGTGCCCCCATTCTTGCTCAGAGAGTCCGAAGATGGGCTGTTGGCAAATCTCACTAGCACACATATTAAGCCTCAACTCCAGCCCTTTCATACAGGAATATCAGCTTGAGTCAACTGCAATCCACCAGCAGGTGATTTGGCTCAGGCAGAAGGTACTGGGAGCATAGGGAGGAGGTGGCCTTTGAAGGGATGTGGGGTGTGTGTGTGAGTAAGGAGGTGCTTGGAGGTGGATGGGGGAGGTGCTGGTGATTTGGTGGACAGTAGGCCTTGGGGGTGAAGAGAGACAACCAAGGTACACCAGGATCCTGAGCTGACCTTTTTACCTCTAAGCGCCTCTGGGCTTTCCAAACAAGCCTGTGGCAACCAGGGGAGAACTATTGTCTCCCCGCCAGTACCACTAGCAAACCTTTAGTCCACAGAGGCAGGGGCTCAGCCTCTGGAAGCTCCTCAGAGGTGGCAAACTGCCCACGCTCCAGGCTCCAGAGTACCATCCAAATGACATGGGGCTCCAGGCTCCAAGTCTGGTCTATTGATTCTGGTGACTCAGAGATCCCCTAAGCGCCAGGGCCAGGACCCTACCCCTGGGGTGCAGTGATGAGGAAAACAGGTCTTATCTGACCCTAGCGGGCCCCCCCCTTCGTTTACTTCATGACCTTTGAAAGGAAGCCAGGCTGCGAAAAGGACTGGGACTCTTGTAAGCATAGCTAAGCATTTGTTTCCTTGTGAAACCGGTGCCATTAGGCGAGAGGCAATGTTATCAATAATTGCACAGCTCAGCTGGAGAGGAAGAGAAGCATTCAAGAGGAAGGCCAGCTTTCCCAGAGGTTGCTTTCTTACCCTGTCTTAAGGTGGGGGGGGAGAATCTATTAACTGCTTTTCTCCATTTAATTGAAATTGCCATCAAGCTTGGCTTCCCCAAAGGGGTCACCTTGACAAGAGAGGACAGAGCAAGTATCTTTGAAACAAATTTCCCCTAGCTGAAGCCATTTAATACCAACCAGTCAGAACCTCTGGCTTGGGTCTTTATGGAACCTCCAATTGTTAGCCCCTATGGACAAATGAGCAGAAAGAGGAAGGGACAGTGGTTAGGGCAGGGCTGCAGAAGATGGTGGAGCTGAGTCTCAGACTTGGGATGACAGGCCCTGGGGGAAGGGTGATAGAAGGGCCTGAGGAAAAGCAGAAGCCAGAGCCTTTGATTTTTGGTCATAGCAGAAGGAACCATCAGATTCCTCCAGGGAAAGGGGGTGTGTGTGTGAGATCAATTCTTCATTAACAAGAGTCAGACTCAAAATAATCCCCAGTGGGTGGAGAGCCTTCCATCTTAGATGCGAAGATCCAGGCTCCATTGCGTTCTCCTACTTGAGTCCCACGTCTAACCCAAGGCTCTGGATTGGGTTTAGAGGAAGGTATTTATTTGGAGAAAACAAAACATCATGCTGTAGTCTTCTCTCACAATTGTCAAAAGAGAGTCTGGAAAACAGACAAGCAAAAGATGCATCTTGTTCCACTGGACTCCAATCAGCAGTGTGTACTGTCAAACTCTCCAAAATAGATACTCAAATGCTCCAGTCATAGACTCCTCCACACCTCTCAGGCACCTTCCCCCACCTCCTCCAACCCTGGGTGCACAAATTGAAAGCCCTATACTCCTACAACTTCTCTCACCAGAATAAAAAACAAAACAAAACAAAACCCCAGTTTTTCAAATGAATCCCGCTCTGTATAATCTTGGGCCTCCATGGGAGAATTCTTAGGGTTGCTTGAAAGTTTGTTACTGCTTCTAAGGAGCCTAACCCTCTGATCTCTGGCAACCAGGCTTGTGGGCAGTGAAGTGGGGATTCCACCCTGAACCATCTGTTCCCAGCCCAAGTGTGAACCCTTTCCTCTTTTTATTTGCTCTTTTCCTCAACATTTGCTCTCTCCATGTGAGGCCCTTTGATCTCTTGGGTAAGGGAGAGAGATTTTTGAAAACCCTCCACCTCTTTTTAACATGTGATCCCAGGATTTCTTCTATGTGGTTGTTCCTTGTGACCGTACCCTTGGGGGTGTGGTCAGAGTCAGGACAGAGCAGAGGGAGCACATAGAGAAGTTAAAAGATGCTGAAGGTCAGGATGGTCTAGAAAGGAGGACCACAGCACTAGGGAAATATCCAGGTTACCTATTGGGGAGTCAAGCCCTGCTTCTTACTAGCATGAGGTCTTGAGCAATAGGCCTATTTCTTGTATCCAGTCTCCTTGTCTACAAAGTGGAAATAAGGTCAGCTCTAGCCTCATAGGACTGATGTTGCGATTAAATTAGTTGACACATGTAAAATGTTTCATAAATACACATGTTAGAACAGCTTTTATTATTTAAAGGGATAAGTTGGCTTCTCTTTCCTCACCACCCACCCTGAGTCTTATTTGATCCCTGGCAGGTGTACAGGGCTAACCACAGGTAGAAGAGGTTCCCTTCTCAGTGGTGAGAGCACCTGAGGTCATCTGGCTGAGATTTTTCCTCCTCCTTTTCTTCCTCTTCCTTCTTTCATCCTGACTAACTATCAAGGAGGTACCTCAGTCCCCCCCCCCCGCCCCACCGCCCCCACCCACATTAGGAGAAGATGGACGGAAAGTCTTTAACAATCCTGTGTTTTGTTTTGAAGACAGATGCTTTACATTCTTGATTAGAGTGGTGGAGAGGGGCAAACAACATGAACTATAACCTAGTTTTCAGTGTGGTCCTCCTTCTCCTGGCTGAGTGAGCTCATGCCAGTCAGTTTCCCTGGGCTTCTAGACCTTCAGATACGATGTAGAAGATGGGGAAGCATGTGTGTGTGTGTGTGTGTGTGTGTGTGTGTGTGT
>NW_022196911.1:92284708-92306898 GCF_008632895.1 Mastomys coucha
GGGGGGGAGAGAAGGTGAGAGGGTAAGAGAGAGAGAACTCAGGATGCTGTCTGCCACATAGTTAAGTGTGCAGAAAGATTTCTTATTTTATGTGGCCACAGAAATACATTTTCTATTACTCTCCTACACGGAGTTATTTATAGTTGTGGCATAGTAGAAGCAGGCATCCTCTAGCCTTTATCACTTACACTGTACCAGCAGACCCATTTGGCATTCAAGCCACAGGACTTGTTGCCAGGGTATAAAATAATTATGAATGAAAGGATCCAGAGGAGTCCCACAGGATACTGCTCTCTAGTAAATGTAACATTGGAAGGAGAGATGTTCTTGAGAGGACAGCTCTATCACATAACCCTGGGAGCACATCCTCACCATAGTTCATGAGTTTGGGGCTCCCTGTAGTTGGATCAACTTTCCCCCTGGTGACTTAATTTTGGCTCCAAGGAATTGGTTATCTAACCGATATGTCTGGGACACAACAGGAGATGGAGAATCTTTCATTCTTAGAAAACCAGAAAGGGTCAAACAGCTACAAAGTCTGGTTTAAAGGCTGACTGACCCTCAGGTCTTCATTCACTGTCATTGTCTTGGTTGAAAAAGAAATGGATCAGATCTGAGAAGAAGGCATTTCAGAGGAGGTCAGGAAACCAGCATTTACATTACAGAGGATCTCATCTATAACCTTGGAAAAGTCACCAAATTTCTCTGGGCCTACTTTTCTAGTATTTAATATAAGTGGAATTACCCCTTTGCCCCTTAACCCATTATTATCTTTCTGAGGCTAGAAGAGATGGATGTAAGAAAGACTGGAACCTTGGGGGTGGAGGTGTAAGGAAAGGGATAATTTGGATAGGAAGGCATCCTGTTGAAGCTATTCTATTAGCTTAGTTAGAGCGAATTAAAATCATTCTCTGTATTTCCTCCCTTAAGCAGCCAGGAAGGCTTGCTTGCCTGGGTCTGGATTGTTCAACCCCCTGCCCTGCAGCCTTTTCTGCCTGGAAGGGAGTTGAGGAGGGAGGCAGCCCAGTGTAAGCTTTCATGAGCCCTCTGCTCCTGAGAGGCCAGACGCTCCCTTCAGTTTACTCTGGCTTGACAGCTCCATTTCAACCCCCACCTTGGAGATGAGGCAGCTCAATATTTACTCAGCCAGGAGAGCTCTGCTCAGAGGACTGGCCTCTCCAGCCAGCCTTGGCTGGTTTTCCTCCGTTTCCCCCACCCCCTTTCCTTCCTGGTTCATAGAGAGTTCAGCTCTGACATGGCTCGTAGCCCCCAACTCCCCAGCCCCGGAGAACTGTCTGTCCAGGGGATTGCAGAAGCCAGAAGGGCAGGAGGGGCAGGTAGGGGGCAGGAAGGGCTGTGGTCTTGGGGGTCATGCCCTGGTCTCTCTCACTGGACCAGAAGCATGGGTTTCCTGGAGAATAGGATGCACTAAGAAAAAAAAAAAAAAACGACAGTCTTTGGGAGGAGAGAGCACATGGACCCGGGCTGAGATGGAGTTGCCTGGCTGGGTTGAGGAGATGATCTGGGACTGCACAGGACTGTGTCTTTTGTTATTACGATTATAGATTATAAACTGTGCCATCCAGTAGAGAAACTTTGTGAACTGTGGCAGCCCAGACTCTTCCAAACACACACACAAAATGCTAATACGAAGAAAGAAGTGACCTGTGCCTCGTAGCACACTTACTTCTTATCCCTTAATATTCTAAAATATAAGATCCTAAAAAGGCAAATATTTCTGTGTGGACTTGGTATGAGGAATTGTACACAGGCTCTTGACACACATACATGCCAGACAAACTGTACCAACTGAGCCACATTTCCAGCCCTTGGTTTCTCTGAGGTCTTGCTCTGCGCTTCAGGCTAAGCGACCAGCTCACAACCTTTGCCTCAGCCACCTGGGTGCTGGAATTGCAGGGGATGTGCCAGATAAGCCGAGTGTTTTGTTTTGTTTTTTGTCTCCCCTCCCCCCTCCAAAGGGTTTTTCTGTGTAGCCCTGGCTGGCCTGGAATTTACTCTGTAGACCAGGCTGGCCTTGAACTCAGAAATCCTCCTGCCTCTGCCTCCCAAGTGCTGGGATTAAAGGTGTGCGCCACCACTGCCTGGCGGAGATTTTTGTCTTACCCTTTGTTACAATTCTGGTCTTCAGAACAATACCTGTGACACGTCAGTAAATGTCTGTGGAATAAACAGATACCAAAGCGAAATCTTTCCCTTTAGCAGATAGACATCCCCAAATGGTTCTTGAAATAATGTTTGCTTCAGATGGTCAGCTGGTCCGATAGCACTGCCAGCATCAGCGTTGCAGTGAGAAAGCTGATGAGAGTAGTGTCAGAGGTGGACGTGCACTTGAGCTCTTTCATTCATTCCTATCTTACTGTTTGTTTAGGATTTCCTTGGCTTTAGCAAGTGTCAACTCAAGAAGAGATCCGACTTTGGAAATGGAAAGGTTCTGAGGATCTATTGGATGTTTTCACTGATTAAAAAAAAAAAACGTAGAAAGTCCACCCAGCAGGGAGGCCCAAGAAAGACGCCCCTGACCCAGACACCCCCTCCACTTCTTTTCCATATCCCAGCATCCGGGAGACTAGAGCTTTAATTCTTTTCTAAAAAATAGGCAGGTTTTCCTTTCCCATTCCAATGCCATTAAAGTTAATCACTTGTTGGGTAACGAAAACGGGCCATTTCCTAGAAGCATTAAGCTCAATGTGTAATGGATTTCAAAGGAAAAAAGACCCAGCTCTAGGTCTGGTGTGAGTGTCCATGATTGGAAACTTCTGGGAACTGCTGGCCCCCTCTTGCTTCCTCTTGCCGTGGATTTACACACAAGGTTCCTGATGCCACAGAAATGGGTTTTAGAAGCTGAAGTCAGAAAAAAGGGAAAACCATCAAGAAGAAAAAAAAGGCTGCTCCAGGTCAAAGGTTCCCTAAGGAGAATGGAGCAAGGTTTGAGAAGTCAGGGATGGGTTGAATAATTTTGTCAAGATTCCCATTTTGAAACCAGCCTGATGCTTCTGCCAGCTTGGTTTTTTGAGATAAGGAATTTAGATAAAAAAGGCAATGTGCTTTGGGGAGGGAAAGCTTTCCCTGTCTATGTTCCTGGAAACATGGGCTGACAGAAGGTGAGAATCTAGTTCATAGCCCTTGCTAGCTCCCTCTCCCCTCCACCATTTCTTGGTACTCTTATTTACACTCAGTCTTTGTCATAACCAATATTTCGATCTCCACACTGGTGCATGGCAGGGAGCAGAGATCCTCTCCAGGTTTCAAAGGACGACTAGAAAAAGAGTCAGAGGAAACCAGAAGGCAATGGGGTAGGGTGGAGGGGGTGGGGCAGTAAAAGCTAGGATCTAACACAGGGTCTCCATTCAGAACATTTAAATTCAGGGATTTGGATCCTTTAGAAGTGGAGAAAAAGCCGAAGTGACTTTGAAAGGGATTTGTGTCTGTAGGATCCCACCTACTGAGGGGGACACTTCAAAACTAATTGAAAACCCATTGAAATCCACACCTTGACACCTCGCCTCTGGCCGGTCAACCTTCCTCATCAGTCAGTGCTTACCTATCTGATAACAAACTGACCTTGTACACAGCTTTGCAGATATGCCTTCCACCACATCAAAGAAAGCAGATTAGAAGACCAGGATCTTGCCTGTTGACTGTTCTCTCCCACCCTTGGGAGAGTATTTTGACTGTATGATCTAAAATGAAACTTCAGACTAGTATAAGTGGAAACAATAATTCTAGGCATGGTAGTGAGCCTTTCGGTTTGTTTGTTTGTTTGTTTGTTTTTTGTTTTTTAAAATCCTTTAAGCTGGGCAGTGGTAGTTTGGCGCATGCCTTTAATTCCAGCACTTGGGAGGCAGAGGCAGGGGGATTTCTGAGTTCGAGGCCAGCCGGGTCTACAGAGTGAGTTCCAGGACAGCCAGGGCTACACAGAGAAACCCTGTCTGGGAAAACAAAACAAAACAAAACAAAACACAACACAACAAAAAAAAAATCCTTTATCCTAATCTATTTTTGTAATATTCTCAAAGGGGAAGTGAGAAGGAGTAGAATTAAGATACCTTCCCTTGAGGATTGGAGAGATGGTTCAGCAGTTTAGAGCACTGGGTGCTCTTCTACAGGACCAGGGTTCGATTCCCACTACCCACATAGCAGCTCAAAACTGTTGCAGGGGATTTGCAACCTACATAGGGACACACATGCAGACAAAACACCAATGCACATAGAAATAATAGATAAAATTTAAAAAGATCATCTCTGTGTGATTCAACACTCGGGGTGGGGGTGGGGAGCAAAAATTATGAGAAAGGACCCATTTGTCTGCACACTCTCCCCAGAACACGAAAGCTCTAGCTAGCCGCCATTCCCTTGATTTTGATTGGAGCTTTTTTTTTTTTTGGACCTACCCTTAAGGGACTCCTCCCACTTGAGTGGGAAAAACAAAAACAAGAACAAAAACAAACAAAAAAACCCAGCTTGAATTTATCTCTTGAATTTAACCATAAAGGACAAAGGTACCCACATAAAAACGAAAGGACACTTCACACATTTAGTAGTATCTAATATTAACTCTAACTTTGAGGTCTCCAATATCCTAACCTATGTCAAAGAATTTAAGGAATCCAGGGCTAGAGAGGCTGCTCAGTTGTTAAAGGAGTACTATTGTCCTTGCAGAGGACTTGGGCTCAGTTTTTAGCACCCATGTAGCAGCTCACAACCCTCTCACTCCAGTACCAGGGAATCCAATGTGGCCATCTGACTCTGCGGGCACCTGGCAGTCCTGTGTAGCAATACCTAGAGGTAAAGCACCTATACACAGAAAATTAAAATAGACTTGTAAAAAAGTTTAAGGATTTCTAAATGTGGAACTGGGGGTATAGGTCAGTCAACAGAGAGCTTGTCTGGCATGCATGCGGCTTTGAATTTAATCCCCAGCACCACAAACACAAGGAGTAGCACCTGCCTGCAATTCCAGCCACGTAGGAGATGGAGGAAGGAAGGTCACAAGTTCAAGGCCAGCCTGGTCTACATAGTAAGATCTAGGACAGCCAGAGCTACACAGTGAGACCCTGCCTCTAAAGCAGAAGGGTGGGAGGTTGAATATGCAGTGCATAAATCTTTTAAACTTAATCTTTAAGTTCTTTATGAAATCTCTCCTTTATAAAACTCCACTTTATTCAAGAAATACTTTTTAAAGATTTATTTATTTATTTATTTTATGTATGTGAGTTCACTATAGCTGAACAGATAGACGATTGTCAGCCTTCATGCGACCTCTGGTCACTCCGGTCAACCCCACTCGCTCAGTCCCTGCTTGCTCTGGCCCAAAGATTTATTTATTATTATACATAAGTACACTGTAGCTGTCTTCAGATGCCCCAGAAGAGGGTGTCAGATCTCATTACGGGTGGTTGTGAGCCACCATGTGGGTGCGGGATTTGAACTCAGGACCTCTGGAAGAGCAGTCAGTGCTCTTAACTGCTGAGCCATCTTGCCAACCCAAGAAATACTTTTTAATTTTAAAAAAAATATATTTATTTTGGTTATGGGAGACCAGGGGGGAAAAATCAGAGCAAATCTCTCTGTATCTCTTATTAACTCTTCTCTTTTTCAAGCCCTCTTAAATGCATGTCTCTGGACCAAAGCAGGGTTCTCCATCTGAATTTTAGTCAAGGAGGACAGGCCTCTGGTTGAGTGTGCCCTTTGTGTTGGGTGTACCAAATTCCTGTTTTAGGAAACAAGAGAGTACCTGGTTCTCTCTCTTTAATTCCCTTCCCAGGGTCTTTAGATTCAATTCTCAGTATTATTTTTGGTGAGAAGAGTAAGTGTTTACCTAGTCACCGAGGAATAACTCAGATTCTTGTCACAGGTCAGAGGTCACAAGGAACGTTTCTATCAACCGAGGCAGGATTCTGGGCTCAGGTGATCTTTCTACACTCACCAAGGATCTAGACTCAGTTCCTCCTGAGACTCTTCCCTCTTTCCCGAGTGTAGAGTGGTTTGTTGAAGCATGGAATCCTCTCTGAGATCTGACGCTGTGTCATTGGGAGAAAATCTCGCAGGTTCCCAAGGGTCTGAATATCAGGTTTTTCTATAATAGGTGTTCCTGTTAAGAAAGGATATTTCCCTAAACACACACACACACACACACACACACACACATACACACACACAGAGTTTTATAGGCATTTGCCCCATATATTCTCCTCCCATTTTCAAGTTTCATAGAGGAGTCTGTTTTTTTAAGAAAATGTCAACAGAAGAGTGATGAATTACTTCAAAATCTGCTTCCAATAACAGAGAAAATGTTTTGTTGTTGCTGTTGTTGTTTTGCTTTGCCTTTTTCTTTTTTTCTTTTGGAGAGGAAAGAGTTTATTTCATCTTATACCTTACAGTGCCTTATGAACGGCAGGTAGTCAGGATAGGAGAACAAACATGGACTTGGAGGCAGGCAGTGAAGAAGAGGTCATGAAGGAATAGAATGACTATCTTGTGCAGACTGATTTCTTATTCCAGTTGTTCAAGGAAGGCCCTTGCAATAGTAAGCCATCAGTCAAGAAAATACTCAATGATCTTTTGCCTACTAGACAATCTGATGGAGACATTTTCTCAACTGAAGTTTCCTTTTTCAGTTTGACTCCTGTTAGACTATATATGATAAAAAAACAAAACAAAACAAAGAAAGCACAAAAGAGAGAAAGAAAGAAGGAAAGGGAGAAAGAAAGAAAGAAAGAAAGAGAGAGAAAACAAAGAGATTTTCTCAAAGAACCAGCTCCTGGTTTTGTTGATTCTTTGTATAATTCTCTTTGTTTCTACTTGGTTGATTTCAGCCCCGAGTTTGATTATTTCCTACTGTCTACCCCGCTTGGGTGTATTTGCTTCTTTTTGTTCTAGAGCTTTCAGGTGTGTTGTTAAATGGCTAGTGTATGCTCTCTCCAGTTTCTTTTTGGAGGCACTCAGAACTATGAGTTTTCCTCTTGGCATGTTTTGTTTTGTTTTGTTTTAATGCTCTTTGGCAGGCAGAAAAATTTCTGCTCTAGAAGAAAAGATACTGACTCCAGATTGTCATTGCCTTTAGGATATCTCCTTTCATGTCCCAACAAGATCTTGTGTTTCTGTGTTTTTGAACTTGTTTCAAACTTGCTGTCTACTTGAGAAGATCTTAACCTGTATCCATCTCTTGACTGCTAGTATCATAAGAGGGTGTCATAACATCTGGCTTTTGCCTTTGGCAAAAAGTATCTTGATGATGATCATCTAAGAGAGAGGGGAAAGAGGAGAGGGGAAACAAGGGAGGGAGGAGGAGGAGGAGGAGGAGGAAGAGGAGGAGGAGGAGGAAGAGGAGGAGGAGGAGGAGGAGAGAGAGAGAGAGAGAGAGAGAGAGAGAGAGAGAGAGAGAGAGAGAGAGAGAGAGAGAATATGAATAGTTTCTTTGTGTGGTGCGGGTGCTTGCCTTCTGGGGGCTTGAACCTGACTTCTTTGAGGCCTTCTGGAGTTGATGAAGCCATTTGTACCCCTTTCCCCACAAGCCATTCCTCCAATATTTAAAGACATTTTCCCTGTTGGTCCCCAGAGCTTTCTTTACATTTTTTTAAAAAATTAATTTATCAATATACATATGAGTATTTTTGCCTATATGTGTATCTGTGCGCCACATGCATGCTTAATGCCCACAGGGGCCAGAGGAGAGCATTGGATTCCCTAGGACTGAAGTCACAGACAGTTCTGAGCTGCTATGTGGGTGCAGAGTCGAACCTATGTCCTTTTGATGAGCTACCCCAACCCCAAAGCTTTCATTTTTTCTCTTTTATTTTTTCCTTTGTTCTTTCTTTTCTTTTTCTCTTTTCTTTTTTCTTTCTTTTCCCCCTTTTCTTCTTCCTTCCTTCCTTCCTTCCTTCCTTTCTTACTTACTTCCTTTCTTTCTTTCGTTTCTTTGTTTCTTTCTTTTTTTTTTTTTTTGAGTTAGAGTCTCTTTATGTAATCTGTGCTGTCCTGTAAACTTACTACATAGAGCAGGCTGGCCTGGAACTCACAGAGATCCACCTGACTCAGTCTCCCGTGTCTCCCAGGCCAGCTTCCAGAGCTTTTTGTCTCAAGAGTGACACACTTTTCTTGTACCTTCATTTATTCACCCTGAGACCTAACTTCCAGGCCCTTTTCTGTCTCGTCCGCCCTTCTGTAGCTAATATTTCCCACTCAGTGAGGCATCTGGAAGTGGACAGAAAATGTGAAGTGTGATAAACACATATGAAAGTAGAGTGGGGGGCTGGAGAGATGGCTCAGTGGTTAAGAGCTCTGACTGTTCTTCCAGAGGTCCTGAGTTCAAATGCCAGCAACCACATGGTGGCTCACAACCATCTGTAATGGGATCTGATGCTCTCTTCTGGTGTGCACGAAGACAGCTACAGTGTACTCCTATACATAAAATAAATACATCTTAAAAAAAAAAAGAAAAGAAAGTAGAGTGGGAAGATATGTATATGTATATATATGTGTGTGTGTGTATATATGTGTTTGTATGTGTATATATGTGTGTTATGTGTATGTGCATATTATGTGCATATATATGTCTAGATTTATGTGTGTGTATGTATGTGTGTGTATGTATATATTTGTGTGTGTGTATATGTGTATATGTATGTGTGTGTATGTATATATATGTGTGTGTGTACGTGTATGTGTGTATGTATATCCTTTGATCTGGCCATTGTATTTCTCTTGGCAGAGGCAGGCTAGCCTAAGGCAGAAGGGCTAAGGGGCAGGCTGGTGATGAGAAATGGGAGGAGTTCTCCAGCAAATCATGTCTGTCCACTTGACCTCTAGGGCTACATCAGTGACTGATACTGTCCTTAATCCATACAAATCCCCAAGCTCAGGATGGGAGCTGCCAGGTCGGCAGCCATTTTTTTTTTTTTTTTTTTTTTTTTTTTTAACAGGGAACAAAATATTTGCTGAGCAGTCTGTGTAAACCGTGAGAAGGAAGAGGTAGGAAGGTGCTGAGGAACTATGCAGAGGGCGGAGAAGAATCTTCCTTGTTATCTGGGGCTGGGAGTGAGGGTAAAGCAGCGCAGGTGACCCACCTGAGGCAGCCCTTCAGTCCCATTCTCCTTTGTCACTGATGACCAGGTAGTTCTGCTTCTCCCCTGACACTTCGCTCTGACCTCCCTCTTTGGTGGTGGCTGTTATTATTTTTGTCATCATTGTTGATGCTACTGACATTTATAGAGCACTTTGCTGTTGGCTCTTCTTCCTTGCCACATGTCTGGGAGGTTAGTGTGCTCATTATTCTCACTCTACACATGAAACACCCAAGGCACAGAGAAAATAAGTAACGTGCCCAAGATCACATATCTGAAAAGCAACATATCATTTTGTCTGCCTCTGGTCCTCAAGTGTTTGCATAAATTCACGTGGAATACACGATGCGTTCAGGATGGTGGTTTCTCTTCCCACCTCATCCTATTCTGGGCTCTGCCCTCAACAATCAGACCACCAGGTGTCTCAGGGTCTCAGGTCACATGTTGCTTCCTCTTTTTCCTTTCTAAGTAGACTTCCTGAGTAGCCAAGAGCTACAACTTCACCAGGGACTAACCCTTTCTAGAGTACATGTAGAGACTGAGAATTTCTTCAGATTGAATCCAAGTCACACGTCTGTTGATCCATAGATTTTTGTGAAAACATTGTTCCACCACAGTTTGGGTGTGATGGTCGGGGGTGGGGGGAGGTTTGCTGTAGAGATCTTGTTATTGGAATGGTCTTCTCCAAGTTAGGAAGGTTCTAGGCACTTTGAACGTGACTGATCTTGAAGCTGAAGGTCTCATATTTGTGTATTTCAGTGAGCCAGAGAAAATGGTAAGAAGATTTAAAGTGTTGTCTGTGGCTCAAGGATAGAGTAGCTGCCTTATGTGAGAGATAGATAGGCCCTTGGTTTGATCCAGAGAAAGAGAGAGAGAGAGAGAGAGAGAGAGAGAGAGAGAGAGAGAGAGAGAGAGAGAGAACAAAAAAACTGGGAAGCCTCCTAAAATTATCAGAATACTTTTTTGCTTGTATTTTTTTTCTTCTTTTTTTTTGAGACAGGATCTTATATGGCCTAGACTGGCCTTGAACTCTCTATGTGGCCAAGGATTATCTTGAATTTCTGACCTTCCTGTCTCTACTGCCCTAGTGCTAGGATAGCAGATGCCACCACAGCTGGTTTGAGAGATCAAAATTAGGGCCCTGTGGCACGGGGTGCAAGGAAGCAGCCTGCTTTAATTTTTTTTTTAAACTACTTAAAATTCACACAACCTGCCCACTTTACTCTTTATGGGGAGCATGTATTGTCCCAACTTCTCTTTCCAATTTCTCCCTATGGGCAAGGGGATGATGTGATCTCCCAGGTAAGGGCAGCCATGAAACAGGCATGGAAACTAAGTAGAGGTTTGCATTCCCAGACTAGAGCCCAGAGCACTGACCAGTTGCCTGTTCTCCAAGGATTCAAAAGGGGTCATCAACCCTCTATTATCTCTTTACCCTTTCCTCCCATTGCTGGAGATCCATGTTATGGTAGACATCCAAGTCTGAGCTTTGAAGACTTTGGGGTCTAAGCAGATCAAAACCCTCAAATCTTTAGCTTCCACTTGTGATCTGCAGAGCCAAGCACAAGGCAGATGGAAGGCAGAAACCCAGGGACCACAGCAGCTTCATATCTGATAACTTAGCACAGGTCCTGGGGCCAAGAGGAGTGGTCCTGACAGCAAAATTAACATGTGGGGGAGTCTGGGGGAGATCTAAAAGGAAGAGGGAGAGACTCAGAGCCAGATAAGAGCAGTAGATCACTAGAGTCTGGCATCTGTTCTCCTACTTTATGCAAATGTTGCTTTAGCCCCCAAGAAGCCACATTCTGGGCCCAGCTTGCTGTTTATTTAAAAATACGCCAACCTTGCAATCCTTCTGGAAAGCTCTGAAGGGCTCTTGATAAGGGCATCTCAACAGAGCCCAGCAGCCAGGCAGTAAATCCAGGATATGCAGAAACATTAAAAAAAAAAAAGAAAGAAAGAAAGAAAGAAAGAAAGAAGCCGTTTCTTGATCAGATGCTGTATAGAATTTTGCTGTCTGTAGATAAGGAAATGACCACCGGGAACGCCTGGGTGGGTCCCTCAGAGAAAGCCTATTTATTTTCTTTGTGGTTACCTTTTGCTCTCTAGATGAGCTAGGCACACACTCAAGAGGGGGAAAGTAAGGGTAAGCCCTGGTTTTAAGCCCACCTGGTTCATAGCAACAGGCCTCTCTGTATCCCTTGCTCTGCATGAACAATGTGACAAGCTCTTTCCTTATCATTTTAGAAACAGATGGCACAGAGGCTGGGTGCGTGCCGAGGTAAAAGGCTATCACACGGGGTACACACCTGAGTGAGAGAGACATATTTGAGAAAGAGCAGATGACATTTCCAACATAGCTAGAGACTCCAGCCTTCAGCTGAGCCTCT
Source organism: Mastomys coucha (assembly GCF_008632895.1). Lineage (NCBI taxonomy): Eukaryota > Metazoa > Chordata > Mammalia > Rodentia > Muridae > Mastomys > Mastomys coucha. Next base: position 92,296,182 of record NW_022196911.1, read on the forward strand.
ATCAGGGTTTTTGCGGGCTCTGGTAAGAAGTGTTAAGCAGATTAGATAGTTTATAGGAAGGCAAGAGCCAGGCGTCTTACCAAACTTTTTTTTTTTTCCCATACATTGGAATCTGCCTGGAGACAGGCTGGAATAATAGGTCTTGATAAGTTTTACAAGCTAAAGGGTTCCAAGGATTCCATAGTTCACTTACTTTGCCAATAGTCACTTGGCCCCCTGACCAAAGAGAGTATCAATTTGTTTAGAGAATCAGGAAAAAAAAAGTCATTAAACAGCACCAAGAATGTTAAAGGGGTGGGGTGGGATCTAGAGTGATTTTCTAAGTCTCCTCTGTCCTCAAGCTCCGCACTCCTGTCTCCATCCCTGTCTGTAGGCTAATGAAACATGCCAGCTACCTGGAGGGAAGAAGCCAAGAGAGGCAGGCAAGCAGAGGGAATACGGCTGTACTTGGGACTCTATGGACCCTCCCTGCTACTAAGAGTCTACTTGGCTGCCTAGCTTCATCACCTGTATATACATCTCTCTCTGAACAATGCACTTAGCAACCTCAGACCCCGCCTGCACTGGGCTACACAGACACTCCTCTCTAAATGGTGGGATAACTTTCCCTTCCCATTGACAATTTTTTTTTTTTAGTTTTTTGAGACAGGATTTCTCTGTGTAGCCCTGGCTGTCCTGGAACTAACTCCAGGCTGGCCTCAAACTCAGAAATCCACTTGCCTCTGCCTCCCAAGTGCTGGGATTAAAGGCATGCGCCACCACTGCCCCACTTGACAATTCTCAAACCTACATTTTGTTCGGTCAGATACTCCGTGTATCCAAGAGTGAGACTAGAATAGTAGATCCAGCTTGGCCAGTTTTGGGTGCAAACTATGTCCTCAGTTAGAGATAGTTGCAAGATACCATGTAGGTGGGGTGCTGGGAATCGAACCTGGGTCCTCTGGAAGAACAGACTGTGCTCTTGGCTGGTGAACCATTGCTCCAGCTCCCATTTACCACTTTGTGCCCATGTGTAACTGGGCATGTGTGTGTTAAAATCAGATGCATTATGGGAAGGAATGTGCACAGTAGAAAAATGATTCTATGACTTAATCTGTCAGTCAAAACAGGGAAACACACTGCACGCTTTAGTAACCAGCCCCTCCTTCCTATAGAACAGAGAGAGAGAGAGATCACAGGCAGTCACTGACCAGGGGGCCCTTGAGTATTTCACTCATGTAAACACCATGTCTAATACACTTTTGAGAAATCTCATAATGGAACAGCCAAGCCTTTTAAAGGTATAACGGGGCAGGATGGATGGATTTAAAGTGGTCAAGAAATCTGAAAAGTGGCTGGCCATGGTAGCCCAAGCCTTTAATCTCAGCACTTGTGAGGCAGGGGCAGGCAGATCTTTGTGAGTTCGAGGCCAGCCTGATCTACAGAGTGACTTTCAGGACAGCTGGGCTGTGTAGAGAGACTCTGTTTCAACTTCCACCCCAACCTTCAAAAAAGAAAAAAAAAAACTGTGAAAACTGAAATCAGGAAGAGAGAGCAAGTTCTCTTAAAATGTAAGGATACCTGGAAGGACAAAAAACTGTAAATACTGAGTGCTTTCAGGTCAGTGGCTTAAAAATGAAAATGCTGGATTTTAGACAGGTTCTGAAAATGTGAAGAAGAGAAGACTGTGTTTACCTCTGTCTTCCTCCTCCTTCTCTCTCTACCTCTGGCTCTTCCCTCTCTCTTCCCCTTAGGGTTCCTGGCTTTTTGAGTTTCCTTGCAATCCACTGGATCCACGCACACTGGGTACTTGCCCCTCTGAAACCTAGCATTCAACCTTTGACCTTTCATAAAGGTTCCCCTTGCCTGCATGATTTTCTATCCGGCCTATGTCTAGAAAGGCTTTTATTTCATCTTCTGAGTTGCAGTTCAAATGTCTCTTCCTTGAGAAGCCTTCCCCACCATCCCCAGAGCCAGCGCAGGCCTCGTTCCTCCCATGCTGGCACGCATCCTATCGCTCTTTATCATGCATTTATCCATCTATTTATTTTTGTATCTTTAATACCTAGGAAAATATATATCCTGTAAATATTTATGAAGTTATTGAAAAGATAAATGAATGAATAGGAGAGTAAAGATCGGCCGACCAACACGATAGCACGATATTAATAGCTGACAGACACAGCAAATCTATTCAATTTTTGGTTTTTCTCACCTTCTTCATATAAAATAAAGATCTCCAAGATTTAAATAACAGTGCTAAGTATATTAAGGGAGACATTTGTCTCACTAACGTTAATCTATAGCATTGTGTCCACATATTTTAACAGCGTTTGAGAGCATGCTAAAGGACCATGGAGATCATCTGGCCCAATCTCCTGTTCATGACTTAGATAATGTTTCCATCCAGTGGTTGTCCAGCCTCTGACTGTAACCCACTCATCACCAGAGACAGGAGTCCCAGGACTTCCTGAGACAGTCAGTTTTCTCCTTAAGCCACTCCGACGGTTCTTCCTTACTTAACACAAAATTTATTTTACTGAAGCATTTAGCCTCTGCTCCCGGCACTGCTCAGCTATCATAAACTGGTCATGATGGCTTCTCCCACTCCAGTCTTTGCCCCTCCAAGTAAATTATCCACACCCCTCAGCTTCTCATCACATACCCAGGACTCTGAGCATTATCCTCTGGGAACAGCTGGAATATAATTCAGGAGTCACTATGATTTTTTCCCTTACTCTTCTAATCCTGCCAGCTACTTGTCGAAATCTTACTGCACCCTTTTTATTTCCTTGTGTCAGAGTCATGTGTATCCTAGGCTGGGCTGGAACTCACTTTGTAGCAGTTTTGAACTTCTGATCTTCCAACCTTTCCCTCCACATTGCTAGGATTACACATGTGTGCTTCTAGGCCTTTGTGTGTCCTATGTAAACATTCTGCCAATTGAGCTCTATAAAGGCTTTTTTTTTTTTTTTTTTTTTTTTTTTTCTGAGACAGGGTTTCTCTGTGTAGCCGTGGCTGTCCTGGAACTCACTCTGTAGGCCAGGCTGGCCTCGAACTCAGAAATCTGCCTGCCTCTGTCTCTCGAGTGCTGTGATTAAAGGCGTGTGCTACCACTGCCCAGCCTCTATAAAGGCTTTTGCTTTAAATATATATGTACATACATATATATATATATACACATATATACATATATATACATATATGCATATGTAGATATGCATATATATATATGGAGAAAGAGAGAGAGAGAGAGAGAGAGAGAGAGAGAGAGAGAGAGAGAGAGAGAGAGAGAGAGAGACAGGTTTTCCCTGTGCTGTGTAGCCTTGGCTGTCCTGGAATTCACTTTATAGACCAGGCTAGCCTCCAACTCAGAGTTCCTCCTGCCTCTACCTCTCTGAGTTCTGGGATCAAAAGCATGTGCCACCATCCCTTGGATTTGTTTTAAGTTTTTAATGTAGATACATTTTCTCATTTGATTTTTCATAACCCTCTGAAACAAGGTCTAGTTCTCCATTCTACATCTATATTTCCATTGCTAACACAGCTTATATTTACTTCTCAGTATTTTGTTGACTTTTTTTGCAACTGTATCCAGAGCTCAGAGTTGACTAGCATTAGTATCTTTTTGCTGATTTTGACTATATATATGTATTTCACAAGGAACACAATAGCCCAAATCCAGCTTTTTAAATATTGTGGAAACATTCAAAGCACATCACAATGACATTGTGTTGTTCACAACAACACAACAGTCCAAATCCAGCTGTTGTTTTTGCCAGTTCGACTTTATGTGGCAATTTTACTCTTTATTTTTCCAGCCAAGCTTCTCAAAATAAAGCATTCCTCATGTTTCTTTAAAAAAAAAAACTTTTCTATTGAATTTTTTAAAAAATTATTTTATATGTATGAGTATTTTGCCTCAATGTATGTCTATGTCTCATGTGTGTGCTTGGTGTCTGTGGAGGCCAGAAGAGGACTTTGGATCCCCAGGCACTGGAGTTACTGGTGGCTGTAAATCGACATGTTGGTGCTGGGAACTAAGCCCAAGTTCTCGCAAGAGCAGCAAGTGCTCTTAACCATTAAGCCACCTCTCCAGCCTCAGTTTTGCATAGAAGCACACACCTGTAATTCTAGCACTCTGGAGGGAAAGATTGGAAGGTCAGAAGTTCAAGACCATCTTCTGCTACATAGTGAGTATCCGAGGCCAGCCTGGGATACACATGACTCTGACACAAGGAAATAAGAAGTTAGTGTGCAGTAAGATTTTGACAAGTAGCCAGAATCATCAGAAGACGCCCCTGCATTCATTTGGATAAAGTTTGTGTAGCCTCTGAGACCCAGGCCAGCTGTTGTTTCCCTGGGCTCTATCTGAGTTAGGAGCGCTTGCCCTGCACTTCTAAAGTTTAGGTTCACATACAGGTAGCTGTGGCTTTTATTCCACAGTTCACTGAGTGTTGGGGGTACAGGAGTGAGCATAGCTGCCTTCCAAAGGGCTCTGATAACCGTATGTCAGGCCATCATGTTAGTCCTATGATCCTAGTGCTTGGTATGGTGTTCATCTTATAGATGCCTATTGAACTATCAAATGTTATATGTAGCTACACATAATAGCAAAGATCTATAGGAAATCAACTAAGACAAAGAGAGTTATGATAATTACAAAGCATACATATATACATACATACATACATACATACTATGGTTTCATAATCTTCAAGTAATGCAGACACATTATTTCATTTGCTCATTCAAGAATAGAACAGCGGACTGAGGATGTGCTTCAGATGATGAGCTGGTCACCTACCATGCATGAGACCATGGGCATAATCCCCTAGTACAGTGGCTTCTTTCTAATGCTTTCTAATGCTGACCCTTTAATCTAGTTCCTCATGCTGTGGTGACCCCCAACCATAAAAGTATTTCATTGCTACTTCATAACTATAATTTTGCTCCTGCTATGGATTGTAACATAAGTATCTGGCACATAGGATATCTGATATGTGACCCTCAAAAGGATCAAGACCCACAGGCTGGGAACTGCTACCCTGGTACATCATAAAGCCAGATATAATAGTTCATATCTATGATACCAGTACTCAGATGGTAGCAGGAGGATCAGAAGTTCAAGGTCATCCTCAGCTACGTAGAGTCGGAGGCCAGTCTGGGATACATGAACTGCTGAGTCAGAAAAATAAATAAAAGAAGCAGGTAAGGTTAGTTGAGTGTGACATTACATGCTTGTAATCCCAGCACTCTGGAGGTAAGGCAGGGAGTTCTAGAGTTCAAGGTTTCTTTGGCTACATAGCAAGTTCCATGGCAGCCTGATACTTGGAAGTCTATCATAAAAACAAACAAAGAAACAACAAACAAATAGAAAAACAGAAAATATATAGGCATGTGCACAGGCACGCGCACGCGCACACACACACACACACATGTATGATCTCCATACTATGGAGGGAGAAATGACTTTCCCAAGGTCACTCAGTAACTGTTGAAGTTAGGAATTTAATTCAGGGACCTTCATGTGTAGTTTCTTGCTCTTTCTCAGTACAGGCTAACATCGAAGCAGCCAGAGGTGTGTTGCCTGGAGGAAACATATTTACGGTGGACAGCATATGTGTTTGCAAAGATCTCAAGGAAGGTTACATATGGTTCTTGAAAGGGCTTCCATTCATTCTGTCTGGCTTCTATGAGAGAAACTAAGAAGTTAATAGTTAGCTAGTTTTCAGCAGTTAAAAGCTGTCCCTAAATTGAATTGGGCTTATGAATGAGTTCCTTATTACTTGAGGAGTTTAAGATGTAAGCGGAGGATGCCAGCAATATAACAGGAAGATTTTTGGGCAAAGTCATGGCTTCAATTAGTTCCTCCATGATCTGATCCATGTGTTAAGGGCTGGGCCCAAAGGGTGTTAATAAGAGAAAGTGGAATGTGGGGGTGGGGCCTAATGGAGGTCCTCGGGTTACTTTGAAAGGAATTGTGGGATTGCATTCTGCCTGCCACAAACTTGAACTGAAACCCCCAGAGCAGTGAGCCAGAATGAGGCTCTGTATTTGTCAGTTAAGCATCTCAGGTGCTCAGGGCAGTGGTAGCTCAGGTCTGTAAGCTCAGTGGTGGAGAGGGAGATACGCAAGAGTAAGACCATAAATACGATAACAGAAATAAGCCCTGCTGCTGCTGCATTCAGAAGGCAGAGGCTGGCAGATCTCTCTGAGCTTCCAGGACAGCCAGGAAACCCTGTCTCTAAAAAATGCAAAATCCCCTAAACAAAAAAACAAACCTCACCCCGCAAAAATACCCCCTAAAAACCCAAACCAAACCCAAAAACTTTGAAAGAAAAAAAAGTTAATTATCTCAGAAATTTTTATTAATTATTTATTTCATATCGGTGGGAACTTAGACCAGGTAATCCTGAGATATTCTAAGATTCCTTTTCTTGGCTAAATAGGTGGGTATTTTGTTTTGTTTTGTTTCTTTTGTTTGTTTGTTTGTTTGTTTGTTTTTTCCAGTGCTGGGGAATCAAACCCAGGGGCTTGTATAAGCCCTCTACCACAAAGCTGTACTTCTACTTTTCTTCTTCTTCTTTTTTTTATTTTTTAAATTTTATTAGATATTTTCTTTATTTACATGTCATATGATTTCTCCTTTAAACATATGGAACGCTTCACAAATTTGCGTGTCATCCTTGCGCAGGGGCCATGCCAATCTTCTCTGTGTCGTGCCAATTTTAGTATATGTGCTGCCGAAGCGAGCACCACTTCCACTTTTCTGAGAGTAAGTCCTTTGGAATCTTCTCTCTACCTCATCCTGTGAGCCTCTGCACACTTAGCAAAGCCTTCACACACCATGGATGGGCATCACTAACTTGTAGAGAAGTGGATAGTACTTACTCCTAGAAGCAACTAAAAGGAAAGAATCAGAGAGCACAAGACAAAATGACTAGAGTCTCCCAGAGACCACATTCCTTCCGACGATGCTTAGAACTGCCATGCTAAGAAAGCCCTCTTTCTAACTGGCCACAGAAAGTCAAGACACGTAAAAGTGTCCTCAGAGGGAGTAAGGAACATCCTCATGCGCGGGAGGCAGGCCACGCAGCATCGCTGAGTGGAACTTCCATCTATACATCTACAGGCTGCTTCCTCCTGGAAGCACTTTGGAAACCAGGCCTTTGATTGTTTCTGGGCAAAAGGAAAAGCCAAGGAATCTGAAATGTCAGAGTGGAAACCCCCAGTTCTTAGGACACAACTGTCAGCCGTCCTTGGAACTCCTCCGACAGCATGACGTCAAAGGTGTCCGGGAGATCTGGATCCCCGACTGCCGAGAGCAGCCCTTAGCCCCTGAGAAGAACGGATATTAAGGGACACTGATGTGTGCACAGTGAGGATTTAATAATCCTGACGCATATTGTGCCAGCCCTCCTGTGAACCTTGACCTCTTTTTCAAGTCTCTAGCTTCCATGTTCATTAAAAAAATCAGATCACCTGACCTGAGCCCTAGAGCAGCTGACAGAGCTTCCTCCGTCCTTCCTTTCATTTGTGCTTCCACCCTGATGTGTTCCAGGGATACAAAACAGCCAGGGCTCAGGGGAGAGCAAATCACTGCCTGGAGAAATCCATCTGCAGCGGGGAATCTCTGCGTGGAGCTAAGGCACGGGAAAGGACAGACGGAAATGGGAAGTTCTGCCCTGCCAAGCAAGAAAATATTGTTTCCACGGGCTGCAAGGAGGCAGAGGTTGGGGCAAGGATGTAATCCTGAAATACCCTTCTCTCTAAGGGATGGAAATAGCATCTCTCCTGCCGCAGCCCCAAATAACGTAGAGGTCAACCTGTGGGGCACGAATTGCCCGTGCTCCCCTCTCAGCGGTGGAGCCCGTGTCTAATACTTACCTCTGGATGCTTTTTGAAAAGGTGACTTGGGTTGTGCTTGCAACAGATTCCTTTTCAAAATGCAATTTTGAGGTCTTGCCTACCGGCTCTGTCTCTCTCCTGCTGATCCTTAATCTGGGGACTCTCCACGAGGCAAGACATTTTGTGGACCTCGACATTGAGCAAGGATATGTGTGATAAGAGGGGACTTTTCTCTGTCCAACAGGGTATGCAGATTGAGGGCCCTGGGGCTTGCTCACTTACAGGGTAAATCACTCTCTGGCCTAGTCACCGTCACTGGCCACACTGGCAAAGTGACTGGCCTAAGATTGAAAGAATAGTTGGTTTTTGCATGACTTAGTATTTAGCAACTACAAATCACATCCTTGAGCACACACAGTACTTCCCTTTTGAATGCCTAACGCTGACATCTCACTTCCTCTAGACTCTGTGGTCTGTGTGTAATTAGTCCTATTATGATCATCTTCATTCTAGAGATGAAGAAAGTGAGAATCTAAAAAGTGGCCAGGTAAAGTAGCCAGGGTCTCATGGTGTAGCTCTGGCTGGTCTGGACTAGCAATAGAGACCAGGCTGGCTTTGACCTCACAGAGATCTGACCACCTCCGCCCTCTGAGTACTGGGATCAAGAGTGTGTACCACCCAGTTGGTCTTATCGTTAGGTTCTTTTCACGTATGTGTATAGGCAGATGCATGTGTCTATGTGAATGTACGAGATGCATACACAGGTATCCATGGAGGTCAAGGAGCGTGTGTTGGATCCACAGGAGCTGGGGTTAAGGTGTTTGTGAGCCATCTTTCGTAGGTGAGAACTGACCTCAGATGTACTCTTAACCACTGAGTCATCTCTCCAACCCCCTTATTTCCAGACTTTTTTTTTCCCCCATTTTTTTTTCTCCTAAAGGAAAATACTGACACTTGTGGTCAAAATAAGTGTCTTAAAACACATCACACCCCGGTAGTGGTTCAGGATGACATACAGTTTGCCTTGAACGCACGTCGTGGAAGGTGGGGTACGTATGTATGGAATTTCATTTATTCTTTTACTCATGCATTAGTTTAAAATATTTAAAAAATATATAGTAAAGTTAAAAAATTTTTGTGTGTGCCCGAGTGTGTGTATATGAACCACATGGGTGCAGGAACTCTTGAAGGTTAGGGGATTCCCTTGAACTGGAGTAACAGATGGTTTTCAGGCACTGTGAATGCTGGAAACTAAACCTGGGTTCGCTGCAACAAGAGTAGTTTTCTTAACTACTGTGCCATCTCTCTAGCTCTTAATTTGAAAATTTCTAACATAAAAGGTTTTAAAAATTCAACCTATGTCTTGAGCTGAAATTTTAACTCTTTAAAAGTTTTTTTAAATAATACAATTTAATTATATTTTAATTATTTGGTGTGTTTACATATGCTGTCTTATTCAGGGTTTGTATTCCTGCACAAAACATCATGACCAAGAAGCAAGTTGGGGAGGAAAGGGTTTATTCACCTTATACTTCCACATTGCTGTTCATCACCAAAGGAAGTCAGAACAGGAACTCACACAGGGCAGGAGCTGATGTAGAGGCCATGGAGGGGTGCTGCTTATCAGATTGCTTACCCTGGCTTGCTCATCTTTTTTTTTTTTTTTTTTTTTTTTTATAGAACCCAGGACTACCAGCCCAAGGATGGCACCACCCATCATGGGCCCTCCCACCCTCGATCACTAATTGAGAAAACACCTTACAGCCGGATCTCATGGAGGCATTTCCTCAAGGGAGGCTTCTTTCTCTGTGATAACTCCAGCTTGTGTCAAGTTGACACACAAAACCAGCCAGTACATATGCACTCATACATATGGAGTTGGAACTTAGCTTCCATCCTGTGGGTTCTAGGGATCGAACTCAGGTGGTCAGGCTTGGCAATGGGCACCTTTGTCTGCTGAGCGATTTTGTCAGCTTTGAAAGTTTCTTATATAAAGCCTGTGTTCAAGGTTTGGTATTGGGAATCGAACCAGCCAAGTAAGTACTCTACCAACTGAGACACACCCCAAACCAGTCTCCGAGCCTTATCTCTTTATTATTTATTTATTTATTCTATTTTATTTTATATGCGCATATTTTGTCCACATGCATTTCTGTGCACCATGCACAGTGCTTAGTGCCAGTGGAAGTCTAAAAAGAGCATCGAATCTCCTGTAACAGGAGTTGAAGTTGATTATGAACCACGATGTGGGTGCTGGGATTTGAACCCAGTTCCTTTGCTCTTAACCACTTAGTTATCTCTCTAGCCTGCCAAGCCTTATCTTAATGGTCAAGATCTGATTACTCTCTTTTTCATTAAGAGATATTTTTATTTTATATGTACAAGTGTTTTGCCTGAATATATCTGTGCATGTGCATGCAGTACCCTTGGAGATCAGAAAAGGGCACTGGATCTCCTGGAACTGGAGTTACAGATGGTTATGAGTCACCATATGGGTGCTGTGACCTGAACCTGCAACCATGGTGCCATCTCACCAGTCCTGGTAACTCATTACTCTCTTGCTCACTGAGTGTTTACTAAGTCAAGGATTCTAACAAGCGCCATCTTCACACATCTGAGCACTTAATCCTTAGAACCACTCTGCACTTCGGTCCTATTGTCCTTTCCCTGAAGATAAGGGGAGGGAAACTCAGACAGTCTATCATGCCCTTAGTAAATATCAGAGCTGAGGCTTGAACTTGACGCCCAGGAGCGCCTCTAAGTCTCTGCTGCCTTCCAACTTAATGGGAAGGACATTTATCCATCTCTTGGAGGCAATACTATTTTGAAATGTACGTTCATTCTCTTATCTCTGGAAGAACTTGGAACTAGAGACACGGTTCTTGAC
>NW_022196911.1:92306908-92318295 GCF_008632895.1 Mastomys coucha
TCAGGTTGATGAAATTGGCGTCTCTCTTCCATCTGAGCACCGGGCTCACGGTTATTTTTCTTTTTAGTTCTTGCAAGAGATACTTCTGTGAAAGAAAAGGGTCATGTGCCGAGAGCAGGTGCAGAGTCAGGAGGGCAGAATCTCCTGAGAGGGAATTAGACTCCATTTCTCTTCAGGAATTTACAGCCCCTAACTGGACAAGGATGTGTCTACCTCAAGCCCTGTCTGTTTTTTAGCCAAATCTGGTCCTCTCTAGGGCCAGGTTTCTCAAGCCAGTGGGAAGAGCCTTGGGCTGTTATCTGATGTGGAATCAAATATTTAGCCGGAGAACTTTCAGAGTGCTTCAGAGACACAGGGAACTGTTTAGATATCAGATTCTCTCCTGCCAGGTCAAGCGAACCCCCTGTTGACAAATGGCTGTGTTTCCTCAAGCGGCTTTCCCAGCAGCAAGCTATCTCTCGAGCAAGCCAGCCAGCGCCCTTTAACTCTCTGTCCAGCTGAGAGGCCCCAGGCCTGCAGAAGCTGTTCCTCTAATCCCCGTCTCAACCTCAAGCTGCTGCAGTGGGCGGTGGAAGATTGTTTACAGAAGATGAAGGCTCACTGCCTTGCACCTGGTTTCTGTCTGGCCTGCGCTGATGGGGATGAAGGATACTTCATTTATCTCAGCCGCTCTTCTCAGGCAGCTCCTGCTGTCATGGCAAGCTTGGGCCAGTGTTTCAATCCCTGATAAGCAGCTTTCTGAGGAGCTGGGGAGAGCCACTTACAAGCTTCACATACCTTTCTCCCGACCTTTCTTGGAGCTGCCCGCCCCCATCTCAGTTGCCAGGGGCAACCGGGCTGGGTGGAGCAGGGGCAGAGTGACTGTGAGGGGCTGGGGCAACAGGGTTGGGAGAGCTGGGGCAGCAGGGCTGGGATGGGCAACGGGCTGCTGACGGTTGACAGAAGAAGCCAAGTGGGCCTTGAATTCCAGGTATTTGGCCAGCTAGGCTTTCTGCTCTTTCTGTTTACAGAGTTTTGGATGTTGGTGACCAAAATAATCCATCTGCCCCTTTTTTCTCCAGGGAACTAAGAAAGAACATTTTCTGGGCAGAGGACATCAGAACTAATCTCGTTTTATAATGAAGTGAACAGACAGAGAAGGGAAAGTCCTTCTGGGCTAGACATAGCCATCTGAAAGGATGGAGTCCCTCCCTTAAACGCCCGGAAAGAGAAAGAAGTGATTGCAGCTAACTTTTATGAGGTGCTTAGCATGGACCCAAGCCCCGTGCTGAGCCCTTGATCTCATTTAATCCCAAGAGGCAAATACTCTCATTACATCCATTTAACATACAAGGAAACAGAGGCTTAGAGAGATTAGGTAAACAGCTAATAACAAGGAGAGGAGAGATTTAAACATAGATAGCTTGGCTCCAGAGTCCCAAGTCTACAGCAGCCTGCAGTTGCAGAGACAGGCCACAGGTGGCACAGTCTGAGGGGCACACCAGCATGTTGCTCAGACAAGGAGGTGTCAAATTGTCTCTGGGTTGTGACTTGTGCCAACCCCACATCAGATCCTGTGGCTAGTAGAGAGAGATCCAGCATCCTGGCTCAGGCACTTTTTCCTTTTCTATCCTCAAGGGGCAAACAAATACACTTATTTGATGTAAGGAATCACTGCCTTCTGCGTAGGGCTTCCTAAATAAGCGGCTTCTAAAATTTCTCAGTGGCTGAGTTAGCATCTTCACTGTAGACAGCCAACAAGCTCCTAAGCAGCAGAGCACCCTGGCTGGCAGCCTCACCTTTCCAAGGTCTCTGCTCCTGTACTCTTTGAGCCCAGCTGTCTCCTGGCCAAATTAGCAATTCTCTCTGCCATAACTGGCTATTCTGGGTGCACACGCTGGTGTTTGGTTTCTCTGTTATTGAAAAGGAGGATTATAGGGTCTCGGATCCCAGTGTGAAATTTCTCAGGAATATTGATTGGTGCCTAGTTTCACTTGGTGATAGTCTCAGCTCTTGAACTCGGAGGCAGTAGATTTAGGTACTGCGAAGGGGAAGCAGATATTGAAGGGCAAGCAGGATTCCTCCCATCCCCCAACCCCCAACAACCCAGAGATGCTGAACTTGGAATCTGCTGAGCCCTGGCAGATTTGGAGGGTCTTAAAGAGCAACACTTCCATTAAAGCAACCATTTCCTTTATTTGGATAAATGCATTTACTCTCTCTTACCTCTCTTGGAAAATGCCAATAGCCACTTGGAAGCAAATTTCAATAGCAGGGCATGTCAATGGTATTCTTTGGTACAGTAGAAGGTGATCATCTCAGTTTTTAGGATCTATGCTATATAGTTGAGGCTGAGGGTGCAGCTTAATGGCGGAGCGCTTGCTTTTTGTTTCTAGCTTATGTTGTAGGATATTTTAGCCCTTGTTGCAGGATGGTTCTCAAGAGCTGGGCTACAGAGTGCAATGGTATCAGATGACACACCTTGGCTCTCAGCCATGCCTGCTGGGGGTTCAGTAGCATCTGAGGGAAGACAGACTGAGCCTATGCTAGCTCAGGAGGGAAGACTGAGCCCATGCTAGCTCAGGAAGGGAAGACTGAGCCCATGCTAGCTCAGGAAGGGAAGACTGAGCCCATGCTAGCTCAGGAGGGAAGACTGAGCCCATGCTAGCCCAGGAAGGGCTAGTCTAGTACTCAGAAGGTTTGTGCTTCATTCTTGATTTTTTTCTCCCGAGCTCTTGGGGAAGATTACGGGAGAGACTTCGGGCTGGGTATGGTTGCCCTTGCTTGTAGAAGACATAGGCTCAGGAGAACGAGGTCAGCTTCTGCTTCAGACGAGTTAGAGGCCAGTCTGGCTGCTTCATGAGATCCTGTCTTTACAATTAACCAAACAAAACCAGCTTTGCATTCTGGGCTACTTCTTATGAACCGTGGAAGTTTATCCCATAACCCATCCTGAGAATGGAAAAAGGCAAATGGGACCATTTAATACAAGTGTCACTTGCATTAAAGCCAAGAGCATTTTCTTTGTCCCTTACCTCTTTCCACTAAGCATCCCCTTTTTGGAGCAGTCAAATGGCTTAGGGGAGGACTCCTTGTCCCCAAGGACACAGGGCCTCAAACTTCTTTCCAGCAATTGCAGCTCTTATCTGACCCCTCGAGGACAGGCAGTTAGAGACCAGAGGCGATTGAAGAGGAGGAAGGGAGGGGACTCATGGTTTCAGACCCTTCCAACCTGACGCCTCCAGGACTGGGCTGGTGACAGGCTCTGACTCAGCACTGACTCTGTGGACAAGAAGCAGATAAACCGCACCAGGCCTCTTAATGAAGCCAGCGCCAGCTTCAGATAAACTGTCGCCACTCATTCCCCTGGCCCTTCCTCCTCTAGGCCAGACTCCACTCTGCTTCAAGGGGTTTGGAATAAAGCTGGAGCCCCCCAGCCAGCTGCTTTTCAGAGACATTTTGGAGGGAAATAGGCTCCAAGACTTTAGTTGTTCACTTTTCTTTAATTCTTTTCTTTTTGTTGTTGTTGTTGTTTTGTTTTTGGTTTTGTTTTGTTTTGTTTTTCAAGTCAGGGTTTCTCTGTATAGCCCTGGCTGTCCTGGAACTCACTTTGTAGACCAGGCTGGCCTCGAACTCAGAAATCCGCCTGCCTCTGCCTTCCAAGTGCTGGGATTAAAGGCTTGCACCACCACTGCCCGGCTCTTGCTTTATTATGATTGTGACATTTTCCGTGTAACTCAGCAATTGCCCCAGTTGTACCCTGTTTTGTCCCTGGGAAGCCTAGGCCTGCAGGGGCTAAGAACAGGATCACGTACTTGAAACTGGACTGAGCAGACTCAAGCTCATTTCTTCCAATAGCATTATTATACAAATATTAACTAATTGATATTCTTGAGGGTGCGAGGAAGCAGCTCACTTTTATCAGGGAAACAAAGGAATGTTTTCTGGAGGCGTGCGAAAGAAAAGGGAAGCTGCTTCTCATCATGTGTGATGTCGGTTTCCAGAGAAGGGATGAAATGTTCCCAGAAGCATCTTCATCACTTGGATAGAGTCCAGGGGAGGCCTGTACAGTTCTGCATCATCTGTTCTAGTGTTAGGATTCTGTGAGTCAGGCATGCATGGTGGTACTCGCCTTTGATCCCAGCACTCAGGAGGCAGAGGCAGGAGGATCTCTGTAAGTTTAGGAGCAGCCTCATCTACAGAGCAAGTTCTTGGACAGTCAGGAATATGTAGAGACCTGCCTCAAAAAAAAAATTCCATGTGACTGCGCCAGGGGACAGTTCTAGTACAAGATATGGTCTAGTTGCATCAAGAACTGTATCTGTCTGCCTGTCTGTTGGTCTTCCATCCATCCATCCATCCATCCATGCATGCATCCATCTCTCTATCTACCTATTACTTTACTTTTGTTTGTTTGTTTGTTTGTTTGTTTGTTTGAGGAAGTGTTTACTATATAACTCTGGTTAAAACTCTGAGATCAGGCTGATCTGGAGCTCAGAGATCTGCCTGTCTCTGTCTCTGCCTCTGCCTCTGGAATGCTGGGATTCAAGGTATGGCCACCACCACAGGCTTTCAGCTCTTTGGTTTTGAAATGCTCTCACGTATTCTAGACTGGCTCCCATGTTTTCATGTAGCTAAGGATGACTTCCAACTGTTGAGTCTCCTGCCTTCACCTTCCAAGACTGGATGGCAAGCATATGCCACCTGTTTATTGGGTGGTTTATGTGGTGGCAGGAATTGAACCCAGGGCTTTGTGCATACTGGACAAATGTTCTATCAACTGAGTAGCATCTCTAGTCATGTTTTATGGCCAGGGTAAATGCTTTTAACTGAGAAACAGAATTTCATCTTACTTATCTATGTGCCCATTTCAATATTTTGTGTTGTCTATCCCAAGCCATCCTACTTCACCTAGACTTTCTATATTCTTACCCAGAGGACCGAAAAACTATTTCTATGTGTGCATGCAAGGATGTGTGTGCTCTCATGTGCATATGTGTGTATGTGGAGGCCTGAGATTGACATCAAAGGCCTTCCTTGCTTGCCCTCCACTTTATATATTGAGGCCAGTCTCCTTCTGAACCTACAGCTTGCCATTTTGGCTAGTCTGGGTAACCAGCTCCCTGTGTGGGTGGATTCCCTGTTTTTGTTTCTGGTGTACGTGGATTACAAGGAGCCACCATTCTTCAGGATTTCATGTTGATTCTGGAGAACTGAACTCTAGTCCTCATCCATGTGTAACTAGTGAACTCACTGAACCATCTTCTTAGCCCCAACTTCATTTTTCCACTTGTTTTTGAGTCAGGGTCTCTTCCTTGGCACTCCTGATTCAGCCAGGCTAGCTGGCTATGGGGCACTAGAGATCTTCTGTTTCTACTTCCATAGTACTGGGACTATAGGCCCATGCTGCTGTGTTTGGCTTTTTAGAAACTATATTTTTATTTTTATTATTTCATGTGTATGGGTATTTTATCTGCATATATATGTACCAAGACATGTGCCTGGGGGCCTGGAGACTAGAATTGGATATTGGATTGGATCCCTTGGAATTGGAGTTACAGATGGTGTAAGCTGTTATGTGGATTCTGGGAATCAAACCTGGATCTTCTAGAAGAGCAGCCAGTGCTCTTAACCATTGAATCATCTCTTCAGCCCCCGTTCATGGTTTCTTATATAGATGCTGGAGATCTGAAATTGTACCCCTCTGTCCATTTAACCATTTCTTCCGACCCCTTTTATTTTATCCTTTGACCAAACTTCTGAGTTTGGATGGATTAATATCTTCTAATGATTTCACCAGAGTGTGACCATGCCATGTGGTCATAATTCTCAACAATTATTAGAGCCCTGAGGGATTCTGAATGCATTTTCAATAGTTGGCACTGTGTATAGTCTAACTTTTCTTTCTTTTTTCCTTTTCTTCTTTCTTTCCTTCCTTTTTTTTTTTTTTTTTTTTGGCAAGGTCTCTCTACATAGCTCTGGCTATCCTGGAAATTGCTCTGTAGACCAGGCTCACCTGGAACTCATAGAGATCTACCTGCTTCTACTTCCCAAATGCTAAGATTAAAGGCATGTGCCATCATGGCCATCTATTTCACCCATTCTATTTGGCTAACAAGTGGTTTGTATTCTTCTACTCAAAGCACAGTCCATAGCCTGTCCTCAGAAGCATTGGCAGGGAGCATGTTAGACACGCAGAATCTCAGGCCTACCCAGACACACGGACTAGGAGTCTCCAGCTCTCTCTCTCTCTCTCTTCAGCTCTCTCTCTCTCTCTCTCTCTCACACACACACAGAGAGAAAGAGACAGAGAGAGACAGAGAGAGAAAGACAGAGAGAGAGAGAGAAAGAGAGAGACAGAGAGAGAGAGAGAAAGAGAGAGAAAGAAAGAGACAGAGAGAAAAAAGAGAGAGAGGAAGAGACAGAGAGAGAAAAAAAAGAGAGGAAGAGACAGAGAGAGACAAAGAGAGAGAGAGAAAGAGAGAGGGGGGGGAAGAAAACTGGCCTGTACTATAGTACCTTGCCTGCCAGGCAGAGCGAGTATTCTTTTCATGCCATGTCAATGGAAGCTGAGACTCAGTGGTCAGATGCCCACCCATCTGTTCACTTCTAAGTGGAGGAATTGACCCAAACCCTTTGACTTGAGATCCCAAACTCTGTCTACTCCATTATGACTCAGAAGGCAAGATAAGCTGCAATGCCAGTGAGTTATTCTGAGAGAGGATCCCTTTATGTGTCCGCCTCTTTCTCATGGTGGGCCATATGGGATGCTCTTTGAAAAGGGTTTGGCTCTGTTTTCAGTCCTTTTGTCCCCTGCTAACTAACAGCATTGCTAACCTTGGCCAACCAGTTCACAGGCGCAGGCTGCTAGCAGTAATTGCTGGGACCTGTCACCATGCCTGGCATTCGGTAGACATTTAACAAATATTTGTTGAGCCAAATAGAATCACCTGGTATTCACTCAAGCTCTTAGCTGTTGTTTTCCAAGGGTAGATGGGTAAAAGAGGCATGATGGGTTAAGAAATTTGAATTACAGGACCTTCTGGAAGGAGTGGTTCTGACCCAGATTTTCAAGGCAGATTCTACTGTCTGTGTCTCTCTGTTCTCTGTGCAGGTCTCAGCCAGGAGCTGCAGAATTCTACTCAGAGATGGTGAGCATGGGGTTTACAGGCTCACACTGGAAGACAGGCTTTGCTACATTCTCTGGCCGGAAGCACAGACTGTGGGAAAAGTCAAGAACATTGACAAAGCCCAGTTTGAAGGCAGGGGTCAGCGGGAAGAGGCTGCTTGATGACAGTCACTTGGGTTCATCTGCAAATACCGGCCAGAGTTTGAGGTTGTTGACAATGGAAAAACTTCCCCGAAGGGAACCAGACAGGAGCTTTAGAACATCTTAAAGGAACACAAGAGCAGCGAACAGGAAATGCCTTGGTTTCTTTGCTTGCTTCCCCAAGAGAGCAGAAATGAGGCAAAGCTCTGTGAGGAGGGTTGAATTATTATACTGCAAGAAGTTTTCTGAAGATCTGGGCTCTGAAGATGGATCCCATTAGTAAAATCTGACAGCTATTCCATGCCTCCCTGCATTTTAGCATCTCACACCAAAGCATAAATGAAAGGCGCATACTATCTCTTAGAAGGAAACTATCAATCCTTCTGCTCTCCAAACAGCTACAGTTTTTTTTCCTTCCCTACCTGGGTAGAGCTGTGTAGCCGGATCCCACAAATTCTCATCCAGCCTTTGTGCCTGGTGAAATCTGGAGCCCTCAGGCAGAATCCTGTAATTCCTGCCATCTCTGTGTATGTCAGCTCCCAAGCCACAGAGTGAGTGAGTCCCACATGCAACAAGATGCAAGGAGGCCTTTGATCATAAGAAGAGAGGAGAGACTTGGTTCATCCCCATCCAACTTCTTTAGAAGCCGCACAGTGACTCACGGTGTCTGTTTTCTTAATGATCTGGGGGAGGTGGGACTCAGCAAACATGAAATGGGTGAGAAAAAAAAGCCCTCCATATGTGCTTACTCCGCTCAGCTTGTTTTAGAACAAGAATGGTTCCCTTCCAGGAATGGTACGTACAGCCTGGGGAAGTTCTAAGAGCAAGAGCAAAAGGAAAGATGGTGTCAATGGGCACACTTGTATATTTCTGGCTTCAAGGGGTTGTTTTCAAGAAGGTACATCCCTTATTCCTACTTCCTTTAATTTAGATGGTTTGTCTCATAGCATTGTTGGGATTAGGTTTTTCTCTAGCTCTGTTGTTCACTAGTGCATTTCTTTGTCCAACATGTATAGAACACTGCGCTGTGGGAGCCCTCCAACCACCTCCTCCATGACCCTCCAGTGTACCTTTGCAGATTCTGTCCCTGAACTCCGAGCACTTTATTGCATTTACCTGCTTTGTTTTTACCAGTCTCTCTTAAAAGACAATAAATACCTCCAGGGAAAGAGCCTTAACTTTCATCTTAAGCATCTAACCAGCGTGGATAGCACATTCCACACACTTTGACTAAACAGAATAATCAGAAGGAACCAGAAGACAAAGACAAGTCAATCAGAGAGATCCAGGTCCCGCAAACTAAAACCAAAACAAAAGCCAAGCTCCCCCTCCCACCTCCAGCAAAGCCATACACTTCAGCCTAGCCTGAGCCTGCAAGAGAAGTCTAAAGTGATCCTGGCTTTGGAGATTTGACCTTGTCAGTATTGACGTTGCTACCTCTCACTGTCACTGTTGTGCTGTTAATAATGTCACAAAGAAATTTGTCAGGGCTGAGGACAGCTGATAACACGCCATGGTTTTGAGTATGACATAATTCATTTCTCGGTGATAGAGCATCATTTAGGAGCGAGTGAAACAATACATTTTCTACATTTGATTTGCGAAATCATTAACACACTGCTCAATGTTCGAATTTTATAGACTTTTTTTCTTTTTGTGTATGTGTATTGCATGCATTTGTGTGTTGTGTGTGTACATATATATGTATATGATGTTTGTGTATATGTATATGTTTGTGTGTATATGTGTGTGTAGGTCAGAGGTCATATTGGGCATCCTCATCTGTTGCTCTCCCCCCCCTTTTGGGGGGGGTTCAAGACAGGGTTTCTCTGTATAGCCCTGACTGTCCTGGAAATCACTCTGTAGACCAGGCTGGCCTCGAACTCAGAAATCCACCTGCCTCTGCCTCCCAAGTGCTGGGATTAAAGGCATGCGCCACCACCGCCTGCCTTTTTTTTTTTTTTTTTGGTCTCCCCCCCCCTTTTTTTGAGACTGGGTCTCTTACTTAATTTGGAGATCATCAACTTGACTAGGCTAGTTGTCCAGTAAACTCAGGAGACATCCACCTGTCTCCATCTCCTGGTGCTGCGGTTACAGATGCCATTTGCTATGTCTGGCTTTTATGTGGTATAGAGATTCTGAACTCAGGTCCTCATGCTTGTACCGTAGGCACTTTGCCCACCAAGCTATCTGGACAGCCTGTGCAAGCATTTAAGAACAAACTGCTTCGTTGGGGGTGTCCTTGACATACAAAAATTTTTAGGTGTTTAATGTATACATCTTGATGAGCTGGGAGCTAAGTATTCACCTGTGAGATCATAACTACCATCAACGCCATAAACACAGCCGCATCTCCAAAACACTGTATACCTTCTAGGGCACAACTTAGAAGAGATTGGCACCAGTGAAACTTCTAGAAACTAGACTGCCTTCTCTTCTGTGTTCTAGACCACAGAATCCAGTTAGGTACCAGTTAGCAAACCCTCCCCACCCCTCGCTGGGTGTGAACTCACAATCCTTTCCTTTCAGTTTTCCCAGGGCTGGGATTACAGACCTGGCTCACAATGCCTGGCATGTCCCCCTTTTTGAAGAAGAGAAATCAAAGACCAGAGACAGAGTAAACACACATTCCCACTGTGGGAAGAGCTAAGATTTGAAAGGTTTCCTAATTCACAGTCAAACACTTAGAAACCATACCATTGCCCCTGAGGTCTATTCTGGATCCCGTTTAGCCACAGCTTGGATAGGAAACAGTCTGCTTGGAAAGGTGCCTGACCCAGAGTTCACTGTTCTGCTAGGGTGATGCCTCTACAATCTGTCTGTTTTGCAAGCTTCAAGTCTAAGCCTCGCTGACCCGTTCGTTGCCCTTCCTGCTAAGTGGACAGAGCTGCTACGGGCCTAGGTAGGAGAGATGGGATGCCCTTTGGATCTTTGCTCTTTCAGATGCCCAAGGAGTTCCAAACTCCCTCTGAGAAGCACCACCACGGAATGTGCTTGCCGATGGAAAAAGACTTTGGGCTCTTCCAACCCAGCCCCAGGAGACATGCAGACAGGCATAGGAGGGGAAAGGACGGTTCCTTGTACTATAAATATTTCTCCAGCGTCTCCCGTAAATCTCCAGCTGTGTCAGCGAGGCAGGGGGAAGAGTTAGAGCCGATTAGAGACCATATTCTCCCAGAGGAGGGCAGGCCTGCCTATCAACCCATCCCCACTGGGCCTAGGGACCACCTCCAGAGGAAGCTATTCCTGACAGCTTTCCAGGCAGCTGCTGGGCACTGATTCCGGGGCGCCGAGGGCTTAGAGAAGGACAGACACTACGTTCCCCTTTGCCCCCTGCCCTTTGTGGCCCGGGCTCCTGGGTCGTCCAGGCTGTGCCCTCTTCCGAGGTGAATGGGGGGACCGGCCAGGGCACAGAGGGAGAACTGAGACGTGACACAAGCAAACTGCCCGGGCCGGTGGGTGATTTATGAAGTGCTGAAAAGCATCTTCGAAGCTGTCATTTATCTTACAGCTCTCAGCCTAAATAAACACAGAATCCGCCTAATTATAGTTACAGTAGAAACACAACACCGAACCACCTCGCCGTCACTGCCAGCTCCTCTCCTGTGCAGCTCCGCCCCTGGCGCGGACCCCACATCAGCCCACAGCTGCACCCTAGCGGCTGCCGCTGCTGCGCGCCAAAAGCTCCAGGTTCCCAGCCACTGGCTTGGCTCTGATTCTTACCACTCTCCCTTGATTTCATGCTATGCGCCTGCAGCAGGGTGGAGGGGCTCTAGGCCTGGATTCTCTTTCCCTGTCCTCGGAGTTTTCTTAGGTTGTGGGAACCTGGCCCGGACCAGGGTCTTCTGCAAGAACAAATAAACTCTGTCTTTGTGGTTGATCTGGAAAGAAATTTCGGGTGTCACTTAGGGTAGAGAAAAGACACCCTTTCATTGCTTGGTGGTGCTGTGTTCTCCCTATAAGGATGGAAGTTTCCTCCAGCTTTATGGTTAGCCCTCCCTTATGCTAGTCCAGTTCCTTGAACTTGGAACCACTCCCCTCCCTCTCTTTTCTTTTTGGCATATTGGAGGCCTCTTGCCTGGAGACTCACTTCTTCTATGCTGGACTTCAAAGCAGAGTGGTAAATGCTAAAAAAAAA
>NW_022196911.1:92318333-92334821 GCF_008632895.1 Mastomys coucha
AAAAAAAAAAAAAAAAAAAAAAAAACCCAAAACCAAAAAACTAGGACAATGATGGTCTAGGGTGGTTCTGAATGAAATGTTTATCTAGTTAGTCATATACTCCAATTCAGTCCTTGTACTGGAAAGGCAGGCACATAGAGCCAGGACTGTGTGTGTGTGTGTGTGTGTGTTACAGTAAAAGAACCCACCAGTTTCTAATACCTAGAAAAAATCAGTCCCCTCAAACTCTGCAAAAACCGCTTTCCACAAAATGAGGATTTTAGAGCCCAAGCCTGTGCACCGGACAGCTCATGACGTCATCCTCAGAGTGTTAACTTACACATGTGGGCATATACATTACCCAGGGCAGATAATTCACTCCTAATTTACTGCTGTCTTTTTCTCTGTGTGGAGGATCTTGTTCCTGTCGACAAATTTGGGGATCTAATAACAAAGTAACGGAAGGATTCATAAGGGCAGATGTAATCTGAGCTGGCCCCCTGGAGGATGTGGGCTGTAGAGAAGGGTATAAATAATTATTGCCACCCACAAGTTGAGTGGGAACGCAGGGAAGGCCTTGAGGAAAGAGAAAACAGGCCCAGGAGAGGAAGCGCAACTCCTTACTGAGAGCCCAGGCTGGGACCCAGGGCCTTGACCATGCAGGGAAAACCCTCTACTGTTAAGCCACACCCTGAAACCCATTTTAAATCCTTGTTTTGGTTCCTCCCAAATGAGGAGGTTAAGATGAACTTTTCCCTCTCTCTCAAAGAAGCTACAGCAGCCAACGAAACGGCCCCATCTGACTGTCCAGGAGCTTGGGCATCTTGGCATGAGTTTTGACTTGACATCAGCATCCTTCCTCTTGGTCTGTGGGTCCTCCCCCTCTTGAAAGAGCAGAATTTCCCCTCCTCAAAATCTAGCCCATTCTCTCAATCCCACTCAGAGAATGGCTGGGCTTTCCCTGGGTCCTCAGAGGAGTGTAAGAAAGGAGAGATCCATTTTTTACTAGTTACGCTACTGCTTATCCATTAAAGTAAGATAAAAATACCTGTTCCCTGCCCAGTTCCCAGAACACCAATTCAAATGAATGAGGATGTAAAAGCTCATGGTAAGAAAATCTCTCCCCAGGTAGTTCCAGATGAAAGAACAGCTCTTTAGCACTTCCAGGGAGTTAGACAATGAGGGCTCTCCTTAGAGCTGGCTGGAGTAATCTCCTCACTTAAAAAAATTCCCTTTTAAGTAAGAAGGAGGCTTCGCAGCTCAGTATGGTTGAGTGGCTTTCCTGAAGACACACAGTAAATCACACTCGAAGATTTGATTCTTTATCTAATCACAAATAAGTTCTAAGAATATCTGGCCTGCATTATTAACCCTTGGGAGACTAAGATAGAATAAAAGCACACTTAAAAATAGATTATCTAGGGGCTGGGGAGGTGGCACAGTGGGTAAAGCACTTCTCATGCAAATGAAAAGACATGAGTTCAAATCCCCAGAGTCCAAGTAAAGTTGGGTATGGTAGCTTGGGAGTCTGTAATCCCAGTGCTTCTATAGGGAATAGGGAAGGGTAGGAGGATTAAATATTTGGCTATCTTGGCATAGTCACAGGGAAGGAAAAAAAAAAAAAAGCCCAGTCTCAAGCAAGGAAGGTGAAGCCTGATGCTTGAGGCTCTCTTCTGGCTTCCACTAGAAGAGGTGAAAGAAGATGGGTAGGAGGAGGAAGAGAAGATAAACCTTCAAGTCAATAAGAAGGCTTATTAATAGATGTTTTAATAGAAAGGGGAGTGGCTAGAGAGATGGCTCAGAGGTTAAGAGCACTGGCTGTTCTTCCATAGGATCTGGGTTCAATTCCCAGCACCCACATGGCAGCTTACAACCATCTGTGACTGTAGTTCTGGGGGATCCAACACCTTCACACAACACATTCCAGGAAGGCAAAACACCAAGAAATAAATAATTTAAACAACAAAAAAGGGGAGGAAAACTCTCTTGCTGTTCTATTTCGGTGGTTCTGTGGGTCTGTCTGTCTTTCCTGTTTTTCTCTCTGATTTTCTCCCAGCCTTGACTCTTCTATGTCTGCCTACTTCACAGGAGTTTAGTCAGCAGGTTTATCCCTAGGATGCTTTGCTTCTTCTGTTTTGTTTTCTGACAATCTTTTCCTGATGGCCTCGGGGTCTCCCTGGCTCCCACTTCCTCAGTTGACGGCGTGTAGGGCTTGATAGCTTATCAGTCCACAACAAGGAGAAATGGAGATAGTGGGCTCGGAAGCCAGCAACCTCAGAGCATCTCCCCATTTCACCCCCCAGGAAACAGTTGCCCATAGGCACTTCTGGCCCCTTTCTTCTCTATCTGATCCTATAGTAGGAGAGGACACTGGATTAGAACCATGTGCTCCTGTCTTTTGTACGTTCAGTGCCAAGCAGGTTCAAGTCCTAGCTTCATCTTTATTATGCTGTGCAACATTAGAGAAGTCACTTGGTCTCTGGGATTCTCTTCCTTCGACAGGTAGGATCCATCCAGGGTGAACGTTTTATGCACTTGACCCCAAGTTCAGAGTACTAGAGGATCCTGTCTGAACGGTGGGAACTAATTGCTCTTTCCAGTAACTTCTCATGAGGCATGACCTCATACTTCCTTTTTTTAAATCACCCCAAGGATCTGACAGGAAGAGTTTCTTCAAGGCAGGAATTCACTCATATGGAACCTTCCCTGTCTTCATTTACAGAGACCTGGGGGGTGCAAGCTTGTTACTCATCCACTCAGAACCGATGAATATTCACCCTCTCTACTAACTAGCAAAATATCTTTCATTTCCACAAGGCAATAAAAGCAGAGGGATTCCTTCTGAAGCTTCCGCCTCAGCCTCAGCCAGTGATTCCCAGCCTCCTTTGCTTCACTCACCCTGAGAACAGGGGATGTTTGGTGTTGTCTGGTAACATTTCAATGGTCACAACTGGAATGCCAGAGGTAACCAGTGGATTGAAGCCAGGAATGTTGCTAAAGCCTTCTATAGACACCTTAGGATACACTGACTGGCCTTGGTATCAAAAACCTATCTGGCAGGGAACATCAATAGTGCCATCTTTGAGAAACTGCCATCTAAGAGCTGTCATCAAGAAAGGTCCTTGATAAAGTTTTGAGGGCTCATAGAATACGAGGGCACATGGGCTTGCTCTTGCCTTGCAAGTTCCCAAGTGTTAGAAGAGATCTTACCAAATACAAGAGACAGGCCTTAACCCCATGCTGAGGATTTTAGATATAAAGAGAATCATACAGAAATGATACATTACGTGGGGGTCGGGGAGAGACCTGTAAACTCAGCATCCTCAGCTACACAGTGAACTTGAGACCAACCTGGGCCACACGACTCCCTATTTCAAAATAAATACCAAGCATGGTGACATACACCTTTAATTTCAGCACTCAGGAGGCAGAGGCAGGCAGATCTCTGAGCCTGAGTCCAGTCTAGTCTACAAAGCAAGTTCCAGGATAGCCAGGGCTACAGGGAGAAACCCTGTTTCCAAAACAAAGAAACAAAATAGTTAGGTGAACAGGTAAATAATACATTAAACCAATGTTTAGACATTCAGTGTGCATTTTAAGTTAATTTAAAAATTTATGCGTATTTTGCCTGAATATATTTGTTTAACACTTGGGTGTAGTCCCAACAGATGCCAAAAGAGGGCGTTGAACCAACAGGAACAGTTGTGAGCCACTGCGTGGGCACTGAGAATGAAACCTTGGTCCTTTGGAAGGGCAGCCAGTGCTCTTAACCACTGAGCCATCTCTCAAATCTCCAGAGGAGGAAATTTTGATGCATGTTGCAACATGGATCAAACTCGAGGACATTCTACTAAATGAAGTGAACTATTTATGAAAAGATAAGTACCACGTGGATCCACTAATATGAGTAGTCAAATTCTTTGAGACGCAAA
The DNA here is from genome assembly GCF_008632895.1 of Mastomys coucha. Classification (NCBI taxonomy): domain Eukaryota; kingdom Metazoa; phylum Chordata; class Mammalia; order Rodentia; family Muridae; genus Mastomys; species Mastomys coucha. Next base: position 92,322,245 of record NW_022196911.1, read on the forward strand.
ATACAACACTGGCTTACAGGAGGTAGCTGAGCTATGGGAGGTGTTGTTTAATGACTACTTAGTTTCAAATAACATTAATGCATTAATATAGATGAATTAGCCATTTTTCAAAATGGTTAGGGGATAGGAAAGATGGCTCAGGGGGGTCAAGGCACCTGCTGCCAAGCTGGACAACCCGAGTTAGAGCCCCAGGATCCATACAGTGGTGGGAGAGAAACAACTCCTGCAAGTTTCCTCTGATGTCCATGCGTGTGTGGTGGCACGCATGTCCCCTCTATAACAAATAAATACATGTAGTAAAAGTTTAAGTGGTTAAGATAGTGAATCTCATGTACTTAGATTGCACTACAACTAGAGCTTACTTATTTTATGTGTCTGTGTGTGCGCTCTGTATGTATGTACTCCATGTGTGTGCAGAAGCACACGGAGGCCAGAAGAAGATGTCAGATCTCCTGGAACCAGAGCTTGAAGTGGTTGTGAGTTAGCCTGTAGGTTCTGGGCACGGAACTCAGGTCCTTTGCAAGAGCAATAAGGGCTTTTAACCACTAAACCATCACTCCAGCTTCACCAATCCAGAACGTAACTGTTTACTCCGCCTGAAGTGGATCAAGTCTCTCCATGCTGTCTTCTCTCATCCACTGCCCATTCTGCCCATTCCGGCCACTCTGCCACAGCGCCCTGAGATTCCAAAGGTTTTGAAGTCAGGAAGATCCCTGGTAAACTTGTCAGCGAGGAAAAGCTTGTAGTCCAGGGCTTGGACTCCCTGTTTCTGTAGCTGGCCCAGGAGCGAGTCAGAAGATCTGAGTCCTAGTTTCTGCTGTTAACTGGGTGAAAGATGCTCTCCCTCATCTGGGTGATGGTTCCCTCATCGGTATCAACAGGTCTGCTCTACACGGCTTCTAAGACTTCCTCTTCTGTCTGGAACCTGCAGCATTTTGAACCCTTTATTTAGCTTCTTAATTCCTCTGCCTCCTTATGGTCCTCTAGCTTTCTCGTGCGGTTTAGTAAAACCTCTGCAGACAGACATTCATTTGCTTTTCCACTTGGACCAAAAATGGGAAGGTAACAAATCTTTAATTTAAGAATGTCTTTCACTTTAGTGAGCGAAGAAGTTTGTTAAAGGGGCACAGTGGGTTTTGGGGAGGGAGAAGTTGCCTGCTCCTGGTTTCTAATGTAAATTTTGCCCTTTCCACCCTTCTTGGGTGACTCAGGCATGAACCCACCACACTGCAGTCTCCTCTCTTTTCAGGGACTCTGCAGAGTTGGTCAGTAGACATGCTAGCCGCATGGCTGGCCTTAGAGAAATGAGTTTCAGCCTGGATACGGATGATGTCATCAGGATTCCTGGTCTGAGCTGGAGTCTGGAATCTGGCAGGAAGGCTCCCTGGGCAGCTGTTTGTGGTTTTGGCTTTTTCCCTCTCGAAGAAAGTCTGAGCAGATGATCATCCCTTCCGTGCCGCGTGTTTCCTTGTGAGGGAGAGGCAGAACACGGCTCAGCTTGAGTGGAGTGGGTGGGGATTTGGCAGGGAGAGCCGGGGTGATGTATTTCATGAGATGGAAGGTGCCAGTCTGTCTCAGATCACCTCCTCCACCCTGCCTTTTGTCTTTGAGAAGCCTCGTCTCTTCACTAATATTTATTCTTGGGTTTTAAAATTTTTGTTTTAGAGATTATGCAAAATGGCTATTTTGTGACTGAGGGAATATTTTACTGTGAAGGAGCTTTTTATAGACTTCACACAGCTGGGATCTTCAACACTGACATCATCCTTTAAGCAGCTGGGAGTTGGGGTTCAGTCAACTGGGGCTGATGCACAGCTGTAGGAGACTCCTGGCACCCTCCACTCCTAGCAAGGCAGCTCTGGGATCTGGGACGGGACAAGACAGGGTAGGGTAAGGGCCACCTCCAAAACATAAGGGAAGGCCACAGGACAATACAGGTGTCTCTGCCTGGGAGGCTCAGAGAGTCTTGGCAATTGGCAAAACATTGAGCTGGAGGCACCAAGAGTTGGGAGTCTGAGGTTGCTTGCATTTTCCAGAGGCTTATGTGTCTGATGGAAGAGAAGAGATGCCCCTCCATGCCAGAGAACAAGCTCAAGGCAAAGAAAAGTAAGAGCACAGAGGAGCCAAGAATTAGAAAAAGATACAAAGGGGTTTTGATAGGGGAAGACAGTAACTCTGGAGTGTCAAAGGTGAGGGGGACATTAAGCCCTGGCCCAACCTTCTCAACTTCCGGATGGAGAGATCAAGACTTCCTAAAGTCTGCATCAAAAGTGAAATTCAAATCGTTTTATTTTTATATATGTGTGAGTGTTTTGCCTGCGTGTGTGTATATGTATCACATATATGCTTGTTGCCTGCAGACTCAAGAAGTCTCTGGATCTCCTGGAACTAGAGTTACGGTTGATTGTTAGCCACAGTGTGGGTGCTGGGAACCAAACCAGGATTTTAGGCAACCGCAGCACATGCTCTCTTGGGCCACCATTGAGCCATCTCTCCAAAGACTTAGTTATTTTGATTTATGTGTCTGTGTGTCTGTGAGAGTGTGGGTATCCACGGAAGCCAGAAAAGGATGTTGGATCCTCTGGAGCTGGTGTTAAAGGAAGCTGTGAACCACTCAGGGTGGGTGTTGGGAACCCAACTGTGGTTCTCTGAAAGAGCAGCAAGTGTTCTTCCCTGTAAGTCATCTCTCCAACCCCGTAACTCTTCCTGACCTTTGCCTAGGGCTCCATATTTGACCACCGTGTCCATTTTGTGTGACATCCTCGGACTCTATGATTGCTGACTCTCTGGCTTCCTAGCCAGCCCAGACCATGCATTCCTTTATAGACTGGGCTACCGGCCACCCCCTGCTCATTGTTTATACTGCCTTGCCTTTCTTTACCTTCCTTTCCCGCTCCTTCCTTTCACCTCTCCTTTCATTTTCCATCTTCTCCCCTCCCTTCCTTCCCATCTCCTTTACTTTTTCTCTAGTGTTAAAGGTTGAACACTGAGCCCTGGGCATGGTAAGTGGTCTTCAATGACCGAGTCGCACCTCCAGACCCCTCAGTGTGGGAGCCTCTGTAAAAGCTCAGGTTATAAATATAAGACTCTAGGTTCCATCTAAATAGTGTCCCAAGATAGGAGATGAAATGTAAGGAAAGATGGAGGAGGCTAGACCCTTTCTCAACTCACCCATTTTCAGCTTCTCATCCTCCAAGTTTTTGTTTGTTTCCAGACAGGGTTTCTCTCTGTAACCTTGACTGTCCTAAAACTCTAGTTGTAGATCATGCTGATGTCAAACTCAGAGACCCACCTGCCTCTACCTCTCGAATTCTGGGATTAAAGATCCTCCAAGATTTAACCTTCCAATCTTATCTCCATACCTAGTCTTACCCATCTCCCTCCACCTTCCACTCCCACATCATTCATGGCTTGGAGTTTTAAATGTTTTCTGGGGCTGAGAGACTGCTCAGAGGTTAGGAGCATTGGTTGCTATTCCAGAGAACATGGGTTTAGTTCCCAGCACCCATATGGGCTGGCTTATAGACATCTGTAACTCCAGTTCCAGGGATCTAGTACCCTCTTCTAGCCTCCTTGGCACCAGGCATGAACTTGATGCACACACACACACACACACAGACACACACAGACACACAGACACATACACAGACACACACACAGACACACACACAGACACACACAGACACACACACACACACACACACACACACACACACACACACACACGGGCAAACACCCAGACACACAAAATAATCAAATCTCTGGGAGAGCTTGCTACTGAGCACTTGTATGCACAGACCCTGCTTATCCCACCCTTGTTACTCACTTGTTACTTGGTTTCCTCTTAGCCACTGTGCATGCTCCTGGTGCCTTCAAATGGGAAGAAAAGGTGGAGAGTCCTTGGCTGGGAATATGAAGGCTTTCTTACCTGTACGGACCAGAAACATCTCTATTCTTTGTCCAGTATCGTCTGAGGGAGGCTGAGAACCACTGGGTTGAAATAAGAATTTAGGTTAATGTCAGTATTTACATTGAAGGTGGAATAGTGTCTGGGATCCAGTGGTGTCTGGACTTTGAATTAAGTTCATGTTCAGACTGGGGTCAGAGTTAGGACTGGGAGGTCATCTTTAGGCTTGGGTTCAGGCTAGGTTTATTGTTGGTACTTTCCTTAGGTTTAGGATGATGAACATATGCTGAGATGAATGCACTGCAGAAATACTCCACAATGGTTTCCAGGCCTAAGTGAGAACCTCAGGATCAGGAGGCAGCCAGACCACTGTTTGGCTCAACCAGCAGTTACTTTTAAGTACCAAGACTCCCATGGGGAGCTTCCTGCTGAGCCTGTGGAGTAAGGATTTTGTTGTCTTGTTTTGTTATTGTTGTTAAAAACAGGGTCTTATGAATCTCTCGCTGGCCTCAAACTTACTATGTAGCTGAGGAAGACGTCATTTTCCTGCCTCCACCTCCCAAGTGTCTGAATGACCCACATGCCATTGAAGTGACTGTGGAGTGACTTTACAATGCCCCTCAAGTCTAAGGAAGAGCGCTAGTGTAAGAATCCGGGTTTGTTCCTGATGTCTTCTATGAGACCTAAACTTTGGTGAAACCCAGCTGCCTTAGGAAACCGGTGCATGTTGGGAACTCTCTTAGGAAGTCACTCAGGTACAAGGAAACACACCTGGAAGAAGGTGTCCCTCAAACAGTCGTAAGATGACTTTGGCCTCAGGAGAATGCTGGAGCCTGTTCCAGGGCTTCACTCTTCTCACTTTGTCCTTCCTTTCAGTGTGTGAAACCGCAGACAAATCCTCTCCCTGCCTCAGTTTTCCCATCTGCAGATAAAAGAAGAGACCCTTACCAGAGGCCCCCTATCCGTCTTCAGTTCAATTCGCTTATCTCACTAGCTTGCTAAGTGTTCATGAAGGAAGACGCTGGGTCACTCAAAATATTTACATTATTCTTTGTTTCCAGAGGAAGGCTGGCACAGAGCGGCATCACTGGCAGGCTCAGCACCCATCTGCCCACGTCAGAGGACACAGGAGGGATGGTAGTGTCAAAGGCAGATGCCATTGAGAGGGAGCTATGCTTCACCGGCTTGTCATTGTGTCATTAGGGTGTTCCTGTGGGAACTGAGAGCAGAGGCAGGAGGCAGGAGATGTGGGAGGGAGGGAGGGAGGGAGGGAAGGAGGAGGAGGGAGGAAGGGAGAGGAATGGAAGAGATGAAGGGGTCCATGCCAGTACCGCATTCATCCCTGTCATGAGGAGAGCTCTATCAAACCAAGGCCAGGCCTATAAATCAGGCCATAATTAGTTGCAAAGAGAAAGCTTTAACATCCTCATCAAATTGATTAATACATCTTGCAGCTCAGGACAGGCTAGCTCTGCCTTGAAAGCTCGCCCAGTTAGGTGGGAATGGAGTTGGGAGAGGGGTGAGTCCTAACTGGGGAAGCACAGAGCCGGCTAAGATGCGTCCCTCTGCTTCCCCACAGAGAAGGCTCTGACAAGAGGTGGGTGGGGCAGGCTCTTAGACCAGGATCTGGAGAATCAAATGGCTACATTGGCCTTTCCAGAATTAGCCCTAATATGACCGGTAAGTTATTTTCCTCACCTGTGTCTCAGTTTCCCCATCTGTAAAAGGGACATATTAACTGCAAATTAAAAAGACTCTTAAGAGTCCTAGTACTATTTATGACACTATAATATCTATGGGCATAGGGGACACATTTGCTGGGGGGGAAGTCATGGCCAAGACTCCATATAGATTCAATTTCTAGGACATCTAAGAGAAAAGGAGTTTGGAGTAAGCTAAATGATGACTTCTTGCCTTCAGCTTGGGATAACCAATCATTGCCAATGTGTCCTTTCTTGAGACTCAAGCAACAGACACCCTCCTGCCCCCCACCAAGGCAACACTGAACGTTTGGCTCTGTAAACAGCACTGAGCCTGAACTTGAAGGATGGGTTTAGATCCCACTTTCACTGTGTGATGAACTCTATGACTTTGCTCAAAATCCTCCATCGCACTGAGACTTGGCCTCTCTAGTAAGGAACGTTTTCAACATCCAGTCAGGTAATAGGTATAAATGGCCCTTTACAAATCTAAGGCATTGTTTAAATACAAAACACGTTCTAAGCCATTACACAAACCCCTGATGTTGACTGCCTCTGTACCACTTCTTGGCAAAAACGAACTAAATATGCTCTTTTAAAGGTGGGCTCCATTGTTTGAAGGATCCTGTGTCCTCTACGGTTTGGATCTTGCTGCTTCCTGTTTCATTTATTTTTTTTATTTCTTATGTGTTTGAGTGTTTTCCTGCGTGTGGGTCTGTGTCCCATAGTATCTGTCTGGTGCTCACAGGGGCCAGAAGAGGGTGTGAGATCTCCTGGAATTGGAACCACAGACTTCTGGGAGCTGCTGTGTAGATTCTGGGAACTGGATCAGAATCCTATGCAAGAACAGCCAGTGCTTGTAATTGCTGAGCCATCTCTCCAGGCCCGACACTTCTTCTTAACTACTTAGTATAAGTGAAAGTTTTTTTTAGGTGGTGATGTTAGGTTACATGCAGTAATTAATTTAATGGGATGCATGTAATGACATTGTCCAAAATCCCGTTTTTGCGTTCTTCTGGGACAATTGGAGAATTTTCTTTGCTATTAGAGGTGGTGGTGGGAGAAAGTTCTTCATCACAGAAAATTTGTAAGCAGAATGTATCCTAGGATTTTTCCAGGCATGCATGCCCCGGTTCCCTAATAATGACTTATTATTTACTATGAATGCTTATGGCCTTAAGCTAGACTTTGTTCCCTAACTCACTTAGCCTGTTTAGACTATTCTATGTCTGCCGCATGGCTCGTACCTCTCCCCAGCGACTTATGTCGGACTTCCTTCTAGTCCAGGTGGCAAATCCTCCCACCTGACTCTTTTCCCGAGTTCCTATCTCTTCCCAGAACTCCCGGCTATAGGCTGAACTCCCACCTACAGGCTCTCCCCGGCTATAGGCTGCTCAGGCTTTACTGCTAGGTGACGCTTTTACACAGTGCAGAAGACATTATCCCTACATAGAAATGATGGAGCCCTTAAGGAATAAGAATATTTTGTCCATTTTTTTAAAATTTTTTTCTTGAGACTCAGAACAGACAAAGGCCTCACTTCTTGAAGATGGTGGAAAAGCAAGATGAGGAACCGGGGCCCTTGGATGACCGTATAGAGGAGAGAGCCCTCTGCCTACCTGGAACGCTGATTCACCCCAGAATGAAGAAAATGAACTTCTATCTTATTGAGCCAGTGTTAGGCTATCTTTATTAGATGGGTTCATTTATTTAATGAAGTAGAGTTGGTGATTAGAAAAAAGCTATTTTACTAGAAGCTTAAGCACCAGGGTGAGGAGAAAAGAGAGGCCCTCAGATACAAGAGAGAGGGTGGAGTATGCCTGTGTGGGTGTGAACCCCCAAAGAAGACTTACAGGAAGTGAGATGTATCAAGTGTGGCCCCAGACTCCTCAAGAGAGACCCAGTTAGAGGAGGTTAATCTCTCATTCCAACTGATTATTGATTTGCAGTGAATGTCCTTCAAGAAGCCAGAAGTTTCTCACTCATGTTTCTATCTCTAGGCCAGCCGCAACCCATGGCGAATGTTTACGATGTTCTTTAGTTTTGATTACTTATTTTAGTTTGATTTAATGTGTCTTGTGGCCATGTTTCACCCTGGAGCCCATGTTGGCCTGTAACTCATATATATATCTCATAACAACCTCTACCTTGTGGCAATCCTCCTGCCTCAGCCTCCCGAGTGCTAAGATTACAGATATGAGACATCATATCTGGTGACACTCTTCAGAAACAAAATAAAACAAAAAACCCACGTTAAGAGGTTCAAGTGTTTATTTTTGGACCTGAAGGCTGGGTCTGCATTGATCTAAGTATCACTGACTCGTGGTAATTTTCTTAAGGAATTCCCCACACATACTCAGACTTGTCTCCTCAAGAGCATATGTCTCATTCTCTTCTGCCTTGTACCATCATGGAGTACAACGCCTTATTCTAGTCCTAAAGAAGGTCAAGGGGAAGAGTGAATCAGAATGAAAAATCAATCTATCTAGAGGGACTCACAGATCTCAACTCTGTCCCTGGCTGGGGGATGGGATAGAGAAGTCCCAGGGACCACGGGTCTAGAGAAATAGACTGGCACAAGTTCCCAAATGACTTGTCTTGAGGCCCAGGGAGAGGAGACGTCGGTAAAGCATGGATTCTGCTTCCCTGGGCTTCCAGATTCCAGGAAAACTGACCTACTGTGGGTGACCCATTAGCTTCCTCATCAGAAGTTTCATAGAGCCTACTGCCTTTAAGAAGCACCGCCCTCCTCCCCCACACCAGTCAGCCTCTACCTGGAATGTGGTCCTGGGAAGCCTCAGAATTGCTCTTCAAAATGTTTAGCCAAGCAGATGGTTTGGAATGTGAGCACTGAAATGCTTTCTTTGAAAAGCCAAGAGCTAAGGGAGTCTGGCAGCCAAGGGATGGGGGTGAGGGTGGGGGAGGGGTTGGAGGTGAGGGTGGGGGTAGGGGTTGGGAGGAGGACTGACAATGATGACCAGAAAGCAGTGACATTCTGCCAAGTAGCTGTAGGTGAGGAGCCAGAGTGGAGAGGAGGGGTGGCCTTATTTTGTTATATCACTGGCCTAGATCTTGGGCCCTGGCTGGAAGGAGAGCATCAGTTGCAGACGTCCTCACCTCATATCACAGCTCACCAAATATTATGACCTCGCCCATAAAAAAACAAAAAACAAAAAACGGAGTCCTACGCTGCCAGGAGTGTTAAACTCAAGGAGCTGTGACCAGAAACAGGCGGGTTCTGGGGTGGTGTCAGGGAGGTTGCAGCAGGGCCAGCAGCTCCCACTAGACCCTCCTGGCTCTGAGGTGGTGGCTGTGACTGCCCTGCGCTTCTGCCTCTCCCCAGCAGGAGCGCTTAGAGGAGTCCTGCAACTCCTTACCGGGAGCCAGGCTGCCTCGGAGCTGGAAATAAATGCCTTCAAGCCACATAAATCAATGAAAATTAGTAGAAGTCAGAGTAAAGACCCATCCTTCAGCACTAGGATGTTTGAGCCAAGGTTCTTCTGGGTGATTTAGAGCTGTATAATTGAGTGATCCCATCTCACTTGCCTTCTCCTTCCCACTCCCCGCCACCCCTCCCCCCCATCCCTTTTCCTTTCCAGGCAAAATTCTCTCCTATGAGGCAGGTTCCCACTGGCCTTTAGCTCCTCTGGCTGGAGCAGGTGTGCTCACCTGTCAGCTTGGCACCCTGATGGATCTCTGTGCTATCTTGGTTGGCCTCCTCCCTGCCTGCCCCTTAATGAATAGTCCGCCCCAGGCTAGGTATGAGCTGTGAGTAGGAGATATCATTCTTCATTGCTGCTCTCTCCTGTCCTTGCAGAAGTGGCAAGGCCCAGCTGCTCAGGCCCCACCCAAACCTCAGATCATCTTGGAATGCAGGCTGAAGCAAACCTTTGACCTCTGAACTCTGGAGAAGATGGATAACAGCATGAAGATTTCCCAGCTTCACAACCTTTGCCAGACCGAGAACACAATCTACCAGTTGAGTGATGTTCGAGGAAGGACCCAGAGAAATTAGGAGCTCACAAACAACACACACACACACACACACACACACACACACACACACACATCCTGGACAGCCAGGGCTACACAAAGAAACTCTGTCTCAGAAACCAACCAACCAACCAACCAACCAACCAACCAACTAACTAACCAACCAAAGAAAACACACACACACATACACACACAACTCGTGGAGTGTGGTGGCTTATGGCTCTAATCTGTGAGTTTGAGGCCAGCCTGGTCTATAGAGTAAGTTTTAAGCCAGAGCTACATAGTGGGACTGTTTATAACAAACAAAACAAACTCCAGTGCTAGGGCTATAGCTCAGTAGTAGAATCCTCACCCTGCATGCTCATGATAGTTTTAGGTTAATTTGTCATAAGCTAGAGTTATTTGAAAGGGGGAAACCTCACCTGAGAAAATGCCTCCATAAAATCTGGGCTGCAGGACATTTTTAAAATTAGTGATTGATGAGGGAGGGCGCAGACTGTTGTGGATGGCACCACCCTTGGGCTTGTGGTCCTGTATTCCATAAGAAAGCAGGGTTAAGTAACGAGGCCAGTATGAGCAAGCCAGGAAGCAGCATTCCTCCATGGCCTTTGCATCAGCTCTTGCCTATACATTCCTTCCCTGTTTGAGTTCCTGTCCTGATTTCCTTTGATGATGAACAGTTACATGGAAGTGAAAGCCAAATGAATCTTTTCCTCCCCGAGTTGCTTCGGTCACGGAATTTCATCACAGTAGAGTAACCCTAACTGGTAAACCTTACTAAGAGTAAACCTGACTAAGACACCTTGTATGAACAAGGCCTTGGGCTTGATTCCAAGCAACACACACACAGACACACACACGCACACACACCTCTACACAGATACAAGACCCAGAGGGACAATGTGGAATAGGGAAATTAGAGTAAAATTTAGAGTTGGGGAGACACAGGTTCAAATGCCATCTTTGTCTCTTACTGTTTATATAAACTTGGATAAATTTCTTCAGCTCCTTGAGCCTCAGTTTCCACTTTAATATTATTTGAAATTAAGACAATAATTGATATACTCTCAAAGAGGTCTAGAGAAGGTTAAATGATGTAATTGGTGTTTTCTGCCATATGGTTTCTAGAACGTAGTTTTTGCTTACAACACAACACCTTCCCACTTCTCCAGTCTTGTTTGTGGGTATAATAGGCCCTACTATGGCTCTCCCAATTTCTAGCATCTAGCTCAGTCTGTTAAAGGCTCTGAGTGGCTGATAGGCAGAGAGGATGGATTTCTGGAAGAAGAAGAAGAAGAAGAAGAAGAAGAAGAAGAAGAAGAAGAAGAAGAAGAAGAAGAAGAAGAAGAAGAAGAAGAGGAAGGAGAAGAGGAGGAAGAAGAAGAGGAGGAGGAGGAGGAGGATGACGAGGAGGAGGGGTAGGAGGGGGTAGAAGAAGAAGAGGAGGAGGAGGAGGAAGAGGAGAAGAAGGAGGAGGAGGAAGAGGAGGAGGAGGAGGGGGAGGAGGAACAAGAAGAGGAGAAGGAGGAGGAAGAGGAGGAGGAAGAGGGGAAGGAGGAGGAGAAAGAGGAGGAGGAGGAACAAGAAGAGGAGGAGGAGGAGGAAGAGGAGGAGGAAAAGGGGAAGGAGGAGGAGAAAGAAGAGAAGGAGGAAGAAGAAGAGGAGGAGGAGGAAGAGGAGGAGGAAGAGGAAGAGGAGGAGAAAGAAGGGGAGGAAGAGGGGGAGGAAGAGGGAGAGGAAAAGGGGGAGGAAGAGGGGGAGGAAGAGGGGGAGGAAGAAAAAGAAGACGAGAGGAAGAAGAGGAAGTGAGAAGATGACTAGAGCGCACTTACCTGAAGAAGGAAGAGACGCAGCTAAGTGGTATAGTGCTACCAAGTTCAAGTCCAGCCTTAGCCACGTATAGGTTCTGATTCTGGGAAGTTCCTTGGGCCTTGTTATCCTTCGACATAAGATGGTTATAATTATAATTCTTGCCACAGGGTGGCTCTGAGATTCAAAGGAACTAATGGATAAGAACCCCCTTAGCAAATCACCATATATACACGAGGAAGTGATAACTATTTTATGTACATAGCTCCTCTTAGGAAGGGACTTCTGCTTAGAAAAATGGGTGGATATGTGCTTATCATAAGAACAATGTCACTGATACTTTAGAGCCTGGGAAATATTGCTTGGAATGAGAGAGTAGGAGGAAAAGGGAGGGGAGAGGAAGAGAGGAGAAGGAGACAAGAGATGGGAGAGGAGACAGGAAAGAGGTAGAGGAAGTGACAGAATAGAGGGACCAGGAGTGGTGAGGAGACCAGTGAGTCCCTCTGCAGTTGGACTGACCTGTGGGTATTTTAAGAAGAATGATATCCACTGTGCCCAAAAGCTGAGTTTTTCTATATAATACAAAGTTCTTCCTTTCATACCCCTATAACATCTTTGGGTCTATCTCATGCTTGGGTCTGTCTCCTCCTTGGGCCTATCTCATGCTTGGGTATGTCACTTCAGATATTTTTGGAGAGTGCTGACCTTGTAATTTGGTGATTGGCATAGATTCTATTTATTCATTTATTCTCCTCATAACTTTCCACAGTTGAAGACATGATGAATTAGAAAGCTTAGATAATAGGCTTAAGATCTCTTATGAGTCTGGTGTAGGAGGAAGTTCAGTCAGGTTCAACTCTAGATTCCATTTTGTGCCACCTCATCTGGGCCTTCATTTTTGAGATTCGAAAGATCTCAAACCTTCCTGGTCTTTGGTTTTCTCTCTTTAAGAAGTGTCTGATTATATAGCCGGGCAGTGGTGGCATATGCCTTTAATCCCAGCACTTGGGAGGCAGAGGCAGGTGGATTTCTGAGTTCGAGGCCAGCCTGGGCTACAGAGTGAGTTCCAGGACAGCCACGGCTACACAGAGAAACCCTGTCTCGAAAAACCTTAAAAAAAAAAAAAAGTGTCTGATTGCTTCTCTCTTCAGTTTTTTTTTTCTTTTAG